>NC_051085.1:12075072-12416072 GCF_004664715.2 Peromyscus leucopus
TGGTAACACATGGTTCCAGACATCATCACAGACCCCAACTGCCATAGGGACATGGACCCAGACATGGCCCTCAGCTGCAGCTCAGGCCTGGATGTCACCATGGCCTCAGGTGTCAGCACAGGCCACTCAGATTACCCCGGTCCCAGGAGCAGTATGGCCTTTCGCTGTGGGATGTTCTGTATGTCCTGTGGGAGCCCGTTCTTGGGTTCCTCGTGGCTTTACCCAGCAGGTCCACATAGAGGATGATTAGGACCACGGGCCTGAGTGCAGGTGTCTGAGATGGTCTGCACTTGGCTGTGCTGTGGGATGGTCTGTATGTCAAGTTGCTCTGATTGGTCAATAAATAAAACCTGATTGGCCATGGCTAGGCAGGAAGTATAGGCAGGACTAACAGAGGAGAAATAAAAGAACAGGAATGCAGAAGGAGTCACTGCCAGCTGCCACCCTGACAAGCAGCATGAAAAGATGCCCAGTAAGCCATGAGCCACGTGGCAGGGTATAGATTTGTGGAAATTGATTAATTTAAGCTATAAGAACAGTTAGCAAGAACCCTGCCACGACCATACAGTTTGTAAGTAATATAAGTTTCTGTGTTTTCTTGGTTAGGTCTGAGAGGCTGTGGGACTGGTGGGTGATAAAGATTTGTCCTGACTGTGGGCAAGGCAGGAAAACTCTAGTTACAGCCATTAGACATCAACATGGCCTTAGGTGGCGACTCAGACTGAAGGCCCTTGGTGGTAACATAGGCCACAGACCTCAACACAGACCCCAGCCATTGTAGGGCTACAACCAAGACCGAGACATGGCCCTCAGTGGCAACACAGGTCCAAATATCACATGGCCCCATGTGGCAGTGAAGAACATCCATAGCAGCCTGTTTTTACCACCTCCACATCTTCAGTTCTGCTTCTCTCCACAGCACATGCACTGCCCCACTGTTATTGGTTGTTTTTACTCTTTGCTCCTTGGGGGCCACCACCCAGCTCCCAAATAAACACACATGAAGTCTTATTATTATTTATAAAGGCCCGACCTGAGCTTGCCTTATTTCTTGCCAGCTTTTCTTAACTTAAAAGAACGCAACACATTTCTGAATCATTAAACAAATGTTCCACAGCATAAACGAATGTAACACAACTTAAAATAATATTCTACAACACCCTGCTTCTCCTCCTCACCCATTTCTCCACCACATCCCTATTCATTATAGTGGTGCCCACCTGCTCAGGCCACTTGGTACCAGGTAGGCAAAAAACAAAAACAAAAACAAAAAAACAAAACCTAAAACAACCTCTTACTAGGAAGGCAAGATGTAGTGCAAATTCTAATTGGTTTTAATAATAAAAACTCAGGGGCTGGAGAGATGGCTCAGAGGTTAAGAGCACCGACTGCTCTTCCAGAGGTCCTGAGTTCAATTCCCAGCAACCACATGGTGGCTCACAACCATCTGTAGTTAGATCTGGTGCCCTCTCCTTGCCTGCAGGCAAACATGCAGGCAGAACACTGTATACATAATAAATAAATAAATCTTTAAAATAAATAAATAAAAATAAAATAAAAACCCAGAGTCAGATATAGGGGTAAGTACTTAAAGATTAGAGAGACAAAAGAGCAAGCCACAGCCACCACCTCTTACCTCATCAACTCCTCAGCCTCAAAGAGAGTGAGCTCCTCTCTCCTCCCACCTTATATTCCTCTCTCTGCCGAGCCATATCACTTCCTGTCTCCACCTCCCTAGTGCTGGGATTAAAGGCATGAGATCCCAAGTGCTGGGATCAAAGGTGTGTGCTACCACTGCCTGACTCTGTTTCTCTTTTAGACTGGTTCAATCTTGTGTAGCCCCAGGTTACCTTGAACTCACAGACATCCATCTCCCTCTGCCTCCCAAGTGCTGGGATTAAAGGTGTGTGCCACCATTGCCTGGCCTCTATGGCTAACTAGTGGCTTAGCTCTGCATTCTGATCTTCAGGCAAGCTTTATTTGTTAGATCACACACAAAATATCACCACAAGAGGCATTCTCCTTCCTTCCTTCCTTCCTTCCTTCCTTCCTTCCTTCCTTCCTTCCTTCCTTCCTTCCTTCCTTCTTCCCTCCCTCCCTCCCTCCCTCCCTCCCTCCCTTCCTTCTTTCTTTACATCTGTC
Organism: Peromyscus leucopus; assembly: GCF_004664715.2. Classification (NCBI taxonomy): domain Eukaryota; kingdom Metazoa; phylum Chordata; class Mammalia; order Rodentia; family Cricetidae; genus Peromyscus; species Peromyscus leucopus. The sequence goes on from NC_051085.1 coordinate 12,077,215, forward strand.
TTCCTTTTTTGACAGTGTCTTAACATTATAACCTTGGCTGGCCTGGAAATCATGTAGAACAAAATGGCTCCGAGCACACAGAGATCTAGCTATCTCTGCCTTTCCAGGGCTGGAATGAAAGCATATGTTGCCGTGGCTGGTGGCATGCTGCTATTTCTATTATTTTGTTGTATCTTTATGTAGCTGATTGTTGCTGGGCAGTGGTGGCACACGCCTTTAATCCCAGCACTTGGGAGGCAGAGGCAGGCAGATCTCTGTGAGTTCAAAGCCAACCTGGTCTACAGAGGGAGTTCCAGAACAGCCAAGATTACACAGAGAAACCCTGTCTCAAATAAAAAACAAAAATAGCTGATTGTCCCAGCAGTGAGTCCTGACATATGGTTTTTAAACTCTGGTATTAGTAACATGTTGGGATTTATTATGGCAGTTACAATGAAGCCTGTAGATGCTTAGTGGTCATTTTAGTTTGTTTAGTCCCATCAACCGGTAGTTTATCAAAAGGGATTTATTTCTCATAGGTGTGCGACAAGGAGAGAAATCTAGTCACTGTGTCAGCAGATGTGACATCTGATTTCCGGAAAGGGAGAGGATCTGAGCTCATTCACCAGATTCCCTCTGTAGATCACAGCAGTAGCCATTCTGTCGAACACTTCTAGTTGTTCAGAAAGAGCAAGGCGGCAGCAGGCAAGAGGGCAGGGGGCAGCTGGGGTTCTAAGGCAAGCTATCCCCAGACTTCCCAGAGATCTCTGAAGTGTTTTCAGGTGTGAGCCATGAGCAGAGATGAAGGTCTGGGGGCCAGCAACAGATAGCAGCGCCAGTCGCAGCCATGCGCATGGGATTGCTGGACAAGAATGCAGGAAGGGAGATGGAAGAGCCTTGGGTGCAGAACTGCTTCCTTTCGGTGAGGCTAGTGTTTATGAAGAGTTGATGATGCTCCCCAGGAGAGGACCATGGGAGAACAATGGAAAAGGGGAAGCCGCGGGATGGTGGGCGCATGGTGGAAGTTAGAGGAGCTGTATTTATGACTCAATAGCTGATGGGAATCTTCACTCATTTCATCACCATTCTTTTGCCTCCTCCATCTTCTTCTTCCTGTCTTCCTTCTCCTTCTCCATCTTCTTCCCCCTGTCTTATTTAGGGTTTATATTGCTCTGAAGAGACACCACGACTACAGCAACTCTTATAAAGGAAAAACATTTAATTGGGGTGGCTTACAGTTCAGAGGTTTAGTCCATTATCATCATGGCGGTAAGCAAGGCAGCATGCCAGCAGATCATGGTGCTGGAGAAGGAGCTGAGAGTTCTTACATCTTGACCCAAAGACAACAGAAAGTGGTCTGAGACACTGGGTGTGGCTTGATCATACATGGGACCTCAAAGCCCACCTCCACTTCATCACACTTCCTCTAACAAGACCATACCTACTCCAACAAAGCCACACCCTCTAATAGTGCCACTCCCTGTGAGTTTATGGAGGGCAATTACATTCAAGCCAGCACACCCTTCTTCTTCCACGTGCAAGCATGTGTGTATGTATGTGTGTGTGTGGTGTGAGTTTGTGAGGAGGTGCACATGTAACTGTGCATGCAGAGGTCAGATGTTGGTGCTGAGTATCTTCCTTGATTGCTCTCCGCCTTATATACTGGGGCCGGGTCTGTCCTTGAACCTGGAGGTAACCGATTCAGTTAGTCTAGCTAATCAGTTTGCTCTGGGAATCCCTGCCCCTCAGGGGATAAGATTAAAGGTGGATCATCAAAGCCACCCAGGTGTTAAGCAGGTGATGGAGATCCTTATTCCATCCCTCACATTTTCAACAAACACTTCACCCACTGAGTCAATCCTCATCACCAACCCCAGTCCCACCCCTATCCTCCACCCCTATCCCCCACCCCTATCCCCCACACCCAACCCAGCCTCATGTTTTCTCTTTGGATTGTCTGGTGAATGTGATAACTGCTATACTACAGAACCATCCTCGATTTGGGTTGGTATTTCCTGCTGCTTTAGACTACACTTGATTCTTCTTCTGACACCTGAGGCTCCATCCAGGAGGCACAGTGCCACCTGAAATCCCACCCAGGCTCAGGTCAGGGACACATAGCCCACCCAGCCCTCGCCTCTGCTGCGAAGTCAATACTTAGTGTTTCCCTCAGACCGGGTGTATATTTTACTCCTTAGAGAATCTTTTTTAAAAAGAGGAAACATTTTCCTGCATTTTGCAGAGTAGAGGAAGATTTTTTAAAAAATTACCTCTAGCAAATAGCAATGCTAGGCAAGAACTGAAGTCTGTCTGGCTCTGCACAGTGATGTCCTCTATACCCCACCTGTATGCTGGACCCCAAAGGGCCTCTGGCTCATTCTCCATACCCCATTCTCCTGTCCAGTTCTCAAGGTCTGGGAATAGAGTGGGGAGTGAAGCAACTTCTGCTGCTGGACCCGATCAGAATCACTTGCGGCCATTTCCTTCTCATTCAAATCTATCCAGATTTTCTTCTTAAAAAAAGTAACTCTGTAACTTGCATAAATATTGTTAGAAACAAATTAAAGCAAGAAAAATTAACTAAGGGATCAAGGATACCACCCTTTTCTTTAACTCACAGACTGGAGCTGTCAATCCTGTGCCAGTGTTGCTGAATTGGTGCCAAGTTTCTATGCTTTTCCTCTGCTCGCTGCCATGTGTTCCCTCTCCTACAGTTCCTTCTTAGCCTAACAATGAGGCCCTCGGGTGTTCTGGGCTACATCTTTAAGAATCCTAATGGCATTAAGGATTAAAGTTGACCACCCAGCTCAATGTGTGATAAAACTATGAAATGGCTACCAGACAAGTGAATATAATTTTGGACTATATTAATAAATAATTGGGCTGATCAGCATGATACAGTAGTTTGGATAGAAAACTTTCATAAATAATTATAAAACAATGTGAGGCCAGATGCTCAAATAGAGTCACAAAGTAAAACAGAAAGAAAAGAGCCTAGAAGAGGTAATTACCTTTGAAAAAGGCACTAAAATACTGCTGGAGGTTTACAGGTGGATATAGAAGCCAGGTACCCTAGGCTAGGCTCATTCGAATAGTAGAGGCAAAGGAAAAGAAGGAAGATACCTGCCATTTCTGTGAAGAAGTGAGACAAGCGCCATTGGGACAGCTCAGCAGGGACAGGTGCTTGTACCAGGCCTGACCTGATGTTGGTCTCCAGGACTAACTAACAAAAAAACCCAACTCCTGAAAGTTGTTCTCTGACCTCCATATGTATGCTATAGATCTCAGCTAACTAACTAACTAAACTAACTAACTAAATAACTAACTAACAATGCAATTCCAAAGAGAAAGTAAGGTAAGTGTGGGCAGGGGATAGAGCTTCTTGGGTAGAGTGCTTGAGTAACAAGCATTAGACCTCTAAGTTTGATCCCCTGTTCTGGATAAACTGGGCATGGTATAAAGAGGCAGAAGTAGGTAGGTCAGATGTTCATGGTCATCCTTGGTTTCATAATGACTCAGAAGGCCAGCCCTGACTACCTAAAACTCTGTGTATTAGTAGGTACTTTTCAACTGCTGTGATAAAGTACCATGAGTAAGACAGCTTAGAGAACAAAAAGGTTCTTTGGTGTTATGGTTCCATAGGGTTAGGGCCCCTGATGGCAGACTGAGGCATGGCAACAGGAACAGGAAGCTGGGGACTCGTGTTCTGAACCACAAGCAGGAAGTAGAGATTACCCACTCCCAGTGACATACTTCCTCTAGCAGGTCCACATCTCTTAAACCTACCCAAACAGGGCCACCAACTGGAGACCAAGTATTCAGTTAACTTATGTTCAAACATCCACACCTTGTCTGAAAACAAACAAACTAAAAAACCAGGAGAGGTAAGTGTGGTTTGATTCCTATAATTCCAGGACTTAGGAGATAAAGGCAGGAAGATTAGGAGTTCAAGGCCAGCCTAAGAGACATGGAGAATTTGAGGCCAACTTGGACTCCACGACACCATGCTTTTTTTTTAAAGGTGGGAGGGGCCTTTTTAAAATTGGAAGACAATTTTTTAAACATTGGAATCAGACGTTTCCTGTCTTTGAAGACTGTTCCTTCTTAATTAGGCAGGTGATAAATTGGTGTTCTTGCTCTCGTCAGTCACTTGTCAGTTTGGAAGGCTGTCAATCTTTGACGACCTCTGGATGAGCTGTAGAAAGTCATCTTTGCCCCTCTGAGGCTGGCTCAGTATCTGCTGGAGCCTCAGCTCACCTTTGGTCTGCTGTCCCAGGAGTCTGCTGTGAGCAACGTCAGGCCTAACTCTCCCAGCCAACCTCCTGTCCTGATCTACCTGACTTGATTTGCTCAAAGAATGCTTCCCTAAACCTTTTTTTAATAGAGCTTCCTTACTGAAGAAATGGGAGCTTATTGAAAAAAGAACTTATTTTAATGGGTTCTCCTTAGAAGAGCATAGAAATGATTGACAGGGCCTAAGGGCTATGCGCAGCCTGGTGGTCAGGAGCTGGGATGGGAACCTGGCTTCTAGCTTTCCCTCCATCTCCTTGTTTCTTCCATTCTGCGTTGTTCATCTCTCTTTGAGGCCTGGCTTCTGCTGCTCATTTGTGTGTAGAAAATATGGCTACCAGCAGCTCCTGTATCCATCTGTAGCGAGAAAAGCACCCTGTCCTTCCTTTGGCATTTACAAAGAGACACTTGTAGCATGAATCTTAGAGAGCCTTATTAATTAAATCAAACCCGAGCCCAGTTATTGGGGTCAATGCTGGTAGATCAGAGAGACAGAACAAGCCACAGCTACCTCATCTCGCCGGATCCTCAGCTGGTCTTGTTTTCTCAGACTGGAGGCCTCTGAGTCCTCATCCAGAATGGGTCTCAGCTGAATTGCTGCTCAAAAGCCTGAATGCTTAACCAGATGAAAGCTTAACCAGCCAAATGCTTCTAGTTTTTGGTCCTCACGCCTTGTATACCTTTCTGCTTTCTACCACCACTCCCTGAGATTAAAGGCTCATTTTCTGGGATTAAAGGAGTGTGTCACCATGCCTGGCTGTTTCCAATGTGGCCTTGAACTCAGAGATCCAGAGGGATTTCTACCTCTGGAGTGCTAGGATTAAAGGCGTGTGCTACCACTGCCTATCCTCTATGTTTAATATTGTGGCTGTTCTGTCTCTGACCCCAGATAAGTTTATTAGCATGCAAAATATTTGGGGGAATACAATACCACAGATACTGACTGGTCAGTATTGATCTGGGATAACCACAACCATAGCTGGTGAGGTGGGAGCATCCTTATGAACCTGCCTGTGCAGAGTCACCTGAATACACGTATGGGAAGGGCAGCTCAGGGGAAAGGAAGCCCTAGCAGACAGGCAAATGCTGCCTGCTGCCTCTTTCTAGAGCTGCTTTTCTGATTCGGCAGGCCCTGGCCACAGGTGTGAACACTTTCATTTTGTCTTGCCTGATGTGTCTGTAAATATGTTGGGCATCTGTGTGCCAGTGCACAAGTGTGCACATGAACATGGAGGCCAGAGGTCAGCCTTAGCTTTTTTTTCTTTCGCAGCTCTTCACTTTAAAAAAGCTACACAGAGAAACCCTGTCTCGAAAAACCAAAAAAAAAAAAAAAAAAAAAAAAAAAACAAAACAGAACTTACTTTCTTCTATTGATATATGTGTGTGTGCATGCACGTGTGTGTGCACATGTGCTTGCTTTCAGCTTCTTGCTGACATCCAGAGAGGGTGTCAGGTCCCTTGGAGATGGAGCTAGAGTCATTGGGTACTTTCCAATGTGGGTGCTAGGAGCTGAGCTCCAGTCTCTGTAGGTGGGGTTTCTCTGTGTCTTAGCAACCGCTCCCAAATAACCACATGGAAACTTAATATTAATTATGGATGCTTGACTGATAGCTCAGGCTTATTACTGACAAACTCTTACAACTTAAATTAACCCATTTATAGTAACCTACATTCTGCCATGTGGCGTTACCTCTCTTCCATCTTGCACCTCCTGTTTCCTCTCTGTGTCTGGCTGATGACTTCTCTGACTCTACCCTTCTTCTTCCCAGTGTCCTTAATCTGGATCTCCTGCCCAACCTTATCTTGTCCAGTTATCAGCCAGCCAGCTTCTTTATTAAACCAGCCACAGCGATGTATGTTCACACATTATAAAGGAATATTCCACATGTTCCCTGGAAGAGCAACAAGCACTTTGAATCACTAGCCCATACCTTGGCTGGCTCAGAACTCAACCTCAATATGGAGATCAGGCTGGCCTGGAACTCACTGAGATCCACTTGCCTCTGCCTCTGCAGTGATGGGGTCCAAGGTATATGCCACCATGCTGTGCTTCATCTGGCTCTTTTTGAGCCAGGATCTTTCCCTTGGATCTGGGGCTCACTTAGGTTAGGCTGGCGGGCCAGCAACCCCAGTGACCTATCTCCTCACACTCTCCGCTCCCATTATTTTTGTGGGTGCTGGGGATCAAACTGAAGTCCTTATGCTATCAGGGCAAGTAGAACATTATCTCCCGAGCCATCTCTTTAGGTCCCCCCCTCTTTGAGAGCCAAATTTACACTTTAAGTTATAATTACTATGCCTAAGAGGTCCATGAAACAAAATGCCTCTGATCTGCAAGCCCAAGGACAGATAGTTCCTGAAATACTGGAGGCTGTTGTTTATGGGTGATAATAAGCCACATGTTTTCATCCTCTAGACAAGTTTGTTTGAGTCATCTGTACTGGATGTGCTTGATCACATGTAGGCATGAGGTTCACTGGCAGGAAATATGTCAGGATGTATGCTTGCCCCTGACTAGACCTGATGGAAAATACTTAACCTGCTGTAAACCTTCATTCAGAGCCATCTTCTGGAAACCTAGAGATGAACCTGGCCAGATCTCATCCACCTGGCCAATATTTAATTAAACCTTGCTTCAAATTTGGCTTTAAACTGTGAGAGTAGTCTTAATCTTTTTGTTGTTGTTTGTTTGTTTTTGTTTTGAGATGGTCTCATGTATCCCAGACTGGCCCCAAATTCATTATACAGCTTAGGCTGGCCTTGAACTTCTGATCTTCCTGCTTCCTCCTCTAGAGTGCTGGAATGACAGATGTGCATGGTTTCACCTGGCGAATGTGTAAATTACTTAATGGTAAAAGTAAACGTATACAATTGAGCACAAATAGAACATTCAGTTCCGAGAGTGCTTTAACTCCAACTCAAGTGCTGAGTAGCCATACACAGTGGCTGGCTACAGACTGGGCAACTCAGTGGAGACAATGCTTCCAGCACCACAGTCATTCTGCACAGCTTCCTTCTAGAGCACAGACCCTGGGATGAATGTAGCATGAATCCTAACTGGTCTTAATAATAAAAAGCCAGAATCAGATATCAGGGTGAAAGCTGAAAGACCAGAGAAGCAGAGCGGCCAGCCACTAGAAAGACTTCTTACCTCTACCGAATCCTCAGCCTGAAAGGGAGCTGAGCTCCTGTCTCCTCTCGCCTTATATTCCTCTCTTCACCCAGCCATATCACTTCCTGTCTCCACCTCCCTAGTGCTGGGATTAAAGGTGTGTGCCACCACTGCTTGGCTCTGTTTCTCTTTTAGACTGGATTAATCTGGTGTAGCCCAGGGTGGCTTTGAACTTCTGCTCTTCCTGCTTCCTCCTCCCAAGTGCTGGGATTAAAGGTATGTGGCACTGTTGCCTGGCCTCCCTGGTTGTCTAGTGGCTGGCTCTGCCCTCTGATCTTCAGGCCAGCTTTATTTGTTAAAGCACAAACAAAATGTCACCACAGATGGTGACTATGTAATCCAATCCGCTACTAAACTGGAAAGTACTTCTTTGGAGACCTCAGATCAAGAGTTGCGTTAAACCCCATTGCCAGAACACCGAGTGAGCCCTTCTAACCTCATCATGCCCCCCTTCCCAGTCTTGCCTCAAAATTTCAGTACTAATTAATTCAATCATGTTTCTCCTCCTTGTCAGGTGGGGCCAGGAGGCTATTGCAATACCCCAGCCTGTGGGAACTGTCTGGTCCACGTATTTTCTCTTCTGTGACTGATTTCTCCCCAGTCCTGGGTGTTGTGTACAGATCTTTATGCTCGCTGCTCTGCAAAATCCCATCTTTTCATAGGGTAGAGGCAGATGTCTCAGGCGGTGGCAGCTGACCCAGAGATTGTACCCTCCAGCCCTTCCTGCTTCCAGATATGGCCCTGTAGCCAGTTCTCATCCGAACATGGGAGACATTTATGCTCCCTCCAGATGAAGATTTAAAAGCAGCCATATTTTCCTGCTGCTCACGTGGAAAGGTCCCTGGAGCTTTGGGGGACTGTGCAACCAGAGGATGAAAGGATCTTGGCTCTTGAGAGTACTCTAGAGAAAAGCTACTAAACATGAAAGACAGCTGCAAGGAGGTTTACCTGTGAGTGGGAGGAAAGCTGCTGAAATCTCGGAGTTATAGCCTCTGTATAGCATCACCGTAACCGAAAAGTAACTCTTTGCCTTAAACTCCCTCCCTTGCTAGGAGTCACCCTTCCCCAACCTCTAGAAGAGTCTCCTTCCTGGAGCTACAGCCCAGACCCCATGGTCCTGGCATTTTGAGCTCCTTGTTGTATCTTTCAGGTCATTTTTTCTTTATACTTTATCCATCCAGCGTTTCCTAGTGTGAGGAGCTGTCCTTGACGTTATTATTCAGTCTGTCTGTGCTTAAGGAGAGAATGTGAAGACCAACATGGATATCAGCATTGGTATCCATGGCAACTATAAGAAATAGATAAAGTTATATGTACATCCATTTCTCTAATACCAAGTGGAAAACTACTAATCTCTCCCATGTGATCCCTCTCATTGTCTTCACACTTCTCCCTACCACCAGCTGCCTCATCCATCCTGTTCCTGGGGGAATGTGTGTATCTGAGGCAGATCCAGCAGAAAAACCAAAGGCCACACAAGGGCTCACCCCAGAAGTTCTGTCTGCCTACATCTACCCAAGTTGCACTGTTCCAGTGTGTTAACCCTTTAAATAAGTATCTGATATTTATTTTTGTATTTGCTTATTTACTGATACTTCACTTTAGAGCTGTAAGGAAATAAACACCAAGTTCTTTCATATGTAGAGTCTAGCCAATAAGATAGGTATATACTCAAACCAATGTATGCATGGGTACAGAATAACAGGAGACGAAGAAGACAAGAAAGAGTAAGTGTGAGGAGATGTGGAAAGACTGAATTCGGGTAATGGGTAAGATACCCATTGTATCAGGTAATGGTAACGGAGGGGATATAAAGCTAATCGACTTCTAGTTCTAAGTCCATCACGGATGGTCTTGGTTCTGGTGATGGATAAGTACAAAAAACATATTCGATACTGAAAATGTAAAATTGAATGTGAAGCTTCACAGCTTCCATTTGGAATGCCAACTCCATCTTTCTGTAAGTTCATTGAGTTGTATAGTTGTATAGTCTTGGGATCTGGTTAGTTTGACAATGTGGTGATTTTATTTGCAAGTTTTTTCCTAAATAATAAAGTTTATTTTTTTTTTTTTTTTTTTTTTTTTTTTTTTTTTTGGTTTTTCGAGACAGGGTTTCTCTGTGTAGCTTTGCGCCTTTCCTGAGACTCACTTGGTAGCCCAGGCTGGCCTCGAACTCACAGAGATCCGCCTGCCTCTGCCTCCCGAGTGCTGGGATTAAAGGCGTGCGCCACCACCGCCCGGCTAAAGTTTATTTTTAAAAGAGAAATCCTTGTAACTTTATATTTCCAAAACGTTCTAAAATACAAATGTCTCGAGTGTCTCAGATATTATTGGTGGTTTCAAGTCAGCACATCTGCAGCTGTCTGAAGAGAGCTCCCCTTTCCGCAAAGCTTCCTAGGTTTTTCCGTTGCTCATTAGTGAATGGGAAACAAAAACAAAACAAAACAAAGGAATGAAATAAGAAGGAAAGGAAATGACTGCTCCTAGGTATGGCGGAGGAGAAAGTTTACTGTGGATAAAAAGGAGATGGGAGGTAGAGGCAGACACATCTGGGAGAGTGAGGAGAGGTCATGACCCTGAGCCACGTGAGGAGAAGGAGGAGGGAGAGGAGGGGAGAGAGAGGGGAACCAGACACAGCAGTCAGGACAGCAAAGGTCGGAAAGGGGTGGGTAGTTCCAATGTCTGGATTATATAGGGAAGAGCCTCTGGGGCAAGGGCAGCCCAGTCCTGGGGCTGCAGAGGTCAGGGTAGAAGACCGGGCATGCCAGCCATACTTTGTAACAGGTAGGGACTGAGGGATGCTGGGAGGGTCTGGAGGCCAGGTCGGCTTTGACTTACTTTATTTATTTATTTATTTATTTATTTATTTATTTATTTATTTTATTTATTTATAGACGGAAGCGCTCTATGTATCACTGGTTGTCTTGGAACTCTCTGTGTAGACCAGGCTGGCCTTGAACTCACAGAGATCCACCTGCCTTGCCTGGGATTAAAGGCATGAGACACCATGCCTGGACTCCCCCATCCCCCTTAAACTTTTATTTTCTATTTATTTTATGTGCTTGAATGTTTTGCCTGCATGATGTCTTTGCACCATGTGCATCCATGCTGCCTAAGGAGGCTAGAAGAGGGTGTTAGATCCCCCAGAACTGGAGGTACAGACAGTTGTGAGCTGTCATGTGGTGCCGGGAATCAAGCTTGGGTCCTCTGGAAAAGCAGCCAGTACCCTTAACCACTGAGTCATCTCTTCAGCTCCATCTTTAAAAGACTATTATTATTATTATTTTAGCTTTTTGAGACAGGGTCCCATGTAGCCTAGGCTAGCCTTGAGCTCCTCTTCCTAAGAGAGGAATGTAAGCAGGACCTTCCATGTCCCACCCAAGATGGCACTCTTGAGCCTTTGCCAGACAGACCCCCAGGATGCCTTAGAGGGAGCTATAGGAAAGGATATCATCAACAAGCAGCACTATGCAGTATTCCCCAGCTGCAGAAACCATTTGAGAAATGGCTACCTACAACTGGCCCTTATAAAGCCCAGGGCTGTTCAGGAACTTCACGTCGACATTCCCAGGCAGGCTCAGCATTAGTTTGGACTCAAGTATAGGCTCAGTTATAGGCAAGTTTATTTTATTTCTGGATAACTGAGAGTAGCAGAAGTAGGTGTCTCCCTCCATGTACCTTTTATTTTTGAAGACTGAATGCAACAAATAGGGGCTGGGGCTGGGGTTGGGGCTCTGATGCTGAGAGCTTGTTTAGCAATACATCAATCTGGGTGAGGTGGCGCACACCTGAATTGCAAGCACTCACGAGGTGACAGGTAGTGGCAGGAGGATCAGAAGGTCATCCTTGGTTCTGTTTAGAGTTTGAAGCCAGCCTGGGATACGTGAGACCTCATCTCCACAACATAGTCCCCCAAGCAAAACCAACAATAACAGGATAAGAATGAGAGCAACTAACATAGAGCATGGCTGCGGCAGCAAACATTGGAGAGTCTTCGGAAGAGAGAACGCTGCTTGGAATTTTGTACACCCCAGCAGGTCCTGTTAGCCGACAAGAGGTCACAATACCTAATTAAGTGTCTTAACTCAATAATCCTAAGTAATTTGGTATCATAGGTAAACTTTTTTTTTTAAAACAAGTTAATCACAACACTCGGTGAAGATGATAATGGAAACAATCTGAGCCAGATACACAAGGGATGTGACAGCTTTGGCTGCAGCGTCTCTATCCAGTTCTGAGACCGTCCCGAGAGGCTAAGGCTCCCCTTTTCTTACACCCGCATTCTGTCTGGGTCAGATACCTGCTATCTCGTCCACAAAGGAAGCTTAATTTATCCTTGTAAGGAAAAGCTTTGTTTGAAGATCAGCAAGAACTGCTGTGTTCCCACAGGCGCTTATCTCCTGAAAGTCCCTGGGCCGCCTCCTATCTCACCACCAAGAACACACGTTTGGCTCTCAGAGGTGGTTGAGCAAGCCCTTTCTGTTTGTTTTAATTTTACTGTATCTATCCTTTTGAGAATTTCATACATGTATACAATGTATTTTTATGAAATCCCCTCTCTCTCTTCCTTACAACTTCTCCCAAACCTTTCCCCATAACCTTGTCTCAACATTGAATCCTTTCTTTTGCTCTACAGTCCACTGAGTCCAATTAGAGCTGCCTCTACGCACAGGGGTGTTGGGAGCCATCTACCCAAGCAGGGGCGAAGTTGGAGGAACCACGCCCCCGAGGAAAGCTGGCACCGCCTCTTTCAGCCGCGTCAACTGCCAGCAGCAAACAGCTTGGGGTGGGGGCTTTGTGAGCCTCCCACCGTAATGGTAAGCAAGGTTTTTGTCTATATATTGTAATTTTTTTTTTACATTTAGTGTGTGTGTGTGTGTGTGTGTGTGTGTGTGTGTGTGTGTGTGTGTGTGTGTGTGTGGTATCAGTGTGCATTTGAAGGCTAGAAGACAACATTCAGGGATCTCTCTATTCTGTGGGTCGCAGGGATTGAACTCGGGTCTTCAGGCTTGGTGGCAAGTGCCTTTACCAGCTGAGCCATCTTGCCAGCCTAAAACACGGCTTTTAAAGAATGGCTAAACCTAGGACCGAGACATGTGACCCTCCGAAAGACATGATTGTCTTACATCTTGGTGATTGTGATTGCACGTGCTGCACCCCAGTCCGGGGATTTTTTTTTTTAAGCCTGGTCTCTGAAGAGCCTGTGCTCATGGGTAAAAGGAAGATTGCAGTCTCCCAGACTCTGGAGCCAGTGACTCCAAGTCCTCCAAATTCTAGAGGCGGGACGGCGGGCTTGAGTTGTAAGCAACTCCCTTGATTGGTCCCTGGGCTCCTGTCTGAGGACCCTTGCCCTCTGCTCTATCAGTAAAGTTATCTTTATTTTTGTTATTGAAATTGGGGGGCGGGCACAGCCTGTCCCTCAAGTCATTCTAGCCACCCATCCTCAATAAACGAATTTAAAGAACCAAGTTAAAAGTGGAAAGCAGAAAAATGGGATTTATTCCATGTGACCATACTGGGAAGCAGGATGAAGATCCAGGAACTTCCAAGTTTATCTTGAGGGGGGGGGAGGGCGTGAAATGAGATGAAAGTTTAAATAGAGGGCCCAGATTATGCATATTGAAGCAGTCCTGGTCAAGGTGTGGTCCCACCTGCGAAGGGTGACGAGTTGTTTGAAACCCCGTGAAATCTCTTTGAGGGAGTCAGGTGTCCCGTTCACGTTCCTGCCGTCCGGGGTCATCACCACGCCAACCCACCTCCTCCCCAGCCCCGTTGTTGCCATTTCCTTCTTTCTTCATGAGATTCCAGGGATAAGTTCTGTTTCTTCGGAGTCCCTTGTTTCAGCAGCCTGATGGACAGGGAGCGTCTTTAGAATATCTTCGCCTCAGCCAGGCGGGTTGCATTTCCATAAGCCCTTCCTCTGTAACTGCTCCCAGCCAGCCGCTCTTCTCCTTTCCCCCAGCCGAGGTCACCCTCAGCCTGCTGCTTCTCGCTGGCTGCTGGCTGGGCTTGCCTTCTGTGGCTTTCTCTCTCCAGCCTGTCTGGGCAGAGAAGCCGCTTCCTCCTGGTTCCTTCCTCTCTTTTCCCTCGGGGTCTGGATTTTTTGGTCTGGGGCTCACATTTTACAATCACCCCCTCCTTTTCTTCAGGGAAAGGCAATCATTGTAACTCTTAGCATTAAACAAATAAAAAAAAAATCACCACCAGTAAACTACACCAAATCAGGTTTTATGTGGCCCTTTTGGACACTGCATAGACTACCTAAGGATCCTCAGCAGATGCAGCCGGGCCTGTAGAGCCTGGGTATCCCCCTGCTAAAGAGAAACGCTGCTGAACTTAGGGACCAATTCACTTTTGTTTCTCCAGTTCATTTTTTTCTATTTTATTAACCAAATTAAGCTATTTCTGTTCCTGAAGATTAATAACATTAATATGTTTATTTATCACTCTGTTGTCATTTTGGATGAAGTGAGTTCATGATAATTTATTACTGAGAAATAGATGAAGTGAGTTCATGATAATTTATTACTGAGAAATAGATTTGATTTTAGATAAAACAACAACAAATAACAACAAAATGAAATTAAGAGCACTTGGATTTGGGGTTTCCATTCTATTTTATGTAGTCTATTGTAAACAGACCACATTCTTAGAGTTGGGATGGGATTCTTGCTTCCACATACCACCCATTTCTTGATAATTATAAAACTAGCTATTTCCAAATATTTTAGTTTCACCCTCCCAGTCTTCAAGAAAGTGATAATAGACTCATCACCTCCAGAAAATTTTCAGAAGATAGCCAATGGAAATGCTAGGATGGGGAAAATGTAATGGGAAACCAAATGTGAATGAGTATAGTGGTGGGCAAGAGGAGAAAGGTAGGGGCTTCCTGCATTACAGGATGCATGAAGCAGAATGAGTATGCAGCCTTTTAAGAATATTGCCAGGTGGTGATGGCAGTGCAGGCCTTCGATTCCAGTACTCAGGAGGCAGAGGCAGGCAGATCTCTGAGTTTGAGGCCAGCCTGGTCTACAGAGTGAGTTCCAGGACAGTCAGGGCTACACAGAGAAACCCTGTCTTGAAAACAAACATACCAAAACAAAACAACAACAACAACAAAATCAATTCTTTAAAGAAATAAATATTAAGGAGGTATGGTGGTTTGAAGGAGAATAACTCCCATTGATTTGTATGTTTGAATAATTGGTCCCCAGTTAGTGGAACTGTTTGGGAAAGATTAGGAGGTGTGGCCTTGTTGGAGGACATGTCTCTGGGATGGGCTTTGAGGTTTCCAAAGCCCATGCCAGCCCCTACTGTCTGTGAATCAGGATGTAAAATTCTCAGCTACTGTTCCAGTGCCATGCCTGTCTACTTCTTGCCATGATGATGATGAACTAAAACTGTAAGTAAGGCACCAATGAAATGCTTTTATTTTTTTTTTTTTTAAAAAAATAAGAGTTGCCATGGTCGTGGTTTCTCTTCAGAGCAATAGAATAGTAATTAAGACAGGGTACATGCTCAGACATGAAGGGTTCTCTGTGTTGATGCTCTCTGAACAGCTGTAGGGATTGATCTAACAGGTACTGAGGGAATGAAGAAATGGCAGGTACACATACAGAGAAAAGCTCAGATGATCTGGGCTCTCAATAGGGAAACCACAACACCTCTGCCTGTCTGAAACTCATCGTGTTTATTATACACAAGGAAGCAGGGTTTATGGTACACAGTTGAACCAGAGAGGCAGGTTTACTCTCAGTAGGAGCAGCCTCTGTAGGGGAGCAGTCTTCAGGTCATAAATATCTGAGGGTGGTGGTGGGATACAAAAGCTATAGTGGGCATTTTCTGACCACACCGTCAATATTTGCTCTTGGGCCAGAGGAAGTATTTGGCATTCTTTTGAGCCTCACTGGGGGATTCTTTGCCACTCACATGAAGCTGAGACACTGAGGCTATTGTCATGTCCATGTCAACAATACACATTCACTCAGGACTTCATTGCGTGTGTGTGTGTGTGTGTGTGTGTGTGTGTGTGTGTGTGTGTGTGTGTAAATGTTGTAAATTCACCTGTGCATACACATGCAGACAGGAGAGGAATCAGAGGTCTTCCTCTATGGCTCTCTGTCATAGTCACCTGAGACAGGTTCTCCCTGAACCTGAAGTTTCCTGTTTCATTTAGGCTGGTGGCTGGCCAGTGAGCTCTTAGAATTCCTGTCTCTGCCCTTCAATGCCAGACCTATAGACACACACTACCATGCTGTAGTGGGTAACTGTTCTAGATATGACTTTGAAGCACCACCCCTAGTGAGGTAATAGGTAGCTGCTACACCTGCCTATGACCTTGAAGTACATGACCCTGGGGTGTGGCTGCTCGGGACCCTTAAGATCTGGGATGCTCTCTCTCTTCACTCCCTCGTGGCTTTGGAGGCTGGGACAGACCATGCAGATCTCAGGCAGAAGAGCAGCATGGGACCGCTCCTCACCTTTCCAGGATCCTGGGACAAATTCCTCTATTCTGTCTTGTGAGTTTTCTTTCCCAAATAAATTCCTTTGCCCTTAAAGCAGACTCCATGGATTTCTCCCGTCACCACACCTGTTTTTTCACGTGGCTGCTGGGCATTGGAACTGAGGTCCTCCTGTTTGCATAGTAAATGCTCTCATCTGCTGGCTCCTACATTTTAACGAAGCAGAAATTGATCAGCTTTCATTCTCATACCTGATGCCACAAAACCACCAGAAACAGATTTTTCATTGAAAGATGTTTTCCATGGCCTGATTCAGAGGCTATAAGTATACACTTCACCCTACACTAGATTTCACACACAAAAATCAAGTAGCATGAAATCCACTTCTGTACCCACAGCCTCATACCTTTAGAAACCTGAATTCTGGGCCCAACCTAGAACCAAAAGGAAAACTGGGAACATATAATAGTGTGGTGATAAATTGCTTGTAATCTAAGAAATAAAAGCTTGCTTGAATATCTGAGGACAGAGCTAGCCACAGAGTTAGCTGTAGAGGTCAGGCAGTGGTGGCACACACCTTTAATTGGGAGGCAGAGGCAGAGATCTGTCTGGATCTCTGTGAGTTCAAGGCTATACAAGATGAGTCCAGTCTAAAAGAGAAATAGCCAGGCAGTCGTGGCACACACCTTTCATCCCAGCACTTGAAAGGTTGAGACAGGAAGTGATATGGCTAGGCAGAGAAAGGAATATAAGGCGGGAGGAGACAGGAACAACCCCTTTTTAACTGAGGACTCAGAGGCATTCATTCTGAGGATTTGTGGAACAGTTGGTGAGGTGAGAAGTGGTTGTGGCTTGCTCCGTTTCTTTGATCTTTCAGCTTTCACCCTGAAATCTGGCTCTGGGTTTTTATTACAAGACCATTTAGGAGTTGTGAAATATAGTTTAAAAAAATATGAGAAGACCACATACAGTCACATAAAGACAGGGACTTTGATACATCCATACAGACATACTTAAAACTATAATAATATAAGTTCATCACCACCCATAAGTGGGGAACCCAGCCTGTGTGACTCAGTGGTCACAATTTTCATGGTAGAGAGATGACAGCAACTTTTGTTTCCTCTTGCTAGTAATTTCATCTCTGTCTTGTTCCAAGGTAAATCAGAAACATGCCTGCTAGCACAACATGCATTACAAGTCTTTCTCTGTCCTGCCAGCCAGCTCCCAAATAATGACATGGAGAATTTTTATTAATTATGAAAGCTCAGCCTTGTCTTAGGCCTGTCCTACTAGCTCTTATAACTTATATTTACCCATATTTTTTTTATTAATCTACATTCTACCATGTGGCTTTTATTTCTCTTTTATCTTAAACCTCATGTTTCCTCTCTGTGTCTGGCTTCTCTGCCTTTCTTCTTCCCAGGATCCTCTCTGTTCCTGGATGCCCCACCTATAACTCCTGTCTAGCTATTGACCATTTAGCTTTTTATCAAACCAATCAGAAGGTGCCTTGGCAAAGACACATCTTCACAGTGTAGAAAAATATTGCTTGACAGCATTTCCCCCATGTTGTCTAAATAGAAAGGAAAGGTTTTAATTCTAAAATAGTAAAACTATATACAATATGAACAATTATCAAATAAGAATTACATTCACAATGTTTAGTCCATATATATTTGGCAAATTCAGAGAAAGTACCGTATTTATCCTATTTTAGGGAGTTCAAAGTTTTATGCCTAAAACATTTTCTATCATAGCTTATATTACCATCCTAAAAATATCTTTTTAGATCTTAAAAAGTGTTCTTAGATATGTAACATAAGCTTTTATGTTTTGTAACCTTATAAACTTTATATCTCTTATATAAGTTTCTTTTCTGAATTTGGTAACACGGAAAACTATAATGATCTCATCTTCAACCCCATCAAAGACCTGAGAAAGATATAATTATACTTGAATAAATAGAAGTGTAGAGCAAACAGCTTCCAAAACTAAGGAAATGACAGAAACAACTGGCTGCCTGGATAGTCACCCTGTAAGTGTTACAGCTCTGGAGGGAAAGGTATCCTGGCTGTCAGAAGCCAGGCAATACTTCTAAGTGTTACAGCTCTGAAGAGAAAAGTATCCTGGCCATCAGAAGCCAGGCAATACTTACAGCTCTGTTCTAGTGGGGAATAGTTTCCCCACAGAAATGTAGCAGTTCTGCTCCTGCTCTGGTGAAAGTTGTTACTTCTCTGTTCTACTCCACTCCAGTGAAAGAAGGTCTTCACCCAAACCTCATTCAGGAGATTTACTGGGAGGAAGGAATCCAGGAGAGTGGCTACCTCTGCCAGGGTAGAAAAAGGCAGTTTCAAACTAAACAGGTACAGGGCTTATATAGGGTTCCTTAGGGGCGGAGCTTTTCCATGGTGAAGATTTTCAGGGTAGGAATTGGTTGGATTTCAATCCCTGAGCTTGGATAAGCTCAGAGATTAGCTGAATTTTGTGCTTGGGGATTGGTTGGTTTCATGCTCAGGGATTGGTTGGTTTTTGTGCTCAGGGATTTGTTGGTTTTTGTGCTGGGTTGCTCAGGGCAAGAGTGTTTTTCTTTGGCTCTGGTTTCAGGGTCAGGGTGTGTTTCTTTGGCAGGCCCTTTTACCCTATACAACCAAGGTTCCTCTGCAACATTGGGGCATCTATCTAGAAACACAAACTTTTAAAGGTAACTAACATATATATTTGCATTAGCACAAGTATAAAATGTACAGTGTGAACATTCAGTTAAAGATGACTTTTTGTAGCCGGGCAGTGGTGGCGCACGCCTTTAATCCCAGCACTCGGGAGGCAGAGGCAGGCGGATCTCTGTGAGTTCGAGGCCAGCCTGGTCTACCAAGTGAGTTCCAGGAAAGGCGCAAAGCTACACAAAGAAACCCTGTCTCGAAAAACCAAAAAAAAAAAAAAGATGACTTTTTGTTTTATGTTTTAGCAGGTAAAATGCATTTGTCAAATTTATAAGTTCATTTGGACTATGTAACCAAACTGTAATACAAATCTTTATCCATGTCATATGAAAAGATGGCATGTAATAATAATTCATGAGAATGCTGTAGCCAACAAGATTTATCATGTCTCATCCAGTCTCAGAGCTGTTCCCATGTGGAGGGATGAGCTTATATATCACCTGTCTTTTAGTCTTTCTTGGCTTTCCCTCATGTCTGCAGCCAAGATCCTCAGGAGGTCTCCCCTGGTCAAATCTGATCTCGATGAACTTTGAAGGAATCCATAGCTTTTCATTTCCTGTGGAAACAAAAGCATAACCTCTCCCTCAATGCAACACAGTGTCCGCCTCCCATTTTGAAGTCACACTATCCTTAAAGTATCTAGGCTGGTTTAATTCAGCAGTCCCTTCCACAATCCAGTCTCTCAGCAGCTGTCATTCTCTACTCATTAAAAAAATTCAGTCAACAAAGTACTATACAGGATCCAGATGCTCTGTGTATTTCCCATTTTTATGTGGCTTTTTAAAAATATTACTTCACTCTCTTTAAAGACTATTATTTTTAAACTATTTTTTATAATGGTCTATACACATTTTCTTTTCTTTCTTCAGCATCTAAGCACATTTTTAAACATACTGTACCTTTTTTTAGAGATTTTCTCTGTCTGGATCTGGCTTTACTAAGCACCTGAGACAAATCTTAAACTGCCAAGTCAGCTTCCATGCAGCTCATCTTAGCACATGGTATTGGCACATGGCGCTGGCAGCTGGCTTCAGCCCACAGGCAGTGGTCAGGAGCTATGTTTCTGTATGCTGCAGAGCACTTGCCCACTTGTGAGACTGCAGGACTAGGAATTCACATCAGGCTCCTTGTCGAGAACTTTACTTAGCTTTCTCGGGCCTTATGTTTGGATATTTGAGCCTTGTGTTGGGTGCCATATGTAATAATAAGTCTTTCTCTGTCCCATCAGCCAGCTCCCAAATAATGACTCAGAGACTTTTGATTAATTATAAGAGCTCAGTCTTAGCTTAGGATTGTCCCACTAGCTCTTGTAACTTAAATTAACCCATATTTCTATTACTCTATGTTCTACTATGTGTTTTTTTTTTTTACCTCTCTTTCATCTTGCACCTCCTGTCCCCTCTCCATCTCTGGCTGGCTTCTCTGCCTCTCTTCTTCCCAGAGTCCTCTCTGTGCCTGGATGCCCCACCTCTTCCTCCTGCCTAGCTATTGGCCACTTAGCTCTTTATTAAACCAATCAGAAGGCACCTTGGCAATGACACGTCTTCACAGTGAACAGAAAGATGATTGCACAACAAACATGCCTTTCTATGTTACTCTCATGGAGCCCTCGTGGGACTCATTTTTCATCTCATTCCAAAGACAAAAGACTCTTGATGATAATCAGTAATTGTTCTAACATGGTGGCAGGTTGTTTTCTACTGAATTCGCAGTCCCACCTCCAATAAGCTGCAAGGTCCCTGAGATGGAATCCTGTGTGCCCTTCAGTTGGGCACTTGCGTGTGCCTTTTTTCTTTCTCTATGCATCTTGTGACCAGGTGTCACTTATGAAATATGAGTGTAGCAGTGCCAGCACAGCATTGCCTGGTGTTCCTGCCAGCGAGGAAGATGCTGCTGGTCTCCTATTATTTCAGTTTTGCTGCCTGGAGGAGGGTGTGGGGTGGGGGTGGGGAGTGATGTGAAGCATTGTTCTGAGAACCAACCATTTACATGTCACCTGGAGTCATTAAGAATTCACCGATCTGTCACAGCCTTGGGAAGGAACCTGATGGAAGGTACCAGCCCTTGTGAGAAAGTATGTCTTACACCAGATGCTTGAACTGTCAGGTCTGATCTGAGGTGTGACATACATCAGGGAGTGTTGTCACCCACCTCCCCATGTGCCTAGTGGCAGACTTTTCAACTTCAGGGATTGCCTTTTAAAGGGAGTGCAGCGATTTGTAGAACAATGGCAAAGTTTTATTGTGAGTTTGGATTTTTTTTTTTTCCTTTTTAAAGCACAGCAGCACTAGCCTGTTAGTGAGAGATATTTTGGGGGACCCCCCTGTTTAGAGGTTTGTTTTGGGGTATCTCTTGCATAGTCTCTCCCCCTCTGTAGGTTGTAAGGGAGGCTTTACAATATGTTCCTGTGAGACTTTTCACAAGTGATAAATGAGATTCGCAGTCTCCTCATTCACACAGTAACTGCCTGAAAAGCCAAGAAGTGGAATGAGGAGGCGGAGCTGAGGGTGACAGATTGATGAAGATGAGGAGAAATGAATCTGGAGAAGGGAGGCGGAGCAAACCCAGGAAGAGTTGTAAAAACCAGAAAAGCAATTCTTAATTAGATCTAGAAATGACAGAATGACACGTTGAAGTTTTCTATAGGGACAAAGTTGCTAGGTTGCTGTGTCTGAAGCATCCTGACATTTCTGCAAAGTGGGAATCAAAAAGGAGCTAGAACACATGGAGTTATTGAAAAGAGGCAGGGATTGATAAAGGCACACACAGGCCACCTAGGGCAGCTTCGCTGGGTTTGTTTTCCTAGTTGAGCGTTGTGATTTTGGCAAAGTGCATTAAATGAATGAGTCCAACTTCCTCGTGGTGCTCTTACAGGAATCCCAGATTTCAACGCCGTGCTCCTAGCCTCCTCAGAACATCTTCCTTTGACCTCAGTGGTTGGCTTTTGCTACTTGCTCTCTACTGGCTCCTGGATGTTGGATAGGAATGATCCAGATGATCCTAGCCCTTCAAACAACACCTCATGCCCTATCCTTCCTCTTACCCCCAGTGCTAGGGAGTCAAAGAAAAAGCAACTAGAATCTATATTTGGACCTGATGGAGAACCCTGGTGTCTGGAGCCACTGATTCCTGGGCTCCATCTGTTTTTTTTATTTTTTTTGTTTCATGTCCACCATGAAGCTACTGATACATCTGCTTCCCCATCCCCAGCCCTGATGTCCTTGGAAAGGTCGGTTCCTTTGAACCTTAACTGTGTCCAGGGCAATAGAATCAGGCACACTCTCTCACCTAAATCCAGGGCTTCTAGTGAGAACCAGGTGAAGCAAGGCATACAAACATATACACATAAAACTGCACATAAACTAATAGAGATACCATTCATGTATAGGCACAAGATTATAACATTGTTCTTACAAGTTGTGCGCCATCTCTCTCTGTTTACTTCCCCCTTTTGTATGTATTCATAGCACACACATTTGAATCTTAGTCTGTATATTTGTGGTTTCATCAGGAAAATTTTTTTCTTATGTCATCTTAAAATGTTTATACTGTTAGATTCCAATTAGCACCATTATGCCTTCACAAACGTCAAATTTTCAGCATTCACAAGGCTTGAAAGATAGAATGGAGCAGAAAGCACTTTTATTTTATCTTGGAGAGAAGAGCTCACTATGCAGCTCAGGCTGACCTGAAACTCACAATCTTCCTCCTACCCCAGTTGCTGAATGCTGAGATTCCAGGTTTGGGGTACCACGTCTGGCCACGTCTGCCTTTATAATGAGCACCTTTTCCGATTAGTTCCAGCATTCTCAGTCAAATTGAATTCAGTAATCCCCAGAAGGCCCCAAGATGAACTGATTTTTTAAGACAAAGATGAACTTGGTGTCAGGGTTGTGTGAGAATATTATTGCTGCCCTGTCTATTACCATATATAGTACCTTCCCACTGAAAAGCCAAAGGCATTTTACAAAATCTGACAGTGATCCTCATCATGTCCCCCTGGGATAAGGGCTTCATTACAAACAATAAATAATAACTGCGCTGTTTTGTGAAATGTCTCCTACAAAGCTATTAATCATGCTGGAATGTCACAGATTTTAAGGGGAGTTTATTGATGGGAATTAGGGAAGATTGTAGGTTCCTGAGGGTTTCTACTGGAGTTGTTTTTATTGAAGAAGCAAACTGTTGAAGAACGTTCCCGTGTACTTGAAAGTTGTCTCTCATAATTAGTATTATCTACTTTTAAGTTAAAAGAAATATAGACAATATAGAAACATATAACATAAAGGAAATATGAACCATCATCCCATTCACTGATTTACTGAAGGTCTGTAATCCAAGCAAAGTTGTCTATTGGTATATCGTCTAGCAGAATACTCCTGATTTAGTCGTCTGGTGAGTGATGCCAATCATATTGCCTGGCTGACCTTCTGAGGAAGCTGGCATCATAGTCATGCCTTGTTGAACAAGACTTGAGCAGTCACATTTGCTACTATGTATCCTGACTTCTGTGGACAAAATAGCCTCCCAACACAGATACAGTCAATGCATGAACCTGTTACTGACACTTGTACAAAAGATGATCTGGGTCAATCAGATGGTCTGTCTTGGGCATTATAACTAGAATGTTCCCAAGAGAGTAAATGAGTTAGCTGTGGGGGGAGAATACAAAAAGACATGGAGTGGAGAGGGCCTGGATCAGATTGTGAATGGGGTAAAATTCTACACAAGTTACAGTCATAAATGAGTAGATATGTGAGATAGAGGGACCAGTCACATGTTAAAGGACAAAGAGGTCAGTCCATAGGAAAACAGTGAAGGTGTTTTAGTTAGGACTGCTATTGCTGTGAAGAGATACAATGACCACAACAATTCTTATAAAGGAAAACATTTAACTGGGGGCTGGCTTACAGTTCCAGAGGTTTAGTCCATTGTCATCACGGTGCAAAGCATGGTGGTGTGCAGGCAGTCATGATGCTGGAGAGGTAGCTGAGAGTTCAACATCTGGACCAGCAGACAGCAGGAAGAGAGACACTGGGCCTGGCTTGAGCATCTGAAACCTCAAAGCCTTGTCCCCCCAAGTGACACACTTCCTCCACCAAGACCACACCTACTCCCCACAAAGTCACACTTCCTGATAGTGCCATTCTCTATGTGCCTATGGGAGCCATTTCACACCATCACCACAGAAGGCATGTGCTGAAGAGCTGAAAACTGTGGATCATGGCAGGGAAAAAAAATGGCCGAGACAACTGGGTAAGTCTTGGAGCAAGACCCACTCTTTAGCTCTGCTTCCCAAGGCATGAGTCTTGAGCCTACCTGGGCTCTAGTTTCTGTGTACTCAGCCTGCACTATTTCTTTCTCTTATTTGGATGTCCCACAAACTTTGACTTATTTGAATTAAGTTAGATCTTGTGGTAGTTTGAATGAAAATGGCCCCCATAGGCCCATAGGGAATGGCACTATTAGGAGGTGTGGCCTCGTTGGAGCAAGTGTGTCACTGTGGGGGTGGGTTTTGAGGTCTCAGATGCTCAAGCTAGGTTGAGTGTGACATTTCCTTCTGCTGCCTGCAGATCAAGATGTAGAACTCTCAGCTCCTTTCCAGCACCATGTCTGCCTGCATGTCCCAGTTAAATGTTTTCCTTTATAAGGGATGTCATGGTCATGGTGTCTCTTCACAGCAACAAAACCCTAACTGAGATACAGAAGTGCATCTAGAAACCAAAATAGCTCCTTAAAAGTGACTTTGTAGCTGGCCCCGAGGTCATAAGAGTGGGAGAGTTGGTCCTGCCGCTCATCAGCTGCAGCGTTCTGGAGAGTGGCTCCTATGCCATGCCTGGGCAACATAGAAGAGCTGATCCTGAAGGTATAGGTGTAGGAGAACCAACCCCGAGGACATGAAAGGAGGAGAACTGGCCCTGCCCCTTGTTCATCACTACAATCAGTAAACTAGCCAGGGCAGAGCAGGAGGGCTCACCCTGGTGGTGAGGACAAGGGAGAGCTGGTGGGCTGACCAACTACCCAGGCCCAGACCAGGGTTAGGTCTTGCTCCACCCTGACATCCACCCCCTCTGTGATCTGCTGGAGGAGGTGAAGGGGCCAGAGCTGCAGGATTTTTACAACACAGGAGTTCCGATGAGGGCCCAGCATCAACAGTGTAGCAGAAACCAGAGGCCTCGAACCAGACCAATGACTCTGCAATGAACACTTGCAAGTAAAGCCCTATGGACAAAAGGGTTTACTGTGTGACTCACTGTGTCACACTGCAGCTTCCATGATGAGACTGACTTTTCCTTCTCTGTTTTTCTCTTAAATTTTATTTGATTTTATTTGAGGGGGAGGTTGCAAGGGCAGAGGGTGGATACTAAGGGATAGAGAAACGAATGGGGTAGAGGTGCATGATACGAAAGACGCAAAGAATCAATCAAAAGGAGAAAAAAAGAGTGGTTCTTCAGCCTTACATAGCCTATCACATGCACACATCGCTCCGTGTCTGCATCACCGTCACCTAAATGCAAGCCGTAGTAACTCACTTTAAAAACCGAAACAAACAAAACAGCAGAGGAACTGCCACAGCATGATCCTTCCAGTGTCCTACAACTGCATTTGAAACCAGGGCCTGCCCTGTAGGTGATTTAGTTTTTATCAGGCTACCAGTACCTTTTAGCTCTGGAGTGGGATTGCATATTATCTTCACTACTAGTTATTTTTAAAAGCATAGACAGTGGAGGGGTTAAGTGTGCTTGCTGCTCTTGCAGAGGGCAGGAGTTCATTTTCTAGCATCCATGTTCAGTGACTCAAAATCACCTGTATCTCCAGTTCCAGGGAACGTGACACCTTCTTCTGGCCTCCTCAGGCACACATCCTCTAAAGTACACACACACACACACACACACACACACACACACACACACACACACACCAAAATAAAAAATAAACCTTTTAGAAATTTAATTTTTAGTTGTTTGAGAGTTTTGAATTTCATTTCCTCCAGTTCTTCTAGATTCGCTCTCCCTTCCCTACCTACCCACTTTTATGTCATTTTAAAAAAGCAAAAAATTCCTTAAGACCAATTTGTTTTTCCCCAAATATTTTTGGATGTGTGATCTTCCAATGGAGCATGGTAAACTTATCAAGGACTATACTCTTAGAGAACACTGACCCTTCCTTTCCTAGCAGCTAATGATTGCCAAGTGGTCCATGGCTAGGGGTGGGGACTTTCTATCCCCATCTCCACTCTGGAATTTGGTCTGGCTTGGTCTGGCATGGGTTTTGTGCATGCTGTTACAATATCAGCGAGTTTCTATGTGCAGCTGCCCAGCTATATCCAGAAGACGTTTCTTGATAGTCAGCTGCGTCCCCTGACTCTTTCATGAAGGATGTTTTTGAAAGTTCTAAACATATTTGTCGCTATTGAATCACCAAACTAGGACTCATTTTAATGTCTTTCATTAGTGAGGACACTTTCATTAGTCTTTACTCTATATTATTTATTAAACAAATAATTTACTTTTAGTAGATGATAATTTCAGGGTATAAGAAGCAAAGGTGCATGATATCAGATAAATACATTTTTCTGATAGCACTTAATTTAAGTGCTTACTGTGATTGGTCTTGGGCATCTGTTTCAGGGGAGACTGTGGGAGCCTGTTTTCAGGTTCCTTGTGGCTTTACCCAGCAGGTCCGCACAGAGAGGATGATCAGGACCACGGGCCTGAGTGCACGTGTCTGAGATGCTCTGCACTTGGCTGTGCTGGGGGAGGAGGTCTTTGCTCCACCCCTTGGCGTCTCTATAAATACCTTAGGGCAGAGACAGTCAGGGCCCGTTGGAATAGGTTCCAGGCCCTCTCGAGGCTATCCTGTATTTTCTATCTGTTTATTTCCACAATCTAAGTCCTTCTATCAAATATTTTCTGCTGCTCGCACTCTAGAAAACTCTGGGGAACTGTAGGGTTGGTGGGTAAAAGCCCCACAGGAGACTGACCCTTTATCAGCCCTAAGGGATGACTTCTGGAGGGTTGAAATTTGATTACCAGCAACCATGTCCGATGACTCACAACCTCCTCTACTTCCAGGTCTAGGAGATCCAAAGGTGCTTTGGCTTCTGTGGCACCCGAAGTCACATATACATACCTCACGACACATAACTAAAAATAATACAAGTAAATATTACATTTTGTTTTCAAATTTTAAATTATTATTTTATCTTATGTGTATGAGGTTTTGCTTGCATGTGCGAGGGACCCAGCAAGTGTCCAGGCAAAGGAACCTTGGAAGAGATAGAAGGAAATCCCAGTTCAGATTGACTTCGTCGACCTAGATCAGACTTTGCAAAGTCTGCTGCCAGGCGGTTCATTGTCAGCATGTTTAAAAGACAGTACAATTTGAGAAAAAGCTTCCAGGCAATAATCATTTCAGTTCCAGGTGCGCAATAAAGCTTAAGGTGTGACTACATAGAAACTCCTTTACAAAGTACATGTGATCATGAAGGTGGCCTAGAATCTAGTGAGTCTCTAGGTCAACAGGCCATAAAATGCATGTGACATTTCCCCTAACGATGTGTTTAACTGTGGGCTTGAGATAATGGCCCAGAGAGGGAGACTCTGGGATAAGCATCCTGGGGGATTTAGATGAGGTTTGCCTGTATAGCAAAAGGTGGGTGAGGTCTGTCTCCACAGAGAGCAAAAAGTACTCTCAGCCCACTGGGCAGGAAAACAGGCATTTTAACACCTCCATTGAGAAGAGGCCCCTATGTGTTTGCCATTCTTGGTTTCCCTAGTCATCTGTGGGCTCAAGGACCTTTGTGCCCCCAACATGCATGTATATCTTTGTATAACCTGGGAGACCAAAAAGGAGTGTTGAATTCTGAACTGCCATGTGGGTTCTGGAAATTGCATTCAGGTCCTCTGGAAGAGCAACCAGTACTTTTAACTGCTGAGCCATCTCTCTAGTCTGTAAATGTAAACAAGGCAAAATAAAAAAAAAAATCTATCTATCTATCTATCTATCTATCTATCTATCTATCTATCTATCATCTATCTATCTATCTTCTATTTATCTACCTACTTACCTATCTATCATCTAATTACCTATCACCTCTCTCTCTCTCTCTTTCTCTCTTTCTTTCTTGACTGAAACTCTCATGCATGTCCAACCTGCAGCCGGCAGGCTGCATGCAACCAAGCATAGGTATGAGTTCAGTCCAACACGATACCATAAACTGCACACATCATGAGGCTTTTCTTAGACTGTTCTTTCGATTGCGTGGCTCTGAAGAACGAACTGTGAACCTTGTGGGTGACAGCGTTGCTGCAGTGTGATGAGGTCGAACCTTTACGATAATAGGGGTTTAAGAGAGATGACAGGTTTTGCTAATTGGCTAAATTGGAGGAAGGGCTTTTAAAGAGGTAACCGAGATCAAATGAGGTCATGGGGACAGGGTCGTAGTGACTGTTAGACTCCAAGAGGACTGGGGTCCTTTTCAAAAGAGGAAGAAATGCTCGGGAGCCAGGGACATGGCTCAGAACAGTGCTTGTGTGGCGTGTGCAAGGCTCTAATGTCAGGTCACCAGTGATGGGGGAGGGGGCTTCTGGGGATACACCTTAAAAGTGTCTATAAGCTGAAGAGAAAGGCCTCCTGAAATTAACCCTGCCAATGCCTTGGTATTGAAATATTTGTTGCTAGAACTGCCTCTGTTGCTGAAGATGCCTCATCTGTAGTATTTTGTCATGGCAGCTTAAGCACAGCAAAACAAAAAACAAAAAAACAAAAAAACAAAAACCAACAACAACAAAACCCAAACAAACATCCAAACAAGGTCGCATAAACAACAAGCATTGTTACCATCTCATATTATGGAGAAGACTTTTCCAGCCCTAATTAACAGCTCAATAATATGGACAGGGAAGTGGGTTTTCCATTTTTCTGCTCTGCCATCTCAATGACTTTTAGCCTTGGCTTTATCTCTGCATGGAAGGAAGCATTCAGTCAGCTCCATGGGTTGTTTTGACACACAGTCCCATTCAGCGGAAAAAAATCAGCTTCTCATGAAAACCTCTTAAAGAGTGAAGCAGGCTTTCCGGGGAGCAGCCCCCTCCTAGCATTCATTATCATAATGTATGGGTCATAAATCAAAATTGCGTCATGAGCTATTTTTTGTTTTTCTTTTTGTTTTTTTAGACAGGGCTTTTTTTCTGTAGTTGTCTTGAAACTCATTCTGTAGACCAGGCTGGGCTAGAACTCAGAAATCTGCCTGCCTCTACCCCTGAGCACTGGGATTAAAGGCATATACCACCAACTGCATAACATGTCAAGTACTTTTGCCTTCCCTGGCCTGATCCAGAGGAATGGGGTTACTGGGATGGGGTGACATCAACTATGACTCATTGCCTAGGCCCAGCGACTTGGCAAGGAGAGTGCTGAGTCTTGAGTGAGTCATAAAAAGGGGCTACTCAAGAGCTTCTTCTGCTTCTTGCTCTGACCCAGTTTACTAACCTGGCATGTCTTCTGATCTGGCAAGGAAGACAGGATGGCCAGGAATATCCCAGGAGCCTGCCCAGATCCCTTTGACCTTGTTCCACATTCATTAAGTAGTTTTCTGTTGGTTACTCAGACTCCCTAACTACCTTGATGGTTGACCAGAAGTGGCCTGGATAGTGGCTGATGTAATTAGTGTGATAGAGAGATGCCTTGTATGTTGTAAATGAATAACTTCATGTTCTGACCTTACACAACAGTCTAGTGAGAACAATGAGAGTAAATAAGTTGTTCACCCTCCATTCAGTACCATCCGCCGTGTGTGTGTGTGTGTGTGTGTGTGTGTGTGTGTGTGTGTGTGTGTTAAAGAATAAGAAAGGACGTCATAGCCTATGACTTAGCTCACATCTCAAGGCAGCTGCTAAGGACAGGCAGCAGGTGAAGAGCACACCATTTCCCCACCTTGCCCCTTGGTACTTTTTAACTTTCTCCTTCTCATTCTGCTCCAGTTACACTGATCCTTGAACTTTTATAGCAAATCCACTGTTTCTCTTGCTAGTCTGGGTGAGACTTTCACAGAAACAGATAGAGGGGGGTGATTCTGCTAAAGATCTCCCTCCCTCCTTCCCTCCCTCCCTCCCTCCCTCCCTCCTCCCTCCCTCTCTTCCCTCCCTCTCTCTCTTTCTGTCAAAATTAGTTGCTTCTCAGTCCTATCTCATATTTAAAAGGCCTATTGAGCATTTGTTCAGTTTTCCTTCCACACTGACCTGACCCTCAGTTTGATTTTTCTAGCCTTTCAGTCTGAGCTAACCGTTGGTCCATTATATCCACCAGACCTGTGGGGAAGTGGGCACCTCTGTGTGCATGGACATTCAGAGACTGGAGCCGCCCTTTTGAATAAGGAAATGATAGCACTAATGTTCCTTCCGATATGATCTTAAGGTATCCGTTTATTAAAGATCCTCTTTCTCCACTTCTCTGGGTATTTGCCTGAAAGCATAAGAGCCATGCCCTTCCAACATCTGCTCTCTTGCCCTGCCAAGGGTGAGGATCCCAGGATCATGTTGATGCTTGCTCCTTTTAAGGCAGGCCATTTATAGCTTTGCTGCATGGACATAATTTTAACCTTTTCAAAAGCAGCAGGGCTTGCTTCAGAGGAGAGGTGAAGTGCATTAGAGACGATAGCTTCTCTCCTAGTCTGAACTGAACCGTGGTTTGGGTCAGACAGTTTTCTAATTGGTTTGGATTTTCAATCCATTAAAGGAAAGTTCTGATTGCATTTTATAGTAGTTCACTAAGCAAAAATCTGCTTCATGTGCACAAAGGCTGTGCTTTTTTTCTCATAGGACGGCCGTGGGAGGACTGTGCAGACAGTAGGGTACTGCATTCTCTCCACCACACCAGGCAAATGATTAGAGGGAGGCCACTCAGAGTAGTGGCTCATGTTCGTTTATCCATTTCATTATCACCAACGTCAGCCACCGCTCTGCAAACAGGGGAGTCGCTACATTAGAAAGCAGCATTCAGGGCTTGGGATGTAGGTCACTGGCAGTGCTCTTACACAATAAGCTGTGAGTCTGATCCTCAACATTTTATAAACTGGGTATGGCAGCTCATGCCAGGAATTGCTGAATGCAGGAAGTACAGGAGTTCAAGGTCATCTTCAGCCTGGGATACACGAGACCTTGTTTCATAAAAACAAAAAGTAAAACAAATGAAGCCGCATGAAACAAGGTGTGAGAGTGCACTCCTGTAACTCCAACATCCACAGGTGTGATAGTGCACTCCTGTAACTCCAACACCCACAGGTGTGAGAGTGAACTCCTGTAACTTTAACATCCAGAGGTGTGAGAGTGCACTCCTGTAACTCCAACATCCATGGGTGTGATAGTATACACCTGTAATCCTATCATTTGAATCCGAGACATAAAGGTTATGAATTCAAGCCAGTATGACTAAATAGTGCTAAATAGTGAAGTCCCAGACCAACCTGAGACATAAAGTGAGACCCTGCCTAAAAAAAAAAAAAAAAAAAAAAAAACAACCAGGCAAACTCCAAAAGGAAAGCAAGCAGGTCTTATAGACCTCAAGTCGAGTGTAAGTGACACTCCTTGTTCATGGAGGGAAAGGCTATATCCTTCCATTTTAATAGCTGGCTGAGGGATGGGGAGGGACACTGTGGCCTGGAAATGCCTTAGTGCCTGCTGGAGGAAAGCCTGCTTCCTGGGCTGAATGATGGTCTGACGTAATCTGAGACCACTAGAAAGTGTAGGAGAAGGAAAGGAAAATAACCAAAGCTTTAAAAAATATAATGTGTAAACCTGGGGTTTTAGGGTGGTGCCCTGAAATTCAGAAACACCCGTATCAATAGAAAATTACATTCAAAAGTCACTTCCAAGCTGGACTCAGTGGTAAATGCTTGTAATCTCAGCACCTAGGATGATGAGGCAGGAGGACCACTGTGAGTTTGAAGACAGCCTGGGTTTCACAGTGAGTTAAATGCCAGAATTGGCTATAGAGTGACATGTTGTCTCAGAACAAAACCCAAACCAAACAACGTCCCCCAGTCACTGACAAACATGATTCCATCGGCAGGCGGGCAGGCAGGGAAGAGCTTTCACTGCCTTTGGCTGTTGTGACAGGAGTCTCTTTAATAAAAGAACAGTCCATGTAGACATCACCATTTTCTATTCATGTCATTCTCTGACAGTTTCATACATGTGTAGAATATATTCTGATTACTCTTTGCCCACCCTCTCACATTTCTCCTATCCCTATCAAACTCTCCATCCCTACCAGTCCATTTCCAGACTCCTGTCTTTCAGGTTATTTTGTGACCTATTTAGTTTAAGCAGGGCCATCTGTGTGACCCTTGAGTTGGAGCCTCGTGGGGTTACTAGTGGTTGCACATCTGAAGGCAATGGCTCTTCCTCTTACGAATCTACCAGTAGCAAATAGTTCAGCAATGAGGGTAGGGCCCATCCTCTTTCCTTTAAGTAGGTGTTACTTCTAAGACAAACTTATCAGTACTGTAAGATTTCAAAGTGAAATTACTGACACTGTTGGAAGTTTTCTGGTCAAACTTAAAAGCTGAAATGCTCTGAAGGAAAAAAGGTAATAGTTTTGAAATATTTCACTCCCATCAAGATGGCTATTATTAAAAAATGACAAAAAATATGAGGGAGTGAATGTAAGTAAAGAACAATGATGTCAATGTCTGAAAATGTCAGGGTAAACCCTAAATTTTCAATTCTAGCTAAAGATAATAATAAAGACAAAGGAAATTGTTGGGTGGGGTGTGAAGGAACAGGAAGCCTCATACAATATTGGTAGGAATGTAAATTAGTATAGCCACCCTAGAAAAGAGTATGGAGGGTGCTGGTGGCCATGTCAGGGGGCAGCAGGTGACGATTGAGGTTCAGGGTGTTGGCCCATCAGGAGACAACCCCCTAGTGGATAAGTCTCAGTTAGGCAAGGTTCCTATCCCCCGAGACCACAGACCCCAGAATGTTTTTTGCCTCTGCTGTGTCTTTGCATGCTTGCTGTTGCTATCTCTCTCTGATATCTGACACGGTTGAATTGGGTGTGGGGAAATTTCCCACTGCCTATAAGGTAATGTGTTTATCTCATGGAAACATCCTGATCTACTGGGCATTTTCACCTGCAAATCATTATGAAGATGACTTCCTCCCTAAGCTGTACCATCTAATTGATAATAAGGTTAGCTTATACAGAGCTTTAATGAATAAAGGTATACACAAGGATATGTTTCACAGCTAAGACCAATGAGTTTCACCTTAGGAGCTGCTTTAGATCATAGGTTAATGATTAAGGAGAACAACTGAATCTCCAGGATCCAGACTGACCCTAATTCTTAAGGCTTAAAAGATAGAGACATGGGTCTTGGTGTACATCATTTGGCTGAAACAAAACCTTGTAATAACTTCAGGTTAGATCAGATGTTTTGGCAACAACTTTAAGATGAAAAACAAAACAAAACAAAAAACCACACACACACATAGAAAACAATCTAATCTAAAGACACATAGCTGAGGTAAAAAATACAAAGTGGCCCAACTGTTAAGGTTGGTTGATGATCAAAGGTGATGATTAACTCTTTGTACCCATTGCTGTCTTCAGTCTTCTGATATAAGAAACTATTGATAAGTAGGTATACACGCTAAAGATCTAAAGTACAGCCAGCTGCTTGTTTTTTATATACAAAAGTTTAGGTTTGTGATTTCTTTAGGATTCCTAGTAAGGTAACTTTCAAGATAGACAGTGGAATGATTGATTCTTTCTTTGTAGCTGCGGTATGTGGCCTGCCAGCAAGGGAGTTAGTTGCCTGTGAAAAGATGCTTTTTGTCTGCTCATGTTCTGTTGATCTGCAATAAGTTACTTAGATATAAATGTATATGGGATATTGGGATGACTTTATTTTTTAATCATGTAAGGGAGATGAAACACATGTTACCTGTATTCCATAGGAATTTAGCAGAATCACTGTATGGGATAGATATTAGAATGAACAGATGTTTTTTAGAAGTACTTTGACCTTGAAGAATTCTTGTGGAAAACAGTGATTGTTTTGCTGAGGGGGCCTTGTGGCCATCTCATGATTTGGTCATAAGACATCTCAGATACATCTGGGGCTCTTGTATTATTCTGTATTGCACACAATGCATAATGAAGGACTACATCATGGAGGCATGTGATACTCTCCTTGGTAAGACATGTAAATTAAGGTTAGGGACCTTGGTATGAGGAAATACTTTACGTAGCTACCTATAAATATGCTTTTGTATGGCTGTCCCCCTACAAGCCAGCTGAATCCAGCCCAGTCAGTCCATCAGAAGAGGATGATGAATAAAGAAGGAGACCATCACGAGAGTGTGTGAGTGTCTTTTCCCAACTCCCTCAGATAGAAACATCCAGGAGGTGCCAATGCTGTGGATTCCTTTTGCGCCCTATGGTGCCTAGAGGCTGCTACTCCAGGCAGTGATAGGAGGGTCCTCAAGAAATTAAAGATAGACCCACTAAATCACTCAGCAACCACATAATGGGCATGCATGTCAGAGTGCTGTCTACAGTTCTATATTCATTTCAGAATTATTCATAGCACCTAAGACTTACAAGCAATAACTAACTAAATATGTTTAAAATGTGGGTATTTATAATTTACTGTGTGAAGTTTTGAAGTACATAGACACTGAGCAATGACTAAATCCAGCAAATTTACATGAGTATCCCCACATATAGTTATCATTTTGTAGTGAGAATCCATGATATCCATTCTCTTAGGATTTTTCAAGCCTGGCAGTTTATGCCTGTAATCTCAGAACTCAGAAGGCTGGGGTAGGAGGCTCTTGAGTTTGAAGCCAGATTGAGCTACACAAGGAGAACCATAAAAAGGATATATGACATGCTATTATTAATAGGGGTCACTCTGTTGTACCACGGTGGTACAACAAATACTGACAGTGTCACTGGATGGGTGGACAGAGGAGATATGATTTATGCACACAGTGGAATACTATTCAGCTATAAAAGAAAGAATTCCTGCTGTTTGCAATAACATGGATAAACCCAGAGGACATTATGCTAAGAGGAAAAACGTCTGGCACAGAAGGATAAATACTGTGAAATCCCACTTAAAACAGCCCAAAGACTTCACTCAAGAGGGAGCTAAATGATTCCCCATGGGAGACCTTGATTTGGGGGGGATGTGAGGTGGCTTGGGAGAGAGAGCTGGGGGTGTGGGAGGGGGAGGAGGTGGGATCTGTGGGTTGTATATAGAGTGAGTAGAAAATTTCTTAATAAAGAAAAATCAAAAAATTAAA
Source organism: Peromyscus leucopus (assembly GCF_004664715.2). Classification (NCBI taxonomy): domain Eukaryota; kingdom Metazoa; phylum Chordata; class Mammalia; order Rodentia; family Cricetidae; genus Peromyscus; species Peromyscus leucopus. The sequence goes on from NC_051085.1 coordinate 12,112,157, forward strand.
TTAAAAAAAGAGGGAGCTAAAATGTTGACCTCATAGAATGAAGCTTTACTGGGGGCTGTAGAGTTTGAGGCTGCAAAGTTGGGGAGAGTTGGTCCAAAAATACAAAATTCAAATTATACAAGAGGAAACAGTTCAAGAAATCCACCATATAGCAGAGTGACTACTATTATGGTGGTTTGAATAAGTATGGCCGTCATAGACTCAAGTGTTTGAATATTGGATCTATAGGGAGCAGCACTATTGGGAGGTGTGGCCTTGTTGGAGGAAGTACGCCACTGTGGGGGCGGGCTTTGAGAGCTCATATGCTCAAGCTCTGAACTGTAAGCCAGCCCCAATTAAATTTTTTCCTTTATAAGAGTTGCCATGGTCATGGTGTCTCTTCACAGCAATAGGAGTCCTAAGACAATTATTAGTAATTGTAGTTGTTTGTTTTACTCTTTTGGCTCTTTGCTCTTTGGTCTTTACTCTTCGGGGGTCCTGCCACCCAACTCCCAAATAAATACACACAGAGTCTTTTTCTTACTTATGGATATCTGGCCTTACCTTGGCTTGTTTTAACCCAGCTTTTCTTAAATTATTCCATCTACCTTTTGCCTCTGGGCCTTTACATTTCTCTATATCTGTATATCTTTTCTTTCATTCCTATTCTGTGTCTGGCTGTGTGGTTGGATGGCTAGCCCCTTCTTTTCTCATTCCTTGATCTCCTCTTCCCAGATTTCTCCTCCTATTTATTCTCTCTGCTTGCCAGCCCCACCTGTCCTTTCTCCTGCCTACCTATTGGCCATTCAGCTCTTTATTAGACCAATCAAGTGTTTTAGACAGGCAAAGTAACACAGCTTCACAGAGTTAAACACATGCAACGTTAAAGAATGCAACACATTTTTTGCATCATTGAAACAAATGTTCCACGATATAAACAAATGTAACACATCTTAACATAATAATTCACAACAAATAATAACATGTATTCATTCTCCTTGTGTAGCTCATGCTGGCTTCAAACTCAAGAGCCTCCTACTAGAACTTGCTGAGTTCTGGGATTACAGGCACAAATTTCCAGGCTTGAAAAATGCTAAGAGAGTGGACATTATGAATTGTCACTATGAAATGATAATTTTATGAGGGGATACTCATGTAAATTTGCTGGATGTAGTGATTGTTCAGTATATATGTACTTCAAAACTTCATGCAGTAAGTTATAAACACACACATTATATATATATATTTATTGTGTGTGTGTGTGTGTGTGTGTGTGTGTGTGTGTGTGTGTGTATACATGAATACATGTAGTGGTATTTGCTCTGCCCAAGACCCTGGGCTATTCAGCTTGAAAAAGGCAGTGCTTCTTGTCTGGGTACATGACTTCTTGACTTCTTGCCTGCTTATGTGACCCATTAAAAGGAAAGAGGGAGGGGTCATGCTGCTCTTCTTGGTGTGATCGGACACCGGGTGACCAGGTGCATTCTCTCCTGGGCAGAAAAGAGGACGACTTCAGCTGTTTACTTGGTTCTGTATTCATGAGTGTATTTCCCCAATACTAGGGCAGTCACCATAGCCATCACCAATTTATATCTTTCTTGTTGTTGTTGTTTTGTTTTTTTCAAGACAGGGTTTCTCTGTATAGCTTTGCGCCTTTCCTAGAACTCTCTTTGGAGACCAGGCTGGCCTTGAACTCACAGAGATCTGCCTGGCTCTGCCTCCCAAGTGCTGGGATTAAAGGTGTGTGCCACCACCGCCCAGCCATCCCAATTTATATGTTAATAAATCCCAATTATCCATTAATCAGACTCCAGTGGATTGATCCTAACAAGGACATATGTCATAACACATGTATGGAGGTCAGAGGATAATCTGGTTGGGGGCAATTCTCCCCTCTATCATGTGTTTTCTGAGGATTGGACAGAGGTCATCAGACTTGGCACAAGAGCCTTTACGCTCTGAGCCATCTTATCAGCCTTAAATATATGTTTTTATCAATTAAAGATAAAATTATTTCAAAATGAGGCATGTTTTTCCTTGACTAAGTTATTTTTGCCTTAAAAAAAGATTTTTCTAGTGTGTATGTGTGATTGTGTGTGTGTGTATGTGTGTGTGTGTGTGTGTGTGTGTGTGTATGTGTCCATGTGAGTGCTGATGTCTTAAGAGGCCAGAGGAGGGCACAGATCTTCTGGAACTGGAGTTACAGTGGTTGTGAGCCACCAGATATGGGTGCTGGGAATTGAACTCCATCGCTGGCAAGAGCAGCAAGCACTCCTTTTGTTTGTTTGTTTGTTTGTTTTTCAAGACAGGGTTTCTTTGTGTAGCTTTGCGCCTTTCCTGGAACTCACTCTGTAGCCCAGGCTGGCCTTGAACTCACAGAGATCTGCCTGGCTCTGCCTCCTGAGTGCTGGGATTAAAGGCATGCGCCACCACCGCCCGGTTGGTTTAGCAGGTTGGTTAAGCACTCTTAATCACTGAGCCATCTAGCAAGCCCCCGTGGTTTTGTTTTTTGAGATGGGCTCCTGTTCTTAACGCAGGCTGACTTAGTGCTTCCTATGTAGTGCAGGCTGGCTTCAAGCTCCCAATCCTCCTCCCTCCTCCTTCCAAGTGCTAGGGTTCCAGGCATGTGTCCTCCGCTTCCAACCCCTTGACGACATCTTGAGTTCCCTCCTCACCTGTCAGTTTCTTGAGAGAGGGAACTTGGCAGTCACCATAGCCATCACCAGTGGCTAATTACACTCCCAGCCTGCACCCAGGCATCAGCAAAGTACTGTGGAGCAAAGGAAGAAGAAGGAGGGAAGAAAAAGACAGGAAGGGAAGGAACAGAAACTTTAGTTTATCGGAAGAGTTGAAAGCAGCAGAAAATCAACCCTGAGAGCTGTCTGCACACATCTTCTTTCTTCCTGCAACACTCTGCATTCTCCTTTAAGGGGCTTTTCTTGTCCTCCAACACATCTTTGGGTCTTCCAGCTGAACCTGGGAGCGTCGCACAGTCACTTTGTATTGTGCTAAAAAGAGAAGGCAGCGCCAAATGGTGCTGCCTGGATTCTTCCTCATGCTGGTTCAGCAAGGCCCATCACTGCACTGCCTACAGGGAGAAGCAGGCAGGTGTGTGTGTGTGTGTGTGTGTGTGTGTGTGGTTTAATATCTCAGAGAATTATCCTCATGAGACATAAGGAAGCCGGATAAATATTTGTAAAGAAATTAAAGCTTTTTAGATTAGGGATAAAAAGAAAGCCAAGCGAGGGCAAAGTCTTATTAGGAGTCGATACACGTGACGCCCATTACTGAAAATGGGGTCTTTTGTGGGCCATGCAAATGATTTTTGTCCTAATAACATTTTCATGATGCTAATTTAAACCATATTCTTAGAGCCTCAATTAAAAATAAATGCATTTCTTTGACTTTTACATTTTAAAGGGAAGCCCAATTTTAGGAATATAATTGATGATTAATTACGCTGCCCTTTCTGTACACTGATAATAAACCCCACGCTCTTTCTATGCCCACAAAAATAATCACAGCATTCAATTTTACAGTCCTTTCAAAGGAGCCTTCTTTCATACCCTGTGTACTTCAGCACCAGTTACACGCTGCCAAGCTGGCGGTGCCGGCTTGTGACATTCATTAGGATCTCCTCGAAGATTAATACTTACTGTGTGGCTTTAGAAAACAGTGCATCCCTTCTCAGTGCAGCGCATGGCTGCTACTATGGGTGGGGACAAAGATGGGTGACTTCCAAAGCCTGTGTCTGCACGTTCCCCACATCCATCATCCTTTACCGAGGACAGGCACAGGCAACCTCTCAGGGCATGTTGGAATCCCAGGATCTGCCCGGGCTGGGGCCTTTTCTTCCCTTTTGTGCATTCCAGACATCAGGTACAGGGTTTATAGTTGTGTGTGTGTGTGTGTGTGTGTGTGTGTGTGTGTGTGTGTGTGTATGCATGTGCACACATGTGTGGTATATGCATGTGGTATGTTCTGTGTGTGTGTGTGTACGTGCACATGCATGTGATACGTGTGCATATGTGGAGTGTGTGTGTGATATATGTGTATAGTATGTTCTATGTGTGTGTGTGTATACATGCATGTGGTATGTGTGTATATGTGGTGTGTGTGTGTGTGTGTGTGTGTGTGTGTGTGAGTGTGTGTGTTTGATGAAGACACTTAACCAAGCCCAGACTGACCTAGGCTTTGACTGAATTTTTAATGCAGTACCACTGACCACACACTCTGTGTCATGTTGGCAGATCTCTAGTTCTATAGAACTAGTTAAGTTGGCAGGACTATAACTTCATATCCAGAGAACACAATTGGCCCTTTCCACTGCCCCACTCTCTAGAAACTACCATCCTAGTCTTTGCTTTTATGAGTGACTTTTTTTTTCTTTTAGAAACTGCATATAAGTGGAATTAAGTTCTAGAAACCACACGAATGTCCATTGACAGAGTAATGGACGATGAACATGTGGTAAACAGATGTAATGGACTCAGCCTTTAAAGAGAAGGGAATCCTACCATTTTCAACATCGTGGACAAACCAGGAGCACATCCTACCAAGTAAAACAAGCTGGTCACAGAAGGACAAATACCACATAGTTATACTGATATGAAGTTCCTAAAATAGTTAAACATGGTGAAATTTAAACAATATTCTAGGTTATGGATATAGGTCATTGATAGGACACATGCTTAGCATGTGCAAGGCCCTGACTCTGTTCCTAACACCAAAACAAAAGAGGCATTTTAAATCAAGTTGTTCAGTGGCAGCCTATATATATAAAAGGTAAGAAACTGTATGTATGTGTCCAGCTTGAAGAACTGTCACAAAGTGAACATAGCTCCATGACTATGTAATAATAATTTACCAGGAAATAAAACCTTATCAGCACTCAGAAGTCCCCATCATGCCCATCTATTGATGTATCCAACTCTTATTAAATAAGAAACACAGAAACAATGCAAAAGAGAAAGCCGAGAGGTCAGAGCTCAGAGCCAAAATCTCACCCTTCCGCCTGCGGTGTCCCAGCCTCCCGAATGAGAGCCCTATTTCCTGTCTGTTCGTCTATTTAAAGAGACAGAACAAGCCACGGCTATCTCACCTCACCAGTTCCTCAGCTGGTCCTGTTTCCTCAGACTGGAAGCTTCTGTGTCCTCATCCCAATAGCTCTCAGCTGAACTGTGTTGCTCCAAAGCCTGAAAGCTTAACTAGCCAAATGCTTCTAGTTTCTGGTCCTCACGCCTTATATATCTTTTTGCTTTCTATCACCACTCCCTGGGATTAAAGGCTGGTTTTCTGGGATTAAAGGAGTGTGTCACCACCATGCTTGGCTACTTCCAATGTGGCCTTGAACTCACAGAGATCCAGAGGGATTTCTCCCTCTGGAATGCTAGGATTAAAGGCGTGTGCCACCACCGCCACACTCTTGCTATGGCTCTAATAGCTCTGACCCCCGGGTAACTTTATTTATTAACATACAATCAAAATCACATTTTAGTATAATTAGATTACCACCACACCCATCCCCAGTCATTGATACATCTATAAAAGGAGATGACTCCTAACCTGCTCTGGACACCATGATGAATTTCCTTGTTTAGAATTTTGTGTGAAGTCAGTCTCATAACCAGCCCTCCTTGAGGCTGGCTGCTAGTCTTTGGTTTCCTACCCTATCCTTCCCGAGTTTTGTGTATCCCAGGCTGGCCTCAAACTCACTATGTAGCAGAAGGTGACCTTGAACTTCTCTGATCTTCCTACTTTCACTTCCCAAGTGCTGGGATTACAGGCAGGTGAGACCTGGCTTATGCAATGCTGGGATGGAACCCAGGACTTGGTGCATGCTAGGCAAGTACTATTCCAATTATGCTACATCCACAACACTTGATTTATTCTTAATGTGAGAATCAGCATACACCTTTTCATTCTCTTTGCTTATATATTTTATCAGTGTTGGTGGTTTCATACAGCCACTAACTAATACAAGAGAAAGCACAAAATGCAATTTGGATATGGTTTATCTTCTTAGGTATCAGGCAAGATTTAGTATAGACTACATTTTTGGGTACTTCTTTTTGAATCTACGAGCCATTGCTTTTAAGGTGTGTAGTGGTCAAGGGAGAGTTTGAACTGGGAAAAAAGCCTCATCTCCCCCTTTTCCTTTTTGCCTCAGGCTTTCATGTCTTGCACAACCTAATTTCTCTCTCCAAGAATCTTTTAAAAATCACATATTCATTTTGTGAGAGCTACGTTAGCTCAGATAATATCAGCCATCAGTTCTAACTGGGTGTATCTTTCTGACATGTGCACTGTAAATCTTGTGAGATGAAGGATGCCATTACCATATTTTTACATCAGAGAACTCTCTCCACTCCTCTGTCAGCACAAACACCTTGCAGCTCTCTGGCACACAAAGTGACAGTCTCCAAATTAATCTGCATGTTAAACGCTAGCGTGAGAGGAGAAAAATCAGCTTTGAAGAAAGTTGTTCGGGATCTACAGCCTGAAATATGTATTCGTATTTTACAATGAACCACAGTAAAAGTCTACAGTGAACGGAAGATCTCTGAAGTGGCTGTGTCTGTGTCAAGTACCCTGCAGACTGTCACCTTGGCTGAGAGGAACGTTGTGACTGTGGGGAGATGGAAGGGTGAAGGACAGGAGCCAAAGCTGTCTTGGGCTGGTTTTTGTTGCTTTTGATAACCATCAACCTTTAACTACCCCCAAATCCACTCAACTTTTAGATCAACTCTCAAAATACATTGCTAAGTTTGACTCATGTCTGAGGCCCCACAAACTTCAAAGCTGAGGCTGTGCCAAAGAAGAGGTCTGAATCCTTTAGATTTCCCTATATTGTGATAGCCACCTGTAGCTAGAGTTTTCCTGCCTGGCTCACAGTCAGGACAACTCTCTCTCACCCGCCAGTCCCACAGCCGCTCAGACCCAACCAAGTAAACACAGAGACTTACATTGCTTACAAACTGTATGGCTGTGGCAGGCTTCTTACTAACTGTTCTTATACCTTAACTTAACCCATTTCTATAAATCTATATCTTGCTACATGGCTCATGGCTTACCGGCATCTTCACATGCTGTCTGTCATGGTGGCGGCTGGCAGTGTCTCTGACTCAGCCTTCCACTTCCCAGAATTCTCCTCCTCCTTGTCCCGCCTATACTTCCTCCTGCCTGACTCCTGCCAATCAGTGTTTTATTTACTAACCAATCAGAGCAACACATTTGCCATACAGAACATGCCACAGCAGCCACCTACTAATAATCCCACCTGAGGCTCTCTCGGAAGCAAGTTAATAATATTAGAATTAGTTTTTGCATTAAATATAGTGTGAGAGGAGTGATCTTTTCTATGAATAAAAAAGTTCATATAGCCTTTCCCATGAAGGGATATGTCATTCAGGGCACCTTAGATCTGTTGCATGATATTTGTTTATATTGTATGAAGATGTGTTATTGTGATTGGTTTAATAAAGAGCTGAATGGCTGATAGCTAGGCAGGAGAGAATAAGTGGAACTTCTGGGGAAAGACAGAAACTTTGGAAGAGTCTAGGCACATAAGATGCCAGCAAGACAAGGAGGGAGTCAGACATATAGAATGGAGGAGAGGTAAAAAAGCCACTTGGCAGAATGTAGATTGATAGAATTAGGTTAATTTAAGTTATAGGAACTAGTTGGGAACACGCCTAAAGGCCAAGCTTTCATAATTAATAATAAGTCTCTATGTCTTTATTTTGGAGCTGGCATTCCCAAACTAAGTCCAACAAGAAAGACTAACTACATAGACCTGAAGTGCTGGGTCATGGTCATTCATATTCAGTCCAGAATAAAGTATGCTCCTAAAGAGTGTTGGTGTGTGTACGTCAACACTGGTAAGTCTTAGGTTTTAGATGACTGGAAATGCAATCAATGTATATTAAAGGCTCTGATTTTCCTCATACTATAATGGGACCAGCTCTTTCCCATGCCATATATGTCTTTCTTGAAGAAGCATTAGTGAAATAAACATGACAGCATCCTCTAAACTTCTGGACTCTCACTGTGTAGCCCTGAATACCCTGGAATTGGTTGCAATCCTCCTGCCTCAGACTCCCAAGTGCTAAGATTACACAGTGAGCCTGGCTTTCTCCCAACATTTTGATAGCCATCTGCCTTACTTAACTCCACCTTTCAAACTGCTTCGTTGACTTGGTAAAACGTAAATCGAATTAGGGTATTTTCCATGCCAACCTTTCCTTGATATTACCACCCTCTTTCTCTGGCTCTTTAATTCTTCTTTTGCCTATATTGCCTAGCTCTTTCTTCTTAATCATTAATTAATATGTACATATCTGTGGCACACTGTAGAGGTCAGAGGACAACTTTCAGGAGTCAGTTCTTGGTCCTGTGGATCTAACTAAGGTCATCAGGCTTGGAGAACCTTTTCTCTTAACTCTTGCATGTTATGATTCCCCCAGTGGCCCCAACTCTCCCCTGGTTGTCCCTTACTCCTCCACCTGCTTGTTAGCTTAGCAGAATCTCTGCTGCTGGGTCTCCCTAGATTTGTTCATTTGGCTTCCTTGCTAAGAAAGTCATCTTACACATTCTCCCCAGGACAAACACTTTTCTTCTTTGCCATCAGCTTTAAGAATCCATCTTTTTGGTGGAGGTTTCTCAACAGTTGGATTTTAGCATCCATATCATGCAGTTAGATTCTGGCCTCAAGTGTGACACTAATCTTTGGCCCAAACTGCATCTTTTTTCCTCTCATAATTGTCAAATCAGTAATAATACGACTGAGTTCTGGTCGAACAGCCTTGACTTGTATTCTTGGTCAAGAACAGGAGAAACAAGAAGAAGAGGAAAGTGCTCACAGATTAGTGTGACCCCCCTGAAGGTCAGGAGGGCTCGATATAGGAACAGAGAGTAAAAGAGGCAGCTGAGGGAGGTCCATTCCCATATTTTCTGGGCATTTTAGTGTAGTCTCTTTGCTCCTTTTGTTCTTTAAAAACTTCAGAGCAACCGTTAGCTGGCAGCCTATGGGATGTATCGCTTAACATTCAGATGGGATAACAGTAGCAGTAGAGAAGGTCTGGCTCGAAAGTTGGTAGCCATTTTAGCTCCACCAATCTTGTCCTGAGAGATAAGCAAGATTAGGGCAGGGTATAAGTTCATGGAGGTTGGCAGCAGAGGTGAGAGCAGGGTAACAAGATGGCCTCAGTTTCTGATTCTGGTTCTTGACATTCATTAGCATCACCGAACCTGGGATTTGTCAGCCACCCACTTGCCCTTAGATTTCTTCTTCGAGATGGCTTTGCTGGGATTTTCTCTTTCTTACTCTAGAGGACCATCCAGTCTCCTTTCTTGCTCATAACTGTGTTTTCCACACCCTACGGCTCCATCCAGCCTTCTTCAAATGTGTAAGCACACTTGTTCTCATGCATTTTTCTAAGTGATTGTGAGTTGAGGGTTCATAAACTATAGACCCTTTTTAGATCTTAGCACAGAACTCTGAAGAAGGCAAACATACAATCCTTCCTCAGTGAATAACTTGGGTACTGAGATAACCAAGCTGGGGGCTGAGAAATGCTTCAGTAGTTAAGAGTACTTGTTGCTCTGTCATGAGGACAAGAGTTCATATGCCAGCACTCATGGCAGCAGCTCACAATGTCTATAACTCAGTCCCAAGAGACATGGACTTCAGAGGAACCCATGTGCATGTACAGATACATGCACTCCCCCACACAGATAGTAAAAACTAACATAAGTCTTTAAAAAAAAAACCTCAAATTATCTAGCATGATTATATGTGAGTTAAAAATTGATCAGATGAATATACACGAAGAAAGTTTCTTTATTATCTACTAATTACTCTGTCTTGATATACTTATTTAGGGACTTTCTTGGTTGCATTACTTTTGACTCATATGCCAGAGGATCAATCTAAGAAAATGGCTACATTCTAGGTCCTGAACGTATATTGGAAAAAAAATTAATTTGCCAACAATGCAAAGAGAACTTGATACCATTGTTATTTTATACCAACATTCATTAAATACTAACAGTAGGATGTTATATATTTAGTACCCCCAAAATAAAACATTAATAAGGTACATGCGATGGTTGGTGTTGATTGTCCATGATACTTATGAGTGTATCTTTGTGGACATTTCCACAGAAGGTTAAATAAAGGAGGAAGACTCATCCTCAAAGCTGGTAGCCACTTCCAATGCGTAGCCCTTATGTTAAAAAGTTGCAGGAGGAAGCAGTGTGCTGCTGCCTGCCTTTGCTTCCTCTCCTGAGCTGGGATGTCTGTCACTGGTTGTTACTGCTTGCCATCCTCCATTGGCAGTGGCTCCAGCTTCTTCTTCCAGCCTTGACTCAATACCAGGGGCTCCCCAGGCATGACCCAGGCCTTCAATACCAGATTGCAACTGCCAAGGCATTTAGCTTCACGGACTGAAGAGTTGCCGGGTTCTCTGCCTCCCCAACATGCAAGTGCCATTGTTGAACTGCCCACAGATTTGTAAGCCAACCTCACACACACACACACACACACACACACACACACACACACACACACACACACCGTTGGTTCTTGTCCTCTAGAACATTGCTCTGCCTAATACAGCATAGTTCCTACCTTTGAAAAGCTACAGTGTCGTGTGGGAATCATTATTTTATAAGCACAAGACAGGACTCTTTCTGCTCGAGCCCAGCCAGGTGCAATCACTCATGTTGCCTTGCTACTCACTCTTCCCTCTGCCACCAGCATTTCCCTTTTCCACCAGCCCCGTCTGAAGCAGTGTACTCAGCAGGCAGTGATGGCATTAATGGCCAAATGCACCACACTTAGAGGCTTACTGGCTCTGAGATATTAGGACGCACCACAACACCTGGAAGGTTTTAAAACCAGATTGCAGGATCTCACTCCGTGGTCTTCTAATTCAGTTTTGTGTACTACCCAAAAGAATATTCCAGAAACATCTGTCAAGGCTCCCTTAGACTTGCATTGGTAGTGGTTGAGGTTTGCATGGAGTAGTCAGTTTTGGAAAGACAATGCAAAACACTTGCATGTGTAAGAACGTGTTCCTATGAAACATTGGCAATCTGGCTAATTAACTCTGCTGTAGAGCATTATCCTCTGTCCTGTGAGATGTTGGGGGTTATTTAACTCATTCCCAGCCTAACCATTGCTTACTGTCTGCAGTTCCATCCCCTCCCCCTTTCCCCACTTCTCAAGTATTTATGAATACTGAGTACTCTCCCTCACATCCCTGAGCAGCTGTCATTGTCAAAAAGATTAGCACCACCGTCCTTGGTAGGGTGACTGCTGCTGTGGTGCAGCACCATGGCCAAAAGCAAGTTGAGGAGGAAAGCATTTATTTAAGCTCATACTTCCATGGTATAGTCCACCACTGAAGGAAGTCAGGGCAGGAATTGAAGATGGGCAGGAACTCACTCAGGGCGGGGGCCGGAGGCAGAGGACATGAGGTAGTGCTGCATACTAGCTTGTTCTTTTGTGTTTTCAAGGGACTGAGCCTTCCGACATCAATCAACAATTAAGAAAATGACCTACAGGCTTGCCTATAGCCAGATTTTACGGAAGTATTTTCTCAGTTGAAGTTTCCATCTCTCAAATGACTCTAGCATATGTGAACTCAACATAAAACTAGCCAGCACAATTGACCCCATGTCAACTCAACCCACAAGCATCACTGTTAAGGCATAGCATTTCCTTTCTTGTTCATCTCCAAGACCACATGTTAGTATCAACATTACATTATAAACATGCTAAATTTTAAAAGTCCCACAGTCTTTAAAAACTCAAACACTTAAAAGTTCAGTTTCGGGCTGGAGAGATGGCTCAGAGGTTAAGAGCATTGGCTGTTCTTCCAGAGGTCCTGAGTTCAATTCCCAGCAACCACATGGTGGCTCACAGCCATCTATAATGAGATCTGGTGCCCTCTTCTGGCCTGCAAGCATACATGCAGGCAGAACACTGTATACATAATAAATAAATAAACTTTAAAAAAGGTTCAGTTTTTTTTAAAATAGTCTCTTAAAATCCAAAGTCTCTTAAAATCAAATGTCTCTCAACTGGGCTCCTATAAAATAAAAAAATAAGTTAAATGCTTTCTTACTTTAAGAGGGAAGAACTAGGGCACAATCACAATTAAATCAAAGCAAAAACAAACTCCAGCTGTAAATAACTCAGTATTCAATATCTGGGATCTAGTCACAATCTTCTGGGCTCTTTGGAAGGACTTGGGTCACTTCTCTGGCTTTGCCCTCTGCAGCACACATAGCTTTTTTCTAGGTTCTGACTAGCTACATCCACCACTGCTGCTGCTCTTGGTGGTCATTCTATGGCACTGGCACCTCCAAAATGCTGGGCTCTGTTGCTGAAACGGGGCTGTATATTCACCAGTAATAGGTTTTCTTCAGGGACTCCAACACTGCCATACAGTGCCAAGCTTCATCTGCTCTCCATGACCCCTTCATGCTTTCAAAACCAGTACTGCCTGGGTGACTCGTACACTACCAAGTTCAGCTGCTAGTACAAGGTACAATCTCGGCCACCTCTGAAACACAGCTTCTGTGCTCGGACCCTGAGGAAACACTTCCCAGAAGACTTCATTCAATGATGTTGGTCTCTTAATTACAGATGATTCTTATAGCTCCAGCTGACCAGCATCTATTATCCCAGCAAACTAAAGATTTTACTTCAGTGTTTCTGGTCTCTTGTTTATCACATCAGATTCTTCTGGTCCAGCTGACCAGAACCACAGATTTTTAGCCTCAAATAGACAATGGCCCTTATAGAGTTGTTTAAGGATTTCCCTCCGAAACTTCACGTGCTAGGCTTCCATCATCTGCATTGCTCTCAACATTCTTATCATTCCAGCTCCCACAGAACAGCTCACCAAGGTCTGAACACTCAATGACTTTTCTAGCCCAAAGATCCAAAGTCTTTGTGTAGTTCTTCCCAAAACAGCATGGTCAGGTCTTTCATAGCAATGCAGCACTCTTGGTACCAATTTCTGTCCCAGTTAGGGTTACTATTGCTGTGATGAAACATCATGACCAAAGCAACTTGGGGAGGAAAGGATTTATTTGGCTCACACTTCTACATTATAGTTCATCACTGAAGAAGGTCAGGGCAAGAACTAAAACAGGGTAAGAATGTGGAGGTAGGAGTTGATGTAGGAGCCCTGCTTGCTAGTTATTCATGGCTGGCTCAGCCTGCTTTCTTGAAAAACCTAGGGCCATCAGCCTAGGGGTGGCCATATGCACAATGGATTGGACCCTCCCCCATCAATCACAAATTAAGAAAATGTCCTACAGGCTTGGCTGCAGCCTGATCGTATGGAGGCATTTTCTCAATCGTGGTTCCCTCCTCTTAGATGACTATAGCTCCTGTTAAGTTAACATAAAACTGCCCAGCACAACCCCTAAAGAAAAACCTCATGTTTTACAATAGAAAAGGTTTCTTGAGGGCAAAACCCTACTCTTGGAAATATCCATCTAGTAAAAATGTTTATTTGGCTGAAGAAAATGCCCCTACTTGAGAACCCTCAACTTCTCTGTACTTTTGTATAAAAGTGTTTGATATGTGTGTTAGTCTTTTTTTTTTTTTCCACTGCTGTGACAAAACGCTTCAGAGAAATCAAGGTAAAACAGGAAGTTTATTTTGTTTCATGATTTCAGAACTTTCTCTTTGTGGCCATCTATCTCTGATGCTGTGGCATGAGAGAAGGCTCAACCCTCAAGGTCGAAATGCACGATGGAGCAAAGCTGTTTACTTCGAGGTGGCCAAGAGTGAGAAAGGCGGGGAGAGACAGAGACTCCGGATAAGACAAACATTGAAAGCGTGTCCCTGGTGGCCCACGTCTACCAGCTGGGCTCCACCTAGTCTATTATGAGCTGAATGGCTTAATCTACTTACTGGTGAGACTGTCATTCTCATGACCCAGTCACTTTTCAATATTTGGGTGTCAGGCCTTCACACTTGAGTCTTTTGTTGGAATAGTTTATTAGAAAATAATGAGGGCTTTTGGTTCACACTGGTATGTCTTCTAGAAAATGGATGGAGATGCTAGGTTGGACATCTGGGCTCTGGGGGTTGAAAATTTTAAGACAAACTTTCCAGAGAAGTTTAAATTCAGATTGTAGTATGAAATACCCACTACTTTTCCCTGATTTTAGAGACAAGGTCTTGTGTAGCCCAGTCTGACCTCAAACTCCCTATATAGCTGAAGATGACTTTGAACTTAGAAAAACGTACTTATTATTATGATTGTGTGAGCATGTGAGTGTGACCCTGTGCAGGCCATCCTGTGTGTGTGAAGGACAACTTTTGGTTCTTGAGTCCCACTTTGCCGAGGCCTACTCTTTCTTACGGTCCCTGCCATGCTATGTACTCGAAGCTGGCTGGCCCATGAGCTTGTACATGATTCTCCTGTCTCTGGCCCTCATTCTGCTATAGGAGCACTAGGATTCCAGATGTATGCCACCACATCTGGCTATTTATGTGACCTATGGACATGGAGTTCAAGTGGTCATGCTGTTTGGAAAGCAATTTTACCCACTGAACCATTTCAGGAGCCTGGACATGGCACATCTGATTTTTCTACCTTCATGTCCTGAGTTCCAGGATTACAGATTACACTGCCATGCCCAGATGCTAAGCAAACACCTTCTACCAGACAGGCTACGTCTCCTACCCCCAATATTACAATTTTAAGGGTTTTCAATTGAATAGAATTTTTCAAGAAGTATGTAGACCAAGTAAAATCTGTTTTGGGCCAGACTGGGCCCCAGGGTCACTAATAGATAAATTTAATTCTATCATTTTGGTTTACTGAATAGTTTTTCGTCCTTTGGACTCAGCTTGTTTATGACCATCAGCTGAATCTTTCATAACCATCAGCTTTAAAAAAATAAATTAAAAAACGATGCTGGGTACTGAAGCTATAGACTCACACAAGCTTGCTAAATGGTTTTCCCCTAAGCCACATCCCAAACCATGTCTTACTTAAAACAATTTGCATATATATATTCATTTATTTGTTTGTTTGTTTAGTATGTGTGTGTGTCTGTCTGGGTGCATATATGCACAGCATGTATATGGAGGTTAGAGGAAAATTTACATGGGTCGGTTTTCTTCTTTCACCACGGAAGTACTGGTGAGCAAACTCCGGTTGTCAAGCTTGGCAGCAAGCACTTTACCCGTGGTGCCCTCTCCTGCTGCCCTGTTTTATTTTTATTTGTATGCATGTATATATGTGTTCATGTGGGTGTGCGCACATGTGCATGTGTGTGGAGGTCATTCCATGTTGAGTGCATTCCTCAATCATTCTCCACTTTATTGTTATTATTATTATTATTATTATTATTGTTGTTGTTGTTATTTGAGTTTTGCAGACAGGATTTCTCTGTGTAGCCCCAGCTATTGTGGAACTTACTCTGTAGGCCAGGTTGGGCTCCACATCAGCGATTCACCTGCCTCTGCCTCCCAAGTGCTGTGATTAAAGGTGTGCGTCACTATACCCAGCTTTCTCCATTTTATTTTTTGAAACAGTGTCTCTTGTTGAACCCAGAGCTCATTAACTCAACTAGACTAGACAGTGAGCTCCGAAAATTTGCCTGTCTCTGCTCCACACTACCATAGAACTGGGGTTATAGACACACACTGGGGTGCCACAGACCCAACTCTGACCCTCATACTTGCATAGAGAGCACTTTCCTGCCTGGACCATTTCCCCAAGTCCCCACTTTGATTTTGAGTCAGGGTGAAACATTAAGTAGTTTAAGCTGGCCTTGAACTCACTCTGTAGTTCATGCTGGCCTTAAGCTGGTAATCCTCCTGCCTCAGTTTCCTAAGTATCTGGCATTAGAGGCTTGATTTCATCAGCCTGGTTACATTCCGAATAAAGTACAGACTGAAACCTGACATTCAGGAAATGGCATCTTTTGTTAACTGCCTTTCTTCCTTTGTTTTTGGTCGCATCTGCTGTTGGAATTTATATTATATTCAAATGAGAACAACCAGGAGAGAGCTGAGATCCCTAGACCTTTTACCACACTCTGTCCTTCCTCTGGGTGCCCCATTTATCTAGTCTTCATCATTGACAAATTCACTTCATGGCCTCATCCTTCATAATTTTTTCCCTGGATCTCCCCAGAATGCTGTTACCCCTCTCCATGTTACTCGTTGTCCTTAGCATTCACTCTGTATGCGCTTCAGACTGCCTTGTTTTATTACACATTCTTTATGTGTGCGGGTTTTGTCTCAATAAATGTTTGAAGGTGCTGAAATATTTAGTGGCATATACTACTTCAGAGTCCAGAAAATAAAAGAGCACACCTATCAAGGGATATACCGTTTAAGAAATCATTTATGCCCTTGAATAATCCCATGACACCACAATGAAAAGTCAATACATCAAAAAGTTTGGTAAGTCAGTTGCCTGGCTGCATTCCTAAGACAGGTGAAGCTGGAGACTGAACGGCTGGAAGTACTGTTCCTTGCTAAAATTATATTCGGAGAATGAATCCGCGACAAGAAATGCAAGACATTTATTTTTGTGTGGAAGCTTCTAGATAAGTTCTGTTGTCCACTTACATCTTCAGAAGAACATCACAGCTGAGAAATTGCCCCAATTTCCCAAGTTGTAGGTTGGCTTGTATTTCCTCCCTCATTATAGTTCTTAATATCGTATTGTTTGTCATATCAGAACATTTTAAAGACAACTTGTAATCTATTATTTATATTTAATAAGAATTCTGCTCAGTACAGAATAGTTTTACATTTAGGGTACTGTCATCTTAACCCTCTGAGATTCCAGGGTGACAACCTCTTCCTCTCTGGCACGTTGGTGCTAACATGGAGTGTTTGAGGGGTCATTACCAGCATTTCCCAGACTCTGCCCTTTACTCCAATTCTCTGAGTATGAGATATTCTTGTGCTCTTTGTAGAAATCTAATTACGATGTTGACTTTTTCTTTTTGTGGGCCTCAGCTCTAATATCTTCAAATGACATTGCTTATTACCTCTGTGATTGAGAACAGTCGTTTTTGTTTTTTTTTTTTTTTTTTTTTTTTTTCAGCCAGGCTAGCTCCCTGTAATGAGAGGAAACATTGTCTAGTAGTATTTCTGGCTGAGTTCCAAAAATAAAGCCTAATGTCTTCTTCAGGACAGAATTTAAACCAGTCTACAATTCTTGAATCTAGACCATCCATGGTACTTTATCTTTGGTCTTCATTTCATTTCCTCAATAATTTCTTCTCATTTCTTGCTTGGTTACTCCAATCAAGCCACCTAGGGGCTTAAGTGTTCTGCCAAGAATTTGTCTGGTCAGGACTTTTAAAAATGACGTAATATCACTTGTGATAGCAAGGTCAAGGGATGTTGACATGACAGCTTTTCTCTTTCTCTTGTTATGTGAGGACCCAGCTTTGTGAGGCACCTGGCTCTCGTTTCTTCTGCCCTCCTACACTGATACAATTCTGACCCCAAGAGGACAGGTAAAAATAAAATCAGACAGAACACATTGAAAGCATCCAGATAGTTTATTTATTTCATTTTGTGTTAAATGCTTTCTTTCTTCTTTTGTCTTTAGCCTAATGGTCCATCCCCACACTGGAGTTGTTAAGCAGCATCATCCCCACATTGGAGTTAAGTAGTATATAATGCATCCACTCTTAGCATGCTCCATCTATTCTCCCTGTGTGCTTTGGGAAAATTTTCCATAACAATTCCATTTTGTCAATTTCCACCTTATTTAAGCACATCCAAAATTTGTGAATTACTAGCTAGCCTGAAACTTTCCAAACTTTTAAATTCACCTGCCATTTATAGATTTTTCCTTGTTTAATGTTTGTAGCTCTTTGTCTTTGGAGACCTTTGAAGTTTTGAAGAACACCTCCAGTAGAGTGCACTTTCAGCTATCTGACCTTTGGCTTTCTACATAATTAAAAGAAACATTATTTAATGTTCCACTTCTTTCCTTAACCATGAGTTTTCTCAAGTTACTTTAACTAGTTTGCTTACTCTATGTCTTTTCTAAAATATGAAAACGCAGATTACTGAGGTGGATCAGTGTAGATGTAACCAATCGTCTTATTAAATAAGAAACACAGAACCAATGTAAAAGAGAAAGCCAAGAGGTCAGAGCTCAGAGCTGAAATCTCACCCTTCCTCCTGCCGTGGTCCCAGCTTCCCGAAAAAGAGCTATTTCCCAGTGTGTAAGTCATTTTTTATAGTCATTCTGCCTTCTCATTGGTTGTAAACCCAAACACGTGACTGCCTCATCACTGTCTGAATGTATAGCCCCCCAGGTCTTAAAGGCATGTGTCTCCAATGCTGGCTGTATCCCTGAACACACAGAGATCTATGGAGTTAAAGGCGTGTGCCACCACCGCCACGCTCTGTCTATGGCTCTAATAGCTCTGACCCCTGGGCAACTTTATTTATTAACATACAATCAAAATCACATTTCAGTACAATTAGAATACCACCACAGATCAGTAAGAAAAAGACATTTGCCACCAAGCCTGATGACTTGAGTCTAGTTCCCTGGACTCACATGGTGGAGGGAGAGCTGAGTTCTGTACATTGTTCTCTGGCTTTCACATATGCCTTGAAGAACAGGGATGCTCATGCCCATGCAAACAAAATAAATAAATACACAGAATAAAAATAAAATATGAAGATACACTAAACACATGGGCTTGGGACACAAACATTCTGATTTATAGATGAGTCTCATCAATTATTTCTTTCAGAATGAATGCAACCTTCAGCTGTATGACTATGTCCCAGGTGAAGTTATGTGCAATCTGTCCCTAAAGAGAAGATCACACATGCTGATGATGTGAATAATCTCCACATAAACCACAGAAAATGTTAATGTATCACAAAAGCCTCAAGGGTAGCTGTGAACTCCAAACTGTGCCAGACACTGTGGATGTATAGAGATATGGTTTATACCAAGCCTGCATTCTGGTTGGAGGAGAAAGAATTTAATATGGATGTTTAAATGTTTAAATAATACAGAGAAGCACAGTGGAGAGAGAAGTTAATAATATTAGCAAGAGGTCAGTGTGAGGTCGCTGGGTGGGAATGGTCAGTGCTGCTGCCTTGAAAGAGCAGACACATAGCAGTACTGAATGATGAGGAAGACACAGTGGCAGGATCTCAAAGGACCAGGGAGAGGGCCTGGTGGGTAGGGACGCTGGTAAGAGTGTAGCCTGAGCTGAGAAGGCAGAAGAATCGCCAGATCCTAGCAGAACTGCTGTAACTTAGAAACAGGCCCTCATTTGGAAAACTTTTCTTTTTAGGCAAAACCATTGAATGTGTTGGTCAGAAGCCTAAGGAATCAGGAATTGTCCTCAAAACAATAGCCTGGAACAAATGGGCAAAGTATTCATCTCTTTGTACTACAGTTTACTATAAAGTGAGGAGCAGAAATTCCTATTGCATAGGCTTATTGTAATAGATGAATGCTTTGGAGCAACGTTAGCTACACAAACACAGTTAACATTAGTGAGATGAATGCTGTCCTCAATGACAGTTACTGGCATTATTAGTAAGTAGGTAAGAAAATTATAAAGATGTTGATGGCAGCCAATAATGTCTCCTCAGCAGTATGAGAAGGTTCCTTGAGTAATGTTCCTAAGTTTACTTTTAAATTGCCAAATATGTATCCATAAGTCTCTAATTTATCTATCTATCTATCTATCTATCTATCTATCTATCTATCTATCTATCTATCTACCTATTTATTTATTACTGAAAATAGATTCTTCTCTCATACAATACATCCTGACTACAGTTCCTCCTCCTCTACTCCTCCCAGCTCCCCCTTACCTCTGTGTCATCCAGATATATTCCTCCTCCATCTTCCTTCAGTAAAGAGCAGGCCTCTGAGAGACAACAACCAAATATGACAAAGCAAAGCATGGTAAGACAAGGCAAAATGAGGCTGGACAAGGCAACCCAACAGGAAGGAAAGAGTCTCAAGAGCAGGTGAAAGAGTCAAAGACACATTAGCTCCCACAGATAGGAGTCTCACAAAACCACAAAGCAAACAGCCACAATATATATGCAGAAGACCTGGAACAGACCTATGCAGGCTCCGTGCTTGCTGCTCCAGTCTTTCTGAGATCATATGCTCCACTCTTAGTTGAGTCAGTGGCCATGCTCTCTTATGTCCTCCATGTCCTCAGACTCCTACAGTCTTTCCATCTCCTCTTCCACAGAGTCCCCAAGCTCTGAGGGGAGGAACTCTATGGAGACCTCCAATTTAGATTCTGTCTCCACATAATGTCTTGTCTGTGGG
Source organism: Peromyscus leucopus (assembly GCF_004664715.2). Classification (NCBI taxonomy): domain Eukaryota; kingdom Metazoa; phylum Chordata; class Mammalia; order Rodentia; family Cricetidae; genus Peromyscus; species Peromyscus leucopus. Next base: position 12,132,469 of record NC_051085.1, read on the forward strand.
TCTCTGCTTCTGCTACCATCTACTGCCAGACAAGGCACTGACCCATGAGTATGGTAGAATACCATTAGAAATCATTTCATTGATTTTTCTTTTTTGACCTGTCATGTATGGTTCTACTCTAGGTCTCTGGGCTACCCAGTCTCCAGTTTCTGGCCATTCAGGCCATATCAGTCATGGGCTCTCACTCATAGAGTGTGCCTCAAGTTAAAATGACATTGATTGGCCATTCTCACAAGTTCTGTGACACCATTACCCCAAGCACATCTTGAAGGCAGGACAGACTGTAGAGGTTTTGTGGCTGGGTTGTCCTTTTTGGTAAGCTACATAGAGCTTTCTCTCACCAAAGAGACTAGAACATAGGATGAAGGTTCAATGCGGACACCAGCTGGCACTCCATGTTCAATGGACTGTATGGATGTTGTTCTCAGCAATGGGGCCCTGCTGTCAGTTTTCAGAGAATGACTTGCTGTCTTAGCATCAGTCTGTGGTAGGATTGCCATTTTTACTATGTTAATCATTCCAATCCATGAGCATGGGGAATCTTGCCATCTTCTGATATCTTCTTCAATTTCTTGTCATACAAGTTTTTTTTTTTAACTAGCTTGGTTAGAGTTATTTTATATTATTTGAGGCTATTGTGAAAGGTGTTGTTTCCCTGATGTCTTTCTCAGTTCGTTTGTCATTTGTGTATAGGAGGACTACTAATTTTTTTTAGTTAATCTTGTATCCAGCCACTTCACTATGGGTATTTACCAGCTGTAGGAGTTCCCTGTTGAAATTTTTAGGGTCACTTGTGTATATTATCATATCATCTGCAAATAATGATACTTTGACTTTTTCTTTCCCAATTTGTATCCCCTTGATCTCCTTCAGTTGTCTTATCATTTTAGTTAAAACTTCAAGTACTATATTGAATAGATATGGGGAGAGTGAACAACCTTATCTGTTTCCTGATTTTAGTAGAGTTGTTTTGAGTTTCTCTCCATTAATATGATATTGTCTATAGGCTTGCGATAAATTGCCTTTATTATGTTTAGGTATATCACTTGTATCCCTAATCTCATCAGGACTTTTATCATGAAAGGATGTTGGATTTTGTCAAAGGCATTTTCTTCATCTAATGATATGATCATGTGATTTTTCTCTTTCAGTTTGCTTGGTGGATTACACTGACCAATTTTCATGTGTTGAACCATCCCTGCATCTCTGGAGTGAAGCATGCTTGATCATGGTGGATAATCTTTTTGATGTGTTCTTGGATTCAATTTGCAAGTATTTTATTGAGATTTTTGCATCTATGTTCATAAGGGAAATTGGTCTGTAATTCTTTTTCTTTGTTGAGTTTTTATGTGATTTGGGTATCAGGTTAACTGTGGCCTCATCAAATGAATTGGCCAGTGTTCCTTCTGCTTCTGTTTCGTAGAATAGTTTGAGAAGTATTGGCATTAACTCTTTTTTGAAAGTCTAATTCTGCACTAAAACTGTCTGGCACTGGGCTTTAATTTCAGTAGAGGTTATAGGTTTATTTAAATTGTTTATCTGATCTTGATTTAACTTTAAAAAGTGATACCTAGTGAGAAAACAATCCATTTCTTTTAGATTTTCCTAATTTGTGGGTTATAAGTTTAAGAGTAAAGTATGTCCTTATGATTATCTGGATTTCCTCAATGTCTCTTATGTCCTCCACTTTCATTTCTGATTTTGTTAATTTGGATATGTTATCTCCATCCTTTAGTTAGTTTGGATAAAGGTTTGTCTATCTTGTTGATTTTCTCAAAGAACCAATTCTTTGTTTCCTCGATTCTTGGTATTGTTCTATTTGTTTCTATTCTATTGATTTCAGCCCTCAGTTTGATTATTTCTTGCCATCTACTCCTTTTGGGTGTGCTTTCTTTTTGTTCTAGAGCTTTCAGGTACGCTGTTAAATTGCTAGTATAAGATCTCTCCTTTATTTTTTAATGTGGGCATTTAGTGCTGTGAACTTTCCTCTTAGTACTGCTTTCATCATGTTTCATAAGTTTGGGTGTGCTGTGCACTCATTTTCATCTAATTCTATAAAATCTTTATTTCATTCTTTATTTTTATCTTGATCAGCAGTCAAATAGTAGAGAGTTGTTCAGTTTCCATGAGCTTGTAAGCTTTCTGTTGTTGCTTATATCTAGGTGCAATCTGTGGTGCTCTGATGGGATGCATGGAGTTATTCCAATTTTCTTTTATGTTTTGAGACTTACTTTGTGTCTGAGTATGGGGTCAGCTTCATGAGGTGTTGAGAAGAATGTATATTCATTTGTGTTTGGGTGAGAAGAATGTATATTCATTTGTGTTTGGGTGAAATGTTTTGTAGATATCTGTTAGATACATTTGGTTTATAATGTCTGTTAGTGCCAGTATTTCTATTTAGTTTTTGTCTAAATAGGATGACCTGTCCATTGGTGAGAGTGGGGTATTGAAGTCTCCCACTATCAGTGTGTGAGGGTCAATATGTGATTTAAGCTGCAGTAATATTTCTTTTACAAAAGTGGGTGCTCTTGTGTTTTGGGGCATAGATGTGAAGAATTGAAGTGTCATCTTGGTGGATTTTTCCTTTTAATGAGTAAGAAATGTCCTTTCCCATGTCTTCTAATTAGTTTTGGTGTGAGTCTATTTTGTTAGATATTAAAATATACCAGCTTGCTTCTTAGGTCCATTTACTTGGCATATTTTTTTCCTCAACCTTTTACCTAAAGGTAATGTCTATCTTTGATGTTGAGATGTGTTTTTTGGATACAGCAGAAGGATGGATCCTGCTTTAGAATCCATTCTGTTATCCTGTGTCTTTTTATAGGGTAATTGAGACCACTGACATTGAGAGATATCAATGGCTAATGATTGCTGATTCCTATTGTTATTGGTGGTGGTGGTGGTGTGTGTGTGTGTATGTGTGTGTGCGCGCACTTCCCTTCTCTTAGTTTTGCTGGGGTAAGATTATTTATTCCATGGGTGAAATTAACCTCCTTAGGCTGGAGTTTTCCTTTAGCATCTTATGTAGGATTGGATTTATAGATAGATATTGTTTAAATTTGACATTACCATGGAATATCTTATCTTCTCCATCTATAGCGATTGAAAGTTTTGCTGAGTATAGTAGTCTTTGATGGCATCTATGATTGCTTAGAGTCTACAGCACATCTGCCCAGGCCCTTCTAGCTTTTATAGTCTCCACTGAAAGTCAGATGCAATTCTAATAGGTCTGCCTTTATATGTTACATGGTCTATTTCCTTTATAGCTTTTAATATTCTTTCTTCATTCTGTATGTTTTGTTTTTTGATTATTATGTAGCCAGGGAGACTTTCTTGTCTGCTCCAATCTATTTGGTGTTCTGTAAGTTTCTTGTGCCTTTATAGGAATCTCTTTCTTTAGGTTAGGAAAATTTTCTTCTATGATTTTGTTGAATATATTTTCTTGGCCTATGAGATGGGATTCTTCTTCCTCTATTCCTATTATACTTAGGTTTGGTCTTTTTATAGCATCTCATATTTCCTGGATGTTTTGTACCAGGAATATTTTAGATTTAACATTTTCCTTGACTAGTGTATCCACTTCTTCTATCTTATCTTCCATGCCTGAGGTTCTCTCTTCCATCTCTTGTATTCTGTTGGTGAAGCTTGCCTCTGTAGTTTCTGTTCATGATCCTAAATTTTTCATTTTCTGAATTCCCACCATTTGTGTTTTCTTGATTGCTTTTATTTCCAATTTCCAGTCTTGAGTGTCTTATTCATTTTTGTCAACTATTTTTTCTTGGCTTTCTTTAAGGGATTTATTCATTTCCTCTTTAAGAACCTCTATAATCTTCATATAAGTGTATTTTTCTTGTGCTTCAATTATGTTGCAATATTTAGGGCCTCCTGTGATTGGATATCTGGGGTCTGATGGAGACATGTTGTCCTGGCTGTTAGTAATTGTGTTTTTATGCTGGCATCCAGGCATCTGGGTTTGGGGTGATTATAGGTCTAGGTGCTGATTTCTGGGAGGTCAGGAAGGTATGGTCCGTGGAATCCACCGGAGGCATGGACAGGGGCAGGGGAGGTTGCAGCTAGGAGGGGCCCGAGGAACTGAGTCTGCTGGGGGAACAGAGAGGTACAGAGAATGTCTTCAGGCAGCCTACCTTGTCTTCTGGCACTTGTTTCCTGTGGTTGAGGGTTTCTGTTCTCTCTCTGAGCTGGAGCTGGGGCACAGCAACAACGAGGGAAGGGAGGTCAGGAGGGGATGGTCATGGAGAGGGGGAAGGGAGTCTGCAGCTGGTATTCTGTTCCAGTGCGAAGGGACAAGCCTGAGGGGTTGAATCTGCTGGGGGAACAGAGAGAATGGAGGTCTGTGGACAGGCTCTCTGTAATCCTTTTAAACAAAACAAATATGTTAAGTAAAATGGAATATCTCTTCCCCCCATCTACCATCCTTTTGCCATTGATTTCTATTCTCAGAAACCTTTGCCCATTCCCAACAGGCAGTGGGAAGTGATGTCAGCATAAGACAGCCTTACCTGATCACATCCAAATAACATTTTATTTATTTATTTATTTTTGAGAGACTTGCTGTGTAGCCCTAGCTGGCCTCAAACTTATGACCATCCTCCTGCCTCAGTGTCCCTGTGATAAGAATATGGTTGTGTGTTGCCACACCTGGTTTACACCAAACTATTTAAGCCTCTGGTTTTAGGATGAGCAAAAGGGGTGTAAACAAGGTGTTTAGATAGTCTTGACTCAACTTGCTCTGTTACTGTGTATTTTTTGCTCACTTCAGACTGCCTCTATTTCATTACAAAAATCAAAATGAACCCACCAACCAAACCCCACCCAAGCCCTTTATACCATAGTGCGTTAGGAAGAACACAGGTAGAGGATAGAGTGGGAGTCGAAGCTCAATGTGCAAAAGCACTGGCTGGGTAAGTATGAGTCCCTGAGATCAAACACCCAGCACCCAGGCAAAAAGCTAGCCATAGCCACGGGCAGTAACTCCAGTGGTGTGGAGGGCAGGGACAGCAGGCTCTCTGGGGCTTGCCATCTACCAGCCTAGCTCCTGGCTCAGGGAGAGACCCTTTCTCCAGAAAACAAGGCCAAGAGGGATAGAGCACAACAGTTGACATCTTCCTCTGCGCTCCGCACATGTGCACACACATGTAGCCACTCACACATGTTCACAAAAGCCACACCCATGCATTTTACTCTCTTTTCTCCCTGCGTGCAGAATAAGGGATCCCTGGTCCTTTCCCAGTGTGCCTTGTCTATCCCTTTAGTCACGACTTATTTCCTCAGCTCCTATGATGTGTTGGGCACTGCGACCAAAGACAAGTGTCCATGTTACTTTCTGATTTCCCTCAACTCCCTTGCTGGGGGACAGAAGAGAAAGGGAGGAAATGGGAGAATCCACAAGAAAACGGAAGAAAATAACTAATGGTCGGGACCACCGAAGCAGAACTCCGAGGCTGAGCGGAGGTATAGTCAATACCGGTTCAGGTTTCTAGATGAGGGGCTCACCATTCTTCACACCTTCCCATACAGTCCCCCTAAACAAACAGATCGAAGCGCAAACATCCTGCATTGATGTTGTAATTAAAAGTAATAGATTCCATTCATTCCCAAACCACAAATTACTCTATGAAAAAGCATATGAGAATAATTTTACCAACCAGCTCTAGAGGAAATGATTTTCCATTGTCTTGTGTAGCTGTTTCTTCTGAATTGAAATGATCTTTCCTGGAGGGAAGAGGGGGGGCACTAGCTTATAAGACTCAGGAAGCTCAGACTGTCACAGGAGTCAAGAGGTCCCTTTCCAAGGTTCACATGCAGTGACCAGTGTTGGGTGACAGGCGGCTGTCTTCAGTGGGGCCTGCACCGTGGACAGGGAGGTCCATGGATACATTTGTGAGCCATCACTCATGCTGGATGGGCCTTTCAGAGAAGCAGCTGCCTTTGAGTTACTCATGCCCTGCAAGTAACCCCAATAAACTGGTTGGCTCACCAAGCTAAATTTGGGTGGAGTCATTTCTTTGGTCTGTCCTTGGTGCCTTACCTGTGGTGAAGAGGCTTTTGTTCACATCTCCCCAGGGAAAGTCACACTACCCACAGCAGTATCGATACTCTTAAAAAACAAACCCACAAACAAACAAAACCCCACTGTTGCTCAAAGTAGATGACAGGAGTCAGTTTTAGCATCTTCTTGTAGGGCTGAACACTCAGGATTGCTCACAATGGCCATTAAGTCATTGGGAAGACTATGTAAAGCACTAAATATTATCTAATAAGTATCCACAATACTTGAATTATAAAATGTATTTATTCATGAGCTGTCCATATTTTTGGAAAAATGTATTACTAATTTAAAAAATTAAAATTTAAGCAATTTTGAAATGGGGCTGGAGAGACGGCTCACTCAGAACAGTGACTGTGCAGAAGCACGAGAGCTGAGTTTAATCTCTAGTGTTATTATATGAACAGTTAGGTGCAGTGGCAGGGGCATGCAATCCTAGAGCTGGAGGGCGAGGTGGAGGCAGGTGGATCACCGGGGCTCAATGGCCAGCCAGTCCAGTCCAATTGATAATCTCCAGGTCCCTGAAAAAAAACTCCTTTAACAACAAACAAAATAACAAACAAGGCTGGGTTGGTGGTATTCTTAGGTAGAAGCCAACAAGTGCCCTCCCACAAAAGGTGGAGACCGCCCAAGGAATACTACCTATGGTTTCCACATCCGTGTATGAATGCATTTGGACACACACACACACACACACACACACACACACACACACACTCACACACGAGCTCACACATTTTGCTGTTGCACTGAGTGACCTCTCTTCTAACTTTGTGGTGGTGGTGCTTATTAGAAAGAAAATGCCATGTTTTGTTGTAAGAAGAAACAATAACTCTGACTCACAAAATTACATCACCAATGGTATGGAAATAGTAGTTGAAATGTTACAGGACAAATTCCTTTGGCTTATTGTTCAAAAACTTTACTTGCTTACAATGACAGTAGTTTTCCTTCCTTCCTTCCTTCCTTCCTTTCTTTCTTTCTTTCTTTCTTCTGATCAAAGCACTTGGAAGACAATGGGTGACAATCAGTCATGCCTTGTAACTGGCTCACACAAGCTCTTACAACACGGCTGATAAATAGGAATTTTAAAAGCCAGTTGTTAAACACATAAATTAACATTTAAATCACACAATGATAATTAAATACAATATGTTAAATTTAACCCTAAACACAATCACTAATAATTTTTTCCCTGTTACTGTTATCTACACTTCAAGGCTACTCCAATTGCTGTGTAGTAGGATAGACTTATGGTGTAGTATAAAATTCTTTTGGATGTTTCCCTGAAGCTCTGTGGGCAGGGACTGTAGGGTGAAGCTTGAAACTATGGTACCTGGAACATTTACACCACAGGTATCAGCAAATGTCCCAAATCTGGTCTATTTACCCTCAAGACAAAAGGTGTCATGTACTCAGCACCATGCCGCTCAAGCAAGTAAACAAAAACACAAACCAACACTCTCCCTTCCTCCTGTGTGGAAAGTACTGGCTAAAGAGATGCACAGAGTATTTCTGGAGGAATACAAATCCACTTTCATTTGAAGTGGGTTAATTAGACTCTTACATAAGGAGAAAGAGCCTTAGGTACAAATCCTGTGGATGCCCCAGGGAGGCGCTGTCTTAGTCAAGGTCATTCCTGCTAGTTGGGGACAGCTTGTTATGGTTTGAATGTGAAGCAAGCCCTACAGGCTCCTGGGTTTTAATGCTTGGTCCCCAGTTGATGGTGCTGTTTGGGTGGTCTTAGGCAGTGGGGCCTAGCTGGAGGAAGTCAGTCACTGGGAGGGGGTGGGCCCAACTTCTAGTACCTCCCTCTGCTTCCAGATTCAGTGGGACGTGAAGAAAAATAGGGATTTCCTCGTCTTTGTCTAATTAATTTTTTTTTTTTTTTGAGATAGGTTCTTGGTAGGTCTCAGCCTCACCCAGTCTGATATCAAACTCCAGATCCATCTGTCTCTACCTTCCAAACGCTGGGGTCACAAGGGTGCCATGACCCTCAGCATCTCTGGGGATCTTTATGGAGAAGCATCGGAGATTTTCTACGATGTATGGAATGCTCTTCCATTGCTGTTTCTTGAGGCTGCTGTAATAGAACACCTTAGCAGAAATGTGTTTCTCATGTTCCAAAGTGAAGGCTGCAGCATGTTAGGTCTCCCGGTCTGCGGCGCTCTTTCTCTGCCATCTTGTTCTGTTCTCAACATGACGCACACAGAAAGGCAGCCTATCTGGGTTCTTTCATAGGATACTGACTCCCAGTCTCCTCCGGAAGTCAGTACCTTGTAACACATCACACCGGCGGCAGGTTTCAACAGACGAATTTTACCCATTTGCCAACGAGCATCTATCAAGTCTTCATGGTCCAGCTGCTTCATGGATTATTCAAGAGCAGATGGTAACATACTGAAATCCACAGACGAGGTTCTGCTCCAGCGAACTGCTTTCCTTTCAGAAACTTCAACCGCCATACGGCCATGTCCGTTTGTGTCTCTACTGACGGATTGCCCTCAGACAATGCTGAGCAGTTCTCACAAAGGCTACATGGAATACAGAGCCTACAATATTCACTATCTACCCATTATAGAAAAGAATGTGATGGTACCTGAAAGAGACCCCTGGACAGTGGGGGTTTTCTCCTGGACCCCGGATTTGGCAAAAACCACACCCAAACACTTATTTTCACAGAGAGATTCTCTATTAAGTTGGGAAGAAAGGTTAAAGTGGTTACTGTCTGACTCAGCAGCAAATGATCTTGCAGATGTGATTTTTAGGAGGAGGAAAAAGGGAGTTCTGTGTTAGAGTGGGCTAGGATGCAGTAGTAAAGGAGATAGGGGATGAGGGAGAAGGGGGCAAGGGAAAGGGTGCAGGGGTATTTGTCCTCGAGGGACAAAGGACTGCCTCTGGATAGAGGGGAGACAGACATGGCACAGAGACAAATGGTGGTTTATAAAAGTAACGGGGGAACCCCGTGTTAGGATGAGATGTTTAATTTTAATTGGGCATGTTAATTAGGTGAGCCAAAAGAGGCTTCTGATTCAGACTTTGGTAGTCAGTCTCCGGAGGAGGAAGTGGCCAAATAAGGGAATAGACCTTGGCGGCTAGTTTTAGGAAAGTATTCTAACCATTTTTTAGCAAGGCAGAGGGAATGGGGGAGAAGGGCAAGGCCTGCCAGAGCCACATGCGCCAGTGAGCTAGTGTCCCTTAAGTAGCTGTTCTAGACCCTGCAAGGGACACCTGTGACTTCCCTTCAGGCAAGCGTAGATGTGACAGAGAGGCTGCACAAAGACAGCACGAGGAAGCCACAGGCCAGCGTCACCCTTGAATATTGATGCAGACATTTAAGTAGAAGATTAGCGAGTAAGTACTTCCCCAGAACCCCATTCCCAGTTTTCGGACAGAAATGTAGTCACTGATTCAATGCCGCATACTTCTTTGCTGTCCTTGCTGACTGGATTTTGTTGTCTGGAGGTCACGATGTTTAGGGTAAGAGATGCAAATAGAAATTGTAACTGATGCTCTCACCAGGCTGGTAGTCAGTGGTAGAGGTCGGCACTGAAAATAGCTTAGCTCCTGAGGCTTGGTATTGATTAGGGTATCAGTGAGGCTCTGGAAGTAATTGTGAGGCAGGGGCTCCCGAGGGCTGCTTCTTGAGGGCTAAGTTCCTTGCCTTGGACATCATCATTTTGCCCACGTGGAGCCTAGTCCATGGGTACTTATGAGGAGGAGTTTTGTGCTGTGTACTGTCACATTTCTTAGGTCTACCAGATGGCCTTACCATCAGCCTCTTTGGGGTTGGCATTCTGTTGACTGCTGTCTTTTGCATCCTTAGCAGTGAGTCTAGCAATGACTGCTTTTGATGATAGGAATTGTGCACTGTGATCTTTGTGATTCTTGGGGTCAGCACTGGGTATAGTCTCAACAGTAAATGGACTGATTACTCGCTGAGCATCCAACAGTCAGCAGGGTTTACTCAGGCAAAAAAAAAGGGACCCAAAGGATTATGGGTAAAGTGAGTAGCCTGCAAAAGGTGTGGATATAATTGTTGAGACTTATGGTCACACCTCATATTCTTACCTCCCAGTTTTCCATTATGATTATGATTAAATTATTATTTACTGTTCTTGAGAAATGGGTCATGGAAGTATGTTGCTGGCAACAGTTTCTGCTTCCCACTTCGGAGTCCTCTGTTTTCTGTTGATTTATTTAAATACCTGATAAGGAGCACCTTCTAAACAGAGGTGTATTTAACTCGCAGTTCTGGAAGGTCAAGGACATGACACTGATGTTAGTTTTACCCCAGTGCAGTCGTTAAGTTAGGCGGGCTCGCAATGGTGGGACTCTGGGCAGTAGCAAGAGATCGCACTGACGGGCGCTGAAAGAATGGCTCGCCTCGTAACAACTTGCTTTTGCAACATTTAACTTTGAGTCCCATGAGAACTGCCTTAAAACCTTCAGAGGGTAGCATCTCCTTTGGTCTAAGTCCATTCGTTCAGGCCCCACCACTTAAAGGGCCATCAGCCATCACCTAGGATCAAATTTCCGGTGTAGGTGCCCCTGGAAGACAAGACACATTTAAGCACAGCAGGACCTCGTTCCTCCCACAGTAGGATGTGTCTCTTGCTAATTTTCCTTAGACACAGCTCAAGCCACCTTCATGGAGGTGACTCTGTTAACCCAAGAAGCAGCAGTACCGAAGCAACGTACTTTAACTCGCTTTCACACTTTCTCCCTGTTCTAGCTGGAGAGAGATTTTTGTTATTTCATGGTTTGGGGATGAAAGATGCCATGGGTGGGAAAATCTTCAGCAACCCTGAAAGTGTCGGAAACTTTCAAAGAGGAAGGAGTACATGCTTTGAAAGCTGAGTTAAAGCCCTTCTCTTCCGAGCACCCTCCACAGCCTCAGGTCTGGTCTTTTCAATTTGGCTTTTGAAGTTCTGTTATCTTTCAAGCTTAATTCCTCTTGGAGTGTGACCAACTTACCAGAGAAGCTACATTTTTCAAAAGGAATATCGAAGCCCAAGCATTCCATGGGAATATGGATTAGCAACCCTGCACTTTTTCTCTTGTTTGCTCTGTTCAAAAGTGGATTCTCTTGCTGGTCTGTGCTTCTCATGCTTTTGTTTCTCAAAAGAATTGATCAGGATGAGCAAGGTGAACTCATTGAAAGCACTCCTTGACATTCTGATGTGAAAGAATTTATGTCAAGAGGTGAAATTATGTATTCTCAGAGGTCAAAAGGCATGTGCCACTACAAGGTCAACAACACCTTGTATCCCAGGAAGGCTTTGAACTTTCAGTCCCCCAGCCTTCCAGCTCTCTGTGATTACTGAGCTGCTTCAGTAGGCAAGTTACATTTGGTTTCAGTGCTGAGGCTTGATCCCAGGACCTGGCATGTGCAGGACAAGCACCTTCCTCCTGAGCTGCATCTCTGGAGTGTCTACCACCAGTTTCTGAAGTCCCAAAGTGTTCAGAGTGGGATGTGTCAAGATATGTGCTATGTGCCAGAGTTTGCAGGAATAGCCATTGAACTTGACTTGCAAACAGTGTCAGTAGCCAAAGTCTGGCCTCTTATGTTAATGTGAGGCTTTCCTTATCTTCCCCACAGTAGACCACATGCTACATGGGCATATCAAATACCATCCTTAGCTGCTGGCCTCTGAATGCATTGTGCATCAGGTACAGCTTTTCTGAAAGCAGTGAATTTTAGAGATTGTTGGCACCATTTAATAAGTAGGTGACATTTTTATTTGAAATTTTATCATCTACTGTGATCTAAATTATGCATCAACCAAGGAAAAGGGGATATAGATGACATATTTGCTTATAATACAGAAGAAATGTCAAAGACATCATTTCACCAATTATGGTAAAATTACACAGCAGTAATGTCAATACTTACATTTTAGGACCTAGCTTTCAACCCAAGCTGTATATCAGAATTACTTTGGGAGATTTAGAAATAAACATCAAAATGCCTAGGCTTTTTCCCAGAGATCAAGTATATTGGGTCTCTGAAAATGTACTTGAGAAATCAGTTTCCAACATTCCATACAGCCAGTATCAAAAACCCATGTCTTGACCATCAAGGAGTCAAAGAAAAGAATTCACCCTTGTCTGAGCATCTTAAAGCCTGTATTTCTGAACTGTTTGCAAACCAAGAACCCCCTTCTAGTTTCCCACCTTTAAATATGTTTTTCCTCCTTGATACCCTCTTTAGAGAAGAACAGTGGGAGACAAGGAGCTATTGCATTTTTATTTGTCACATTTAATTCAAATAAGTAAAGGAATATTCATAATACAACAGTTTTTCATGTTTGACATGTTCTCTAGGTTTCTAAAGAATTATTATCATGTTGTACACATGTGACACTGGAGAGCTTGAGAAGCTCCATTCTTTGCCTTGTGCTGTAAAGCTGGGTTCTCAGGGTTCCTGCCTAGCACTTTGAGGTTATGAATGTGGCCTTCCTCCATGCTTGCTACCTTTCTCACCCCAAGAATTTCCATGAAAACAGTTCTTTCTGAGTGCAGTTGTGGCCATGCGATAAAAACAAATAGAGCTGGGCATCGTGGATGGTAGGGGTCCGCATTGTGAGATCTGGCCTCTGCCTTGTCACTGACCACTGTCTGTCATCAAGCTTTCTGCCCCTCAGCTCTCTTTTCTACCCATGGGGGGTAGAGACTGATTCAAGCACCTCCTGCTTCTCTGAGAGAATTATCTACAAGACACTGAAACAGTTCAATGAATAGATGCCAGTCTTGCCTGCCAGTCTGCCTTGCTGGATAGATGTAGCTCTAGCGGCTTATGTAGCTAGAAGTCAAAAGCTTTTCATGTATTTATAGCTGTTGCTTCTTTATTTGGTGGTTGTTCAAAATCATTCACACATCAAGATGTGTTCCTAAAAAATGTACCTGTGTCTATATTGTCCAGTCAGTGTCTAGGAGGCACTCATCAACTAGATTGATTCAGAGAATAACATTTTTAATTTGCAGCCGGCTCTGCCATTAAAAAAATAGGAAAGAGTGGATCGTCCTTAGTCTGTTTATTTGCACACTCAGAACTTTACTCAAGCAACAAGCTTCTGTCATTCTTTAATTAGTATGTAATAGTAATGATTTCCCAAATGTGTCAAATTGAATATGAATGAAGGTTTTTCCTAATCAATACTGGGGGAATGGTTTATCTGTAGATTGCTGTCATTCTCTGGAGTCCCTGTCTTAGGAACTGCCCACTTCATATCCACCATATTGTGTCTGGCACTTTCCCAGGATAAGAGGCATTAACATGCAACAGAGGTAGAATTCAAGTATAATTAACAACAAAAATGAGCTCTAATTTCTATGCCATTAGTGAACTAAGACTTTCACTTGTAAAATTATAAAACAATGAATATTCAAAGCATTGATTTAATGGGATGATAATGGCAATTACTTTATTGTTTTGGTCATTGTTTTTGAAACTTACAATTTCAACACATGCTTAATTAAGTATAAAACTGAGTAGCTTAATAGGGAGAATTTAAGGACCCACATTACCTAGGGCCAACAGCTCTAACATAAGTAGGTGTCGACATTTGCTGACTTACTAATATATATTACAAAGCATAGAGGACAGTGCCATTTGGTAGCTGACATAAGAGGGTCTTGAAGACTTGACTTTGAAGTTAGCCTTCAGTGCTTAGAATTTGCACCTTGCAATTTAAAGTATAGTGGGCATTTTGGAGTCCAGCGAAATCCTGCACTGCATCTAACACTGGGGACCATGTCTGTCTGGTGAATTGACCTTCAAAGGCCAATTTCCATAAAGGATCTTAGAGTCTTTTGGCTGAGAACCCACTACAGTAGAAGAAAAAAAAAAGAAGATAAATTTAAAACATCAGTAAAACTCACATCATAATGAAATAGTGATTCATTCATTCAATTGATCATTGCTTATTAGACATCTATCAGTGTCTGAGTGTTGCGTACTGTCTATTGCCTGGATGTGTCTTTTGCTACAGCCTGGTGCTACTCTGAGAGGATTATGACTACTGACATGGAGTGAGTTTCTTTGTTGAGTCTTCTTTGGATGGCTGTGCTACAAAAAGGGAATATAAAACAAGGAAAGATGGGTTTGTGGGTTCTCTCTCTCTCTCTCTCTGTGTGTGTGTGTGTGTCTCTTTTTCTCACTCTATGTGTGTGTATGTGACACATACACGTGCAAATGATTATCTACCCCTCCCATTGTAATATCTCTTTGGACATTTGGAAGCTGGTGTGTCAACAGAGCTAAAAAGTTTCCAGGGGGTTCTTGGGAATGTTTTGGAAGCCCATTGCAGGGGCTGGGCCTACATAGTTATGAACCAGACAAAGAGAGTAAAATACACTTAATGTAAATAAAGAATTTTTATTGTATATTTTACTATTTTAAAAGAGTTTGAAAGAAAAATTGGAAAGTAATCTTTTAGTGTAGCCACAAAGTACACAATAATTTGGCCCTTAATAAACTCCACCCAAAATAATGGCTTGTTAGGTTGCAGGTGTAGGCACAGGTACTATCACTGGGCATGTGTTCAGCTCTCCCACTGTAATTGTGAGCCCTCACTTCAAGTACTTTTTTTGTCTGGTAATATTTAGATCTTCAGTTAGAGTTCCCAAGGCTATTCCAGGATCCCACAGGGAGCTATCCATTCCACATTTTCAGAATTTAAAATTGTCAGTTTTTGTCCTGAATAGTTAAATACCATTTTAACATTAATGACAGAAGCTCAAACATGAAAGATAGAGACAATCACAGCAGATAAACAACTGGCTTGTTTTTAAATATCATTGTGCTTTCAGAGAAACCTGATACAATTCCAAGATGAAAAACTTCTTCAGGTCAAGACAAATGTAATGTAAGAGTCACCAATGAGCCACTGTTAGGGAATTAATGACAATCACACACACACACACACACACACACACACACACACACACACACACACACAAAATCGTATGTCCATGTGCTCAACCACACAATGATTGTGCCTTCCTATGCACAGTGGGTCAGCATCTTTGTATTGCAGGGCACATATCTATTCACTAGTGATATTTCTTGTATTATATGGATTGAAACTTTAGGCAAGCTGTGCTGTTTTCCTTTTTATTCATTTGTTTGTTTATTTGTTTGTTTTCAGATGCATAGTCTCTGCTGGCCTTGAACTTGAGATTCTCCTGCATTAGCCTTCATAATGCTGGGATGACAGGAGCACACAACTCACTCTGGCTTGCAGGTTGTGTTCTGTTATCAAACTGTTTCCAGGCTGGTTGATATGGTTTTGAAATATTAATGAACTGAGTGTGTCTTTTCTTTTGCTTGTGCTCATAGTTTGGCTGGACAACAGCTTTGGAATTAGCATTTAAAAGTCAGCTGCGCAAATTTGACCCATTACCATTATCAGAAGAAAGTCTTGAATTAGCCCCATAGTGAACTGTTACCATTAGCTTCTTTCAACAGGCTTTCAAACACAAATACATATGTCAGTAAGTGTTACCTGTAGATTAAATATGTGCCTACTCTAGCCTTAATGGTAATTCATATTTTTGTGTGCACTCAATACATGTTAGTATTTAAAGTTGATTAAGTACAAGAAGTTGAAATGCATCCAGAAGAACAAGATTAAAAACAAAATTTAACAAGAAAATTGCCACTTGAAATCCTTTTAAGAACTAGGTGGATATGTACAATAAAAAGGACCAATTATAAAGCTTTTCTTGACAAGTGGTCCTGAACTGCAATTCTGGAGGGATGCTTTCTGTTCCCATCCTCAACTCTTAGCTTTCCTTGGTGCCTTTCCTAGTAACTGATAGGTCCTTCAGAAACTAGGAACATAGTAGATGATCAATAAGTGCTCTTTAATTCCATTAGCCTTAGGGGAGAGAATGTACTATGCTTTCCTGCAGAACAGGTTTTCTGAGGCCTTTTGAGTGGAACCTGGGATAAATGGAACAGCACCAAGGCTCCTGGCCTTTGGGTACATCTGATATTCTAGATCGAGTCTGGAGTCCACAGATTTGAAAAGAGAAAGGATTTTTATTTTTTGTCTTTTCAGCATTGAAAATAATACTTTTAAATGTATTTAAAAATATTGGGCTGGGGAGATTGTTCAATGGGTAGTGTACTTGCTGCACAAGCGTGAGGACTTGGGTCCAGATGCCCAGGACCCACATAAACATTGAAAGGTTATTGTGGTAAACCTATGATCTCTGTGTTGGGTGTGGTGGTTTGAAAGAAAATGACTCCTGGAGGTAGTGGCACTATTAGGAGGTGTGGCTTTGTTGGAGTGGATGCGGCCTTGTTGGAGGAAGTATGTCACTGTAGGGGTGGGCTTTGAGATCTCATATATGCTCAAGCCATACCCAGTATCTCAGTTCATTTCACATTGCCTGCAAAATGTAGAACTCTTAGCTCCATCTCCAGCACCATGTCTACCTGCACACTGCCATGTCCTGCAGTGATGACAATGGACTGAACCTCTGAAACTGTAAGTTAGTCCCATTGAAATGTTTTCTTTTATAAGAGTTGCCGTGGCCATGGTGTCTCTTCATAGCAATAGAAACCCTAACTAAGACACTTGGGTTGAAGGAGATAGGAAACCTTGAAAGCAAGATGGCTTTCAAGTCAGCCTAGCAAATGGGTAGGCTCTGGGTTCAAGGGAAAGTTCCTGTCTCAATGTATAGGTGGAGAATGAGCACGAAATTCACCCGAGATCAATTTCTGGCCTCCAAATGTGGGTACTTACATGTGGTCTCATACACTTGGGAATGTGAACACACATGTGCACACATATGTGCGCGCACACACACACATACACACACACACACACACACACACACAAAAGGTTATATGAACAGTACTTGGCCACAGAATTCAGTGGCAGTTCCCACTATAACTATGTTTATAAACTTTGAGACTTAATTGAGAGGTCCATAAGAAATAAAGTCTTTCTTTTTATTTTTACCACAGGACAATGTCTCTAGAAGGGTTCCTGTGTGCATTTAATAGGCCTGGCCAACCTAGGAAGTGTGCAGGGTTCCTTTTTTTTTTCTCTCTTCAGAACTGCTGTCTGCCACATGTGGAGATGCCCTTGGGATCCGTGTCTGTGGCCTCATCAGTTGTTTATGACTGCAGAGCACAGAATGATCAAACACAACCACATTTTGCGAGCGCTTCACTTTCCCTTATGGTCTGGGTCAGTTTCATATGGCCGCTATAACATATCACCACAGTTAGTGCCTGAGAATCACATAAACGTGTTATCTTATATTTCCCTAGGTTTGTAAGTTCAACACAGATCTCATTAGGCCGAAATCAAATTATTGTCTGAGCTGGGCTTCCCTGTGTTGCCTCCAAAGTAAATTAATTTTCTTCCCCCCCCTCCCCCAGCTTTTAGCTGCTGAGCATATGCCTTGACTTGTGGCCCCCTTCCCCAACATCAAAGTCTACAATTTTACATTTCTCTATTATCATTCCTACCTCTCCTGCTGTCCTCCTCTGCCTGGATCTTTGATTCTCAAGAACGCTTTTGATTCTGTGAGGATGGCTGAGGGACTCTAGGACAGCATCTCCATGTAACCCTTTCCCAGCTTTCCTGCTTCTGCTAGACTCATTCATCCCCTAAATTTTGCTCAGCTGTTTTCTTCATTCTGCTGTGCTCACATCCTGGAGAGACATACCATCTTCCAGCATGGCCTCCTTTGTGCCTTTTTGTTCTTCTCTTCCGAAGCTGTTTCTTCTCCTAGAGCTTCTCAATTTTGACTCACCCATTAACACTATGAACTCTGGTGGCCACACTGTCACCAGGTGTGACCAGAAGGTTTTACTCTTAAAGAGCTGTATTAAAACTACGATCAAGATCAGGGTTCTCTCCTCTGACAAGCAATCATTACACGTTTTCTTTTTTTCCCTCCTGTTTTATATCTAAACTTCAGTGCTAATTGATGAAAGGGACAGGTAGTTTTGTCTGACCAGATTGTTCTCTGATGTCGTGAATGGGAAGGGAGTACAAAGTTAAGGCATGTTCATTCATAAATGTACATGGTCAGCTTATTCTTCAAAATGGCACCACTTGTCAATTTGAGTCCCCTGTCCAGAGGCTGCTTTTGAGGACTAAGTCCTTTCACCACGGCTCTGGGAAAGTCGGCAGGCTAACGTGGCTCACAGACTGGTGATAGAACTAGCCTGGAAAGACCAAGCATGCTTACTTTGTGGGACTGGAAGGACTTGCCTTTTCAACCAAGCTGCTTCCAAGAGACACACTGGTAATCGGGGTCTGGGGCTTTCTATGGGACATGCACAGTGCTGTCCACCTTTGCAAGGCTCTACGGCGTTTCTCATTATTATGAACTTGTGCTAGGATTCATAGAAGGGATGATACAGTTTAATTGTATGCCAATTTAAAAACTTGAAAATAGTGTGGCCGGAGAGGTGATTCAGCGGTTAAGAGCGCTTGCCACTCTTCCAAAGGACCCAGGTTCGGTTCTCAACACCCACATGGTGTCCTCACGTGCACCTGTAACTCTAGCTTCAGGGGGTCTGATACCTTCTGCTGACTTTTGAGGAAGCCAGGCATGCACATGGTGACACACACATTTATGAAGGCAAAATATGAAGGCAAAAATTATGAAAGCAAAATAAAAATTAAAAAAAAAACACTAAAAATTGAAATGTAAAGGAACTATATGATGTATAGTAAGGCATCACTAATTAGAACATTATCAAAAGATCCTACTTGGCTACATTTCACTTTTGCACTAGCTATTAAAGAAAGGTTTACTAGTAAAAATGCATCAACAGACACAAGGAGATCTAAGTCTTTTCTTAAGAAGACACAGTGGTTTGAAATACCTAAGTAATATCAATTTGAATTTTTTTTTTTTTTACTACACTGCTGTATATCTTGACTCTCTCTGGCAAGATCTGCTCTATATTTATTTGAAACTATTCTGCATTTCTACCTCTCTATCTCATGTTGCTAAGACTTTGAGGTATTTTGTCGTTTTTAGGAGGGGTGTTTCTGCAGTTTTCAATTTTGCTTACACTGGAGACTCTTCTCCATAGTGAGAAATAGCTGGCAAGTGTGTAAAAAAAAAGAGTGCAAAAGATTCCAGCAGCAAGACACTAGGATCAAAATCCTGGCATGAGGCTGATGAAGGCAACCTGATTTAGCAAGTACCTAATGGGACAAATCAAAAGCTTGTCAGCAGAGCTAGAATTTGGACTGTACTTGGTCACTACCCTCGATTGAAGTGTCTACAGTGTCTCTGATTCTCTGTGCTTCTCCTCTAGGATGATCCTGGTATCATGTTAAACACCCTGGGCCATGTTCCCAGAAGGTTACATTGGCCTTATGAGTAACACACTGCCTGGCAAAAGACCATTCTTCATAGTCCATCAACATAAATTCAGTAAATGTAAGGTCATACATGATTATGAGGGATCTATAACCCTTTGAGTAAACATTGTTAAGTGTGGATTAAAGTATCTTAGACATCTCTTGTATTGTGTGGCACTTAGTGAGAACTTTCAGTCCTTGAATCAAGTATGGCTTTATGTGTGGTGATTTTAGGTGGGCGAGGAATCGACTTGGGATTTTAAGATGTCCATCTTCAGGTCTGGGCACCTCCTGCTCTCTCTCTCTACCTTGGGTTCTATGTATAATTATAATTGAAATTCCTTTGGTTCCAAAATGGTGCTCCAACTTTACGATCCATTGGAAATGTTATCATTGCTAAACTCCCATTCTGTTTCCAGCTGCAACTATATGACAAAGCTATGCAATGCCGCCAAGGCTCTGGGAGAAATGCAAGGTGTTCATGCTGGAAAAGCAATCACTCATTAAAGAGAGCTCTAGTGGAGTGACCGTAATGAGCTGTGGATTTTTCTAGTCACCTGCTCCCTGTCTGATGATAACAGGACACCTTTTTCTAAACAGGGGGCCTTCCAGTCCGCAGTGGAAGTTTGCTCTTAAGTCACATGTTCTTTACTTCTCTACCTGGCTTACTTGGTACTGCTGTGATTGCTTTTCCAGTGAAATGAAGCATACTATCCCCAAGTTCTGCCATCTGAGGCCCCGGCTCTGAAAGCTTTGAATTAACTCATTCACAAAGTGCAGCAACTGGAAATCATGACGCCTTTGGTTTCCTGAACTTGTTGAGCTAAAACTGAAAGCATAAAGGTTGGCTGAAGTCAAATGGAATCTTAGACTAAAGTCTGATTATTCCACGTGAAGCATTTTAAACCTCCCTTAGGAGGAAAAGTCTGTTTGCTTGTTTGTTTGTTTGTTTGTTTGTTTTTTCAGATCAAGTACAGCATGCATCTGATCATTGACTCCTGAATGTTAGAACATCACTAAGAGTACATTTCTAATTTCTCATGGCATAATTAGTAAGAATTTGAGGTGATAGATATGTTAATTAGCTTAGTTTGATCATTTTTCATGGCACTACAAAATCACATTATTGTTTCATATGTCCTAAGTATAACTCACCAAAGTTTGCCAATATATGATGATGAGAAACAAATAAAAAAGAAAATATATAATGGAACACATTAGTATTGAGGCATTTCAAATCATTGGCTGAGGCTTAATCTTAGAAATACCAGTGTTCCCATGGGGTATAATTCAATAGTTACTGGTACAGGTCCATATTATTGGTATGGTGCTCTTGTAGTACCTGTGTGAGATTAATACTAATCCAGTGATTATGTCTTGGAAGGTAAGATTCAGAGAGCATGCTCGGATGGTTAGCTGAGAGTTGAGACACCAGGAAGAATGAAGCAGGGTTGTGTATTGGCTTCTTTCCTGCCTTGGAGAGAAGTGACTGACATTTAGACCTCAGACATGCCTTCCAAAGTCATTCACTGCACAGTGAGGACCTGCTGGCCTGCCAGTGTCCTGCTGGGGGATGAGTGTCCTGGTAACTCAGACAGAAGAGGTGATGGCCAAAGTTGTGGCTGGAGAGACCATCCACACTGATATTGGTAAAGAAAGGGCTATTTATTTAGGAAAGATGACCATCGAATCACCAGACAGGAGAAAGTTGAGAAAACAGACCCTCATGACCACAAGAGGAAATCACTGTGATTCTCTATGCAGCCTAGTGTTCAGCAGGGCCTTCTCAAACATTTCCCCCTTGCTAAGCATCTACAGTTGCAGATGAACCATTGCTGGTGTTGTAATAACTCTTTCTCCCCTTTTCTGAATGGCATTCAGGCCAGAGTCTCTGATGTTCTGAAGGCACCCAATTTAGTGCTACATTCTCTGGGCGGGAATGTGGGTCATCTGTCTGTTTATGGCAGGCAATGCTGTGCGATTTGATCTCATAGCTGAGCAGATGAAGACATTTTCCTGTCAAAGAGAGTTCTGGAACCATTATTGCATCTGTCCAGCACCAGCAGCTCTCAGTACAGCGATCACACATGTGTTCTAATCTTATTTTATTTTATTTCCTGGTATGACTGTGATTAGAGGTTCAAAGACAATTGTGAGTCTTCTGTGGTGCTTCCCCTTTCTCCTTTTCTCTCTGGCACAGCGGCCTGGGAATTCTATGTACATACCTGGAGTTAGAACAGCACTGGAGTTCTCTGACGTGGCTGTCCTTCCTTGATTTCCAGAAGGGTGAGACGTTTGTAGAGTGTTCCCAACCTCCCCTTTAAAGTACACTTTCTCAGGGGCTTGGAAATCTTATGGTGAAGTGAAGCTC
This sequence comes from Peromyscus leucopus, assembly GCF_004664715.2. Classification (NCBI taxonomy): domain Eukaryota; kingdom Metazoa; phylum Chordata; class Mammalia; order Rodentia; family Cricetidae; genus Peromyscus; species Peromyscus leucopus. The sequence goes on from NC_051085.1 coordinate 12,154,256, forward strand.
TCCACATTCCCTCTAAAGGACACAGCTTCTACTCTGGAGGCCAACAGGGGGTGTACCCACAGCGCGCGCGCGCACACACACACACACACACACACACACACACACACACACACACAGAGCTTCCACGATGAAGGCCAGTGGGGGGGTGCACACAGTAAAAGGAGTTTTTAAGAAAAGTTGCACATAGTGTAATTTTAATCCATTCCATTTTAAATACCACAATAAATTTAATTTTCACAATAAATTAAATAGCCATATTCAGTTTACAAAATAGAATTACTTAGTGTGAAACTGATATTTACATCATTTACAGTATGTACAGGACATTTCTCTTTGCTGACATACACGTGGAAGTGAAAGGACTGGACTTGCCGGCACATGATTGACATGCTACAGATGATACCATGGTCCAAACAAGGAAACAAGAGTGCAAAATCACCATAGGAACTTTGGAACAACGTCCATTTTATGAGATAAGACAGTCTTTTAAATAAAAAGAAAATAGTGTATTCTGTTTTCATGGCACCAATCCAGTATCTGGATTAAAAAGCCAGCTTCACCTTAGGACAAAACAAAAACAAAAACAAAAACAAAACAGAAATGCAAAACCATAAAACTGAACCGTCTACTTCCTGAAGCTTTGTAGCCACTGGTACATTTTCACACATTCATCTTTTGGCTTAAACCTATGAAAACGGCGGGTGACACGTTCCGAATCAAAGGAAGACTAACTCTTGAGAATATCTGAAGTCACTTTCCCCCAGTCCCACCACCTCCTCTTCTCATTTGTCAATAGCTTAAAAGATGCAACTATGCAGGCAGCCACTTAGTATTTATTTTATTTTTTGTAAAGTTTCAGTAGAAATTAAAAAGAATTGATCTTATATTTGGTCACACACTGCATATGTACAAGTATTCATGGAGAAATGAACTGGGGAGCTGCGTCTGGGAAAGTGCGTATTTTAATTGAGAGGAGATGCCATGTGTCTCCAGGTACAACACATGGTGTTGTACAATGTGATATTTTAGGGCCAGTTCAATGTCCTCCCAGTGATCTGGTAAAATTTTTGATTAAAAGGATGAAAGAATTTGCGCAATTTGGTAATGACGGAGGGGTCTACCTCTGGATGGATGCGCCCCTTGCTGCCCGCCAGGCACTTATTAAAGATAATGTTAAATCGCAAACAGTAAAACCCTCTGGTAGCATTGAAATATAAATTGTACTGACTTATCCTCGGAGGAAGGTTTAAGAACTTCTCCACGAGCTGTAGTTCAGGCAGAGGCTCGGTGATGAGGCGGTCTCCGTCCACGACGTGGAACTGTTCAATCGGAAAATACTTGAGCCAGCGCTCTAGATGTTTGGTGTAGATGCTGGTCCTAACCGCTTTGTATTTTGTGTTCACCTCGCAGGTGTTAGGGTCTATGGCTAGCTTTTCGAACTTATAGTATGTTTTGTTTTTCCTTTCCTTCCCCTCTAGCACCTGAGTGTAATCAGAAATCGCTCGTGTGGTCGGCTCCCTGACAATGATCAACAGCTTGATAGATGAGTTCATTTTGTAAATCCTTTCTGGAACCTCTTCCGTGATGAAATAGGCCGGGCTCTTTTCAATTGTGATTTGCTGAGGGTAGGAAAAAGGCATCTTTTTCCTGTACCACTCAATGCCTTTAGCATAGTTCTCATCATTGTCGAAGAAGTGGATCTCTTGAGAAGCTTTGACCACTGCAGGATGGAGGTTCAGCATCTCTAGCAGGGCCCTGGTGCCCCCTTTCCGCACCCCAATGATAATGGCTTTGGGGAGCTGCTGTACCAGGTCATGGAGGCGAACCTGCTCCTTGGAAGTGTTGCCTTTCCGGAACTCATGCAGCAGACCTCTCTTAAACTGTAGAGCCCGGAGTGGGAACTCAGCCTGACTGTGGGCGCCACCAAATCGGCTTTCAACAGGGCAAATGGGCTGGAGCCTGAAAGAAAAGAGAGACATTGTAAAAAACTCATTGCCGCTTAACTTACTGTTTTGCATCTGCACCCAGACTCAGAGTCTACATGCATAAATAAAGCCACTGGGTCCCAGGCTGCTGCAATCCGTAATGAACATATGTTTGGGAAATTTTATGTTAAGCAACCCTGTATTCAGTGGAGCACACATAATTGATGGGATTTTTTTTTATTAGTGCTCCTTAAAATTTTTATTCACCAAGCACTTAATTGACTACGGCGTGTACTTATGCTCACAGTACAGGATAGACAAGTGACACCTGCCATACTAATAGCTTTTTAACAGCTCACCAGTTAAAATCATTTAGAAAATCGGGAAGGCAGAAGATTATCATCTTTAGCTAGGGTGCTGAAGGGCAAAGAGGAGACCATTTACTTCAGGCATTGGGTGCTATTGTTTCTTTCTCTCCTTTTTTCCCCTTCTCCTTTGGCAGTCTAGCCCCATTCACATGGCAGTTTAGCCTTCTTGAGATATAATCTGAGACGGGGGCTCCAATCCCTGCCCTTAGCTCTTTGAATCACCATCATGCAGAACTCCAGTCTTGGTCCTTGCTGAACTTTTTATTCTGTAAGAATTTCTGCCCTGTGGCCTTGGGGGACAGGTAGAGGAGTGCTCTACTTAAGATTCTCTTTCCATTTCTATCTAAAAAGGTCAAGAGTATGCTTTCATTTTGCTGATTTTAGGAACAATCTCAAGCATCAATGTTCTGCATATGACCCACCACACCTGAGACCAGAAATCTGAAAGAAAGACTTTGATGGGGCCATAAATCCCAGATTCTCATCATCATACAATTTAAGTCAGGAACTAGAATTTATAAGATAAGGAATGCAATGGACAGAGCCAGGAAGAATGGACAACTATTTATACTTTTCTGAGAGAGAAAGATGTGGTAATAGCCACAATGATATCAGAAAAAAGTGACTAATATATATATGTATGTATATAGTTAGAAAATTGTGTTACTTTTGTACATAATCTGATGATAAACTGAAAATTCACTGTAATTAATGAGTCAACTAGGTTGACTTAGGAAGTCCTTTCAGGTTTCTTGGTCAAAGTGGATAATACTAATCAAAATGGCTATTAAATTATTCCTTCCAGATGAAATTTTCCTGTGACTCCAGCAACTTGCAGCCTCTCTCCTTCTCTGTGGCAATGAGACAGTCTCTTGCTTCTCCAAGAGGCCCATTGTATCTTCAAGCCATGCTCAACTGACTTTGTTGAACTTAGGGGGATGGTGTTGAATTTGCTCTGTTAATCTAGGTCTCTATTAATTTTAGAGTCTTTATTAATTTTTGTAACATTTATTCTGTGATTCTTGAAACAACTCACACTCATTTCAGAAAGTTGAAAACAATGGAAATCTATTGTAAAAACAGGGCTTACCACTGTTTTTGCTGTGATAAAACACCCATGGCCAAAGGCAAACTTGGGGAGGAAAGGATTTATTTCAGCTTACAGTCCCATATCACAGTCCTTTCCATCATGGAAGGAAATCAGGGTGGGAGCCCATGGCAGGACCTTGGAGGCAGGCACTAAAGCAGAAGCCTTGGAGGAAAGCAGCTCACTGGCTTGCACTCATGGCTTGCTCACTCTGCTTTCTTAGGACCAGCTGCCGAGGGGTGGCGCTGTCCACAATGGGCTGGGTCCTCCACATCAATCATCAATCAAGAAAACGAACTATAGGCTTGCCTACCGGCAAATCTGATGGAGGCATTTTCTCAGTTGAGAGTCCCTCATCCCAATGGAGTTTAGCTTGTGTCAAGTTGACAAAACAAAAGAAAGCAAATGAACCAGGACAACTACAGTTAAAAATTTAGGAGAGTGTGAATTGATAAATTTTTGGGATTATTATGCTAAGATTCTAATTGGATGTTACAAAGTTGTCAACAGATACCTAGTTAAAAGTGTTTTTGATTATGCCACCCATGAAGATATTATACATTATCCTTTTTGCCCTACTTGGGTTCTGTCTTTGGAGCTAGCCCTAATTCACTGAGGTATTCATTGACAGATTTATCTCCTAGGCATGTAGAATGGTGCTAGTACTGTTTCTGTGGGCACGGCAGCAATGTCTCTCAAGTGTTTTCCTGTAAGATTTCATTCTCTTGCCCGACCCTGGGTGAAAATGTCGACAAGGGCATCTCTAGAAGTGACTGTGCCAGGATGGAATTCCCTCTGTCTGGAAAGGGCTGCCTTCCTTCTGAACTTCCTCCTTCTCCCTACTTCCTACCCTGGAAGATTAAACTCTACAGGACAATTGCTTTGTGGACTCCCCAAGTCAAGAGTACATGTAACACTAGGAGAAAATGTCCCACTGCCCTTCTTCCCAAAGAGCAGTTCTAAGACTGCTAGACCCCAAATAGAATTTTAGCATTGGAAGAGACAAGGGAAGTAACCTCAGGCTTCCACCAAGAAAGCAGTCTCCAGTTACTAAGGGTAAGCCTAAAGAAGCATGTGTCATCTTCAGACATAGTCTGTTCAAATCTTAAGCAAGGGATTGTGAGAAAGGCCACCAAACGATGGAATTTCTTATACAAGCCCTCCCACCAATGAACTGAGAACACTAAAGATGGGAACTGCTATCAGCTGATTAATAAATGTGTTCATAACTATAAGACCATTTGCTCAATAAAATGTCAATGATTGGCAACTGAAGGTGTTGGGAAGACTTCATATGAAAGTTCTGTTATTGACATAGGTCAAATGTTGTTACCTCAAGGCTTTTTACTATTAAATGGCATGTCAAGAGTAAGCATTGGAATGTCAGCACTGAGTGATAAGCTCTCAGCTACGCCAGTCACAGTTACAAAGTGGGAGGAATTTTAAACTGAGAAACATCAAAGGGGGATTAATGTTTCCCAGTTAAGATGGACACTGGCTGAAGCAAAGCAAAGGCCATTGCTGTCTTGTAAAACATTGGAACGATAGGATACTGAGAAGAAAACGCATGCTATTTTCACTTCAAAACGTGGATGCATTTTCATCAACTTTGGGGACTAAATCCAGTCTGTCACCACAGGAATTGGTTTAAAAATAGCAGCTCCTTATTTCGGAAATTAAGTCCTCAGTATTTACCTGTCACCCCAACTATGGAACTATTAAGGTACATCTTAGGGACACTCAACTGTCATGACAGGGACTCTAGCAGCGCCCAGCACCTCTCAACAGTTTGTCTATTAAAAGCCAAACCCCAACTCTGTAATTTCCTCTTCATGGGTTTTCCAGTGCCTTCTGGGCAATCATTCTGTATGACAGCATCCTTGTCTGGTACCCGAAAGCCAGAGCTAATTAACAGAGTTAAAAATCCATGCCTGTAGCCATCTTTCCAGGGCAGGGGACTGTAAACTCGATGAGCTTCTTTACTGGTGCATACATAATTGTTCACGGCATCAATTTCAAAACGAAGAGACATAGTCCTATCTCTACCGTGCTTAATGGCTGAAGGTCAGCACCAGATACACACAGGTCATATTGGGTTCTAGTCAGTGACAGCATTATTTATCTATCTATCTATCTATCTATCTATCTATCTATTTATTTATTTATATTTTATTCATTTATTTTTAAGTACTCAGCTTTATGCCTTCTCTGAGAACAAGTGTCAGCGCTCACAGAATACAGATGGATTTGGATGAAGCATCTTGATTTGAGCTGTGTGGAACTTGTACCTTTGAGGTCCTAATGAGTCAAAATCAACAGCACAGCCAAGTGTGTTTCTTGAGAGTCTTGAGGGACAAAATAACAAATGTATCAACTTAAAGTTATAGCCCAAGGAAGGTCACATCAGGGGATATGTAAGATTACATGAGTAGAGCGTAGACTTAACCACCTACCTATCCAAGCTCCCAACTCTGGCAACTAGATACAGCAGGCTCCCAACGGCAAGGCTTCCCAGCACCAGGAGCTTCTGTCTCAGCCACACCTGCTGTTTGAATAGCATGGCCCTCCATCAACCTTCAGGACTGCCACGGCCTGAGAGCAGAGAGAAGGCACCTGTCAGCAGTTGTCATAACACCAGCCAGAGGTGGAGACAGGGGATTAAGCAACAAAGAGATCAAACACCAACATTGGCAGGTTTCACAGTGTAATTGATTTTAGCCAAACTTACCTCTTTAAAAAAAAAAAAAAAAAAACTGGCCCATGCTATATGATCAACTATTAATTCTGTGGGAGAATTATGCAGATTTGGTCAGTCTTCAAGAATTTCTGAAGTGCATAAACACACACACACACACACACACACACACACACACACACACACACAGACACAGGCAGATAGAGTGTAGGTCATCCAAAGAATATTGAAAAAAATGAGCAGCCTGAGCTTTATCAGTAAAGCAACAAATTGATAAGCTGCAGTTAGAATAACAGGATGAATGCTGAACTTCTGGCTTACTGGTCATTTTGGGCATAACAGTAGCATCCTTAGCTCATACCTTTTTGCTTGGCTTTGGTTGTGAACGGAGCAAAAGGGTGGGACTCAAAGTGACTGCTTCCTGCGTTCATCAGTGGTGAGTGTCCAGCCTGCCTGCATTTGAAGACACTGGCTCCAAGGAGCTTTCTGATTGCCTTCCTGTCTCCTCCCAGTCCAGGATGCCGGAAACACACTTTGACTAAGTGGTCCTACTGTGTGGCCTCCCAAAGATCCCAGGGGAATGGAATAGGCTGGGTTGCATCAGGCTTGTTTTTACCTCACCAAAGATGTTTACCTGGAAGATTTGTTCTCTCATACATGAGAAGTGTAGTGTAGTAAGGCTTTACTTCTGCCATTATTACATTCTGGAATATATATATATATATATATATATATATATATATATATTATATATATATATATTCCCAATTCAGATTCCTTATTGAAAATAAATCTAATCCCTTTCAAGATGCGATTTTTTGCTTCTTATTGAAACTTAAAATAGTAACCTGAGAAAATGGAAGGAGAGCTCTGGCTGGAAAAGATCTCTCTGCAAAGGTATCTTCACCGTCTGTTATGTGAAGATTCCTGCCATACAGAAGGAGAAGGTTGGGGTTGTCAGGCTGACCTCTACTTTCATTTATCAAGAGACTGCTGAGTGCCAATAGCATTTTCTACTATTAGAGTAGGTACACAGAGATTTCAAAAATGTTCCAAAAGACTTTCAGTCCTTCGGCAACTGATCATGTGATTAGAGAATCGGTGGAATGACCAGAGAACACCACCCATGTCTCAATAATGTGTGAATAAATGTTGGGGAAGGAAATTTAAGGAAAATACCAGAGAATGTAGGCTCCATAAACATTCAGTTTTTATTTATCAAGGAGACTGTAGGAAGTCATCCAAAGAAAGGCCATAAGAGCAGATAGAGGATACCCATGTGCTTGGCTCTGTGCTGGGTGCTACAGAGAATCATGAGCAATTAAACAGGCACAGTCCTTGCCCTCTGGGGATCTATACTCTAGCGTAAAAGTCACATGGTAAGTCAACACACCGACACAGGATTAAAAGATACTGGCAAATTATATTACATGTTACAAAAGAAAATTATAGGAGGAAGGAAGTAGCAGGGAGCTTATGTTCTCCCTGCAGGAGGGAGAGTTGAGTGACACTGAGGAGGAGAGCAAGGAGGCAGGAGGCAAGGTGGGTGAGAGGCAGAAGAACCATCAAGCGTGGGAGCTGGGGTCGGAAATGCTTGGCTCTCGTGAAAGGGGAGGTAGGTGAGGCGGGCACAGGGGTTAAGGAGGGGAAGGAGAAGGGTGTCTGTTGGGGAATGAACGGATGCACCTGTAGTTTTGACTTATCAGGCTTGCCCCGTAGGCAAGAGCATAGAGAAGAGAAAGAGGATAAAAGGAGGTTTACTGGGGTGGTAAGCGCATTGTCAAGATGCTAGTTCAGGAAACCCCAAAGAAGGAAAAAACAAACCTGTGAAGTAGATGGAGTTTCACAGACAGGTAAAGGGAAGCTCACAGTTTTGTCTCACTTCCTCTGGCCACAAAACTGCCAGCTATCAGGAAAGTAGAGGCAGTACCCACGGCATGTGATTCAGAACTTTCCTGAAAGAACTACCAGCCTCTCTCTGGGATGATTCCCAAGTGCCTCAGAGCCACAGCTTCAAGCACGGAGCTTCGGCCCATGCTCAAATGTGAACACTGCTTGCTGAAAGACAGATGCACAGCCAGGTGAGAACCAGCAATGCGGTCCTGAGGTTAGAATCTCTGGTGCTATGCGATGTCTTTCTGTACGCTGTCAATATGTGTTGCTCCAAATGGTTAATAAATAAAGCTGCATTGGTCTATGGCAGGGCAGGATGGAGCTGGGTAGGAAAATCCAAGAGAGAGAGAGTGAGAGAAGAACGAAGAGTGGGAGGAGACGCCAACCCACCATCCAAGGATCAACACATAATGGGACACAGGTAAAGCCAGGGAACATGTGGCAATACATAGATTAATAATTATGGGTTGAATTAAGCTGTAAGAGCTGGCTAGCAAGAAGCCTGAGCCATAGGCCATATAGTTTGTACTTAATATTAAGTCTCTGAGTGATTATTTTGTAAATGGGACCGTGGGGCCAGGTTGGACCTGAGAAACTTCCAGCTACACTCTGGACCTTCCTTTCCTTAGCCCACAAGATAGGATGGCTTGTGACCTCCCCATATGCTGTGGTTTGAATGAGAAATGTCCTCCATAGGCACAAGCATCTGAATACTTGGTCATCAGCTGGTGGCAGTGTTCGAGACAGTTATGGAACATGTATGAGGTGGAGCCTTGCTGGAGGATATATGTCACTCTGGCTTTGGGTTTGTATGGCCTGGCTCCACTAAGTTGCCATGTTATCCCCACCTTGATGGTCTCTATGCCTCTGAAACAGTAAGCCAAAATAAATCCCCTTTTCTCCTAAGTTGCTTTTGGACAACTGACTTTTATCACAGCAACAGAAAAGAAGGAAAACATCATGCCGTAGTAAGAAGGAAGTAAGGGTTCTCTAAGTAGCAACACCCCTCCAAGGCTTATTGGCTTTCCTCACTAAAGGATTACACATCCTTTGTGCTTTAGTGTGAATGAATTATATGTGCATTCACTGAAAAACAGTGAGAGCTAAGGAGGGCAGCTGTAAATGGGACTGATGGGAAAATGGCCTCAGTGGAAGTCACCAGCCTTCTACAGAGGACCAAGAGAGCAGGCTGTGGAAGTAGTTTGGCTTTCCCAGGTATTTATACATGGTACCCACACCATCCTGCTCAAAAGTGTATGACACAATGCTTCATCTACTGTCACAGCTCCTCACTCCACCTGTCTGTCTTCAAGTCCACTCCTCCTAACCTTTAAAATTCAGGATACATCCTGGATCCTGCAGGAAGCATTCTCCAGTGGCGGCTCCTGTCCAGGTTCCTCCTTGAGTAACACTGCTCTCTCCTTCCTGCGCTCAAACCACACAGACACCTCACTGTTCTTAAATATTTGATTGTTGTTAACCATCGCCATCTCTGGGTTTTACCACCACGTCTCAGCAATGGGCTAAGCCAACTGGTGGAATTTACGATCATTGGAAAGCTAACTGAAAGGACTTGAGCCTGATTCAGTCTGTTTTGCTGTCTGGGCCTGATGGAGACACCTCAGAGACGCACCCATCCCCATCCTCAGAGGCGCCAGGCGGATGGGTCTGCACTAGCTTGCATTTGTAATCCCAGGTGAGAAAACCACCTCATGTAATGTTACTTTCTACTACCATGTCTGGCCACCCTTGCCAGTGAATTCCTTCTTGACTTGTTCTGTCCAGGCACTCGGCTGTCCTCACACACCTGCATTATTTTTTTAACACACAGATGTGTTCTCTGTATTCTTTTCCTATAGGATTACAGGGCCCAGTTAACCTTCCTAATTTAAGCTGTTTTGTCCCTGCCCTGTTTGAAGGTTGTTTACTGGACCAAGTCGAGTAGCCCAGGCCTTTCTTCCCAAGGGTTTAGTGTGATGGCCAGCATCTTTCCCTTCTGTGAGTTGTCTACACTCACCTCTGTGCCCACTCAGCCACTTCCTTATTTCTCTCCATCCCTTTTAGCTCAATGCTCCTGTTAGTGTCCTCACTGGCCTGGGGTATCTTTCCTATGTCTCTCCTTTCAGCATTCCCAAGTCTCATGGATTGTTTTTAGAAGGGGTGATCATGAGGGAAATATTTCAACACGGTTCCCACAAGTTGGTAGGAATGGATGTGGTCCACTCTTTTGGCAATTAGAGGGCCAAAGGGGAATCTCTAGGCCTGGGAGTAGAGCTTGGAAAGTATTTGCTTATGTGGGTGAGTGAGGTACTGAAGTGACCTTGTGGTTGGACTCGGCTTAAGAATGGCAAGGAAGGAAAAGTGAGAGAGAATGTAAAGGCTGCTGAGGAGGTGGTCCAGGTCTTAGGGACTATAACATATTACATTTACTCCTTGCCTGTAGGAAGGCTTATGCAAGCCTGTATGCATTAGGCTGTTAAGCCTGACTGACCCCTGAGGTTATTTTTTCTATGACCCCTGAGGGTCTTTCAATCTCACCCTGGTCCAAGCACCTCAACTCTAGACTCTGATCTCTGGACAAGCCCAGATGTTATCATTTGGATTTTTCTCTGTGGGGTGTGCTGATACTCCCAATCTACGTTCCAGTTCAGCTTTCCTGTGTGCAAGATGCCTTAAACACGACTGCTAGGATTTTTCTCTAGGCTTCTGTTTGACGAGCAGGTCTACTCCTCATACTGATTCCTCTCATGCTATATCTGGCCCTTCACACCATTCAAACACCTTCGTGTCTGCTGTGGCAGTGAGGGTGTCTGAATGTGACATCTCAGCTGCTGTGGAGCTGCCAGTGACGCAGTGCAGACACCACAGTCAGGTGTCTGCCAGGAGCACTTGTGAACATCTTGGTTTAGTTTTGTCGTGGGAACCTTCTGAATTTCTTTTTCCTCACCTGTAGAGTGAAGATGATCATGTCTGTCTCACAGGGTTATCAGGACATGGACCCCAGGAGAGAACTTTGTAAGTGTCTTAGCACTTTACAAAAATGAATCTTAATTAATATCTTGAGGAGGCAAATCAATTAGTTCTTGCAATGCATTTTAAAAAGAAAAGGATAGAATAAGTGTAGTTCTCATGAATAGTATAATTGGATTATGAAAAACATAGGCCTATTTTAAGCATAAATAATTCTTAATGGGATCTCCTATTAAATATTTAAATACTAATACTGGAGTTTCTATTCATGCAAGATGGTGGGCATGGACACATGTTCATGCACATATACCACACAGTCAATGCTCATCTTGGTGAGCTAAACCCTTTTTGAACTTTTGAGGGATGGAGAGGTCTCACCAACATGTCCCAATGAGGGTATTCAGGAGAAAAACAGTGACATCATCTTCTACTTTATAGCCAGTAACAGGGATGATATGAGAGCAGTCCTAGAATAAAATTTCCTCAATAAAAAAAGATACTGGCTTATGAGTCAGGATTCCTTTATGTTTTTCTATACTATGTTTTTCTATAGTATCACAAAGTGTTCAAGAGTCTATAAAAGTTGGGATCTCGAAAACTAGGAGTTGTCCCTCTTAGTCTGGGAATATGACAAAGTGGTATAGATTCCATCTTTATGGGCAATGGTATTAAACTAGGTAGACAATTAATGATATTTTAATAATAGTTTATCAGAGCAGTTGTGATGGCTAATTGTGATTGTCAGCTTGATTGGATCTGATTTTAACTAAGAGACGAGGTTCTAGCAGATGTGGGAGGACATTTCTTGGAAGGATTGACAGACGGGGAGGGAAGATTCCCCCTTTAGAGAAGGCATCACCTTCTGGCAGCAGTCCAGATAGAAAGGGGTCTGAGGGAACTGCAGGGCTGTTTTTGCCTGCCTGCCTTCACTCCTGATGGCAAGTGCCTCTACTTTGTCACTGCTGTGGCCAACTTCACTAACATACAGCTTCTTCAGCCTTCTGGTTTTGACTGAAGGCAAGTGTCTCTCCAGGACTCCTTTAGACCATCAGCACCAGAGTGAGAATCTGAGGCATCCAGCCTCATGGTCAGAGCAGCTCCCAGGACCCTATTACAGATCTTCCTTGCCGTAAGGGCTGAAGGTTCTCAGCCACTCTAGTGTGCAGACTGGTGTTGTTGTGATACCCAATTTGTATTGTGCAAGCCAGCCTAATATGCTCCTTTTATAATAATCTGCATTCATTCTAACAGTGACATTCCTCTAGAGAACTCTGGCTAACACCCTGTTACATTGGTAACAGGTCATTTATAAATATTTTTAAATGTTTGTAATGTATTTTTATGGGCCTACAGTGAAATTGAAGTCCTTACTTCTCTCTTGTTTTTAATCTCTCAGTATCTCATTTTGTGTGTCAAGAACAGCACAGTTACAGTTTCTCCCGATCCAGTAAAACTTCCACAGACATGGTGTATTAGCTGAACACCACTGAGTATCTGCCAGAGAGTACGTGGCCAGAAATGACAAGCTGCAGAGACATCTGGCTGTTTCAGTAAAACAGCACTCAGCAAAGAAAGACAATTCCCAAGCTGCACCAAAGATATGAGGGGATTCAGAAATAATAATGATACAGATATGTTCAAGTATTGCTCAAAGGCTTGTAGACACGGGTCCCGTAAGCCCCTGGTAGCAGTAACAACAATAATGGGAATAATAGCAACAGAGTTCATTAAAACAGCTGAACTTCTACAGCAGAATTACTACTGGAAAATCATAGCCCTCTTTTGAGTACCAGCTTAGTCGTCCCAGGAAACAGCCTTCAGAGGCAGAAGAGACGTGTGTCTATGGGCACCAGGCTCTGTTCTGTTCACGTTTATTGTCTGTCGTAATGCAACAGACTTGTAAAGTACAAGCTGTTTTATTTTATTTTTTTGGTTGGATAATGAGGAACAGAGAGATGTGCAGATTACTTACCCAGGGGCATGTGCTAGCACATGCAGAAGGAGAATTTAAATTCTGAGTTCTGTGACCTCAAAGGACAGGGCTCCTTGACTGTGGCACCACTTAACTCTCCAGATGCTCACCCGGGAGACTCTTGGAAAACACTTATTCATGGACGGACCAGTGCAGACAACAAAAGAACTCCCCTAGTAATAATATAAGTTGTCCTTGAAACTTGAGGTAGAAGATGAAGAGATGGAAAAAACCAAGAAGAAAAAGTTTCTATGGAAAAGAGAACCAGAAAGGGAAACAATTGTGTGGTTTCAACCCTATTAAAGAAGGAGGAACGTTGGTAAGCTATGGCAATCAGTTTAAAGGGGGAGGAATGTTGCTAAGCAAGAGCAGTCAAATCAGTGGAAGACAGCACTTCACAGCTGTTAGGCACCCCCTCTTTCACCACGCCGCTCAGAATGCAGACTCCCCAGAACCGCGAGATAACTTGCGCTCCAGCTCGTCCCTATGTAAGATTTTATAGTTGATGATGAAAATGCTGGTTTTGACTGCCATCTGTCACTGACTCGGGCTATCACATGCTGGTCTCCAGAAGACCCTAGTGAAATCTGGTGAGTACCTTATATCATCACCGTGTCCCATTGTGCCCCGCCTCCAGCCCTTCCCCTGAGTACTGTAGTCCATGGCTCCCCATCTGCCCACCAGCTTGTCCTAGAGGAAGCCTTGGAGTGCACCAGCCTTGGTCTTTAGCTCAGCACACTTGGTCCCATCTTTAGTGCACTGTTATTTATCAGGGCTGTGGCTCAGGTCACTGTCTCTCTTAAACTAACCATTACGGGCTTCTAAGTGGCCGCCTCCTATTAGTTTTGCTTCTGCCTCAATTTATTCTCCACTTTGATGCCAGATGGACCTTTGGAAATGGAAACCTGATCTCGTTGCCTCCAGGCTTAATACTCTTTAATGGGTCCCCCTCAGTGAGGAGGTTTGAAAGGGTCCTTTACCCCTTTCCACCTCACCCCATCCCCCAAATCTACACTTGGTAACTTCAGCACAAAGGACAGCGTGCCATTCTTCTCAATTGGGCGTGGTTCATGTGGTTTCAACACTTTTCTTTTGAGGTTCTTACAGCCCCTAAACTGTAACTCAGAGCTCTGTGAGGAGAGCACGAGCCTTCACTGCCCGGCTAATGCTCCCTCTGTCTCTGTCTCCCCTAGGAGTCTTTCTGGTAACCTAGGCGTGGCTGAGATGGTCTTTCCGTGGGCCACTACAGCATCCGCCACAGGATTCTACTTAACCCCCAACGGCTGACCTGTGTGTCCTTCCGTAACATCAGTGTTGTCAGATTAAGAGTGTGTCTTTCCATTATTGAATTATCACCAGCACTTAGGGTCGCAGATGCTCAGCAAACAATCGCTGAATAATCAAATCAGTCAGATGGGATGGACTTTAATATCCTGAAAGCTGTGACACCTGGACGCCACCTGTCTTTAACTGAATTGAAACACTTTATCTTTGCATGGTCCTTGCAGGCTCATCAAGTGCCGTGTGTCTGAAAGTGACCTCGTGTTCCTGCCATTTGGAGAAAACCTGGGTACTTATACATCCTTTGTCCGGATTGTTGTTAACATTTGGGTATGTATTTGCTTTATGGCCCTCTTCTGGCTATGCGACCACATAGTAATTTTACTGAGCCATTTGAAAGTAAGTGGCAGATGCCAGCCTTGCAGCATCAGAAGGCCCCCTACGAAGGTCCCCAGACCTGGGATAGAGGGAGGACAGTGGCATTTGTGTTTCAGAGGCTTGGGAGGTGACGTGGTCCTGTCAGAGTCTCGAACTACCTCATCTGATTGTAAGCTGCCAGCCGTAGGCTTCCCACAGCACCGCTCTGCCTTTCAGGGAAAGTTGAGAGCTTTATAGATCCCACCAGTGGAAACTGATGTAGCCCCACCTTTCCCTAAATTCAGTATGTGAAGTTTGAGGAGCTGTGTAACAAAAACAAATCAAACAAATAGACAAACAAACAAAAAAGGAAGAAAGAAGCCAGACTGACAGAAGGAGGCAGAGAAAGTATTCCCACAAGAGTTCATGTCACATGTACTTTACCCCCACTCTAAATTTATTTAAAGAAAGAAAGCTGAGAAAGCAACTCGTTATTCTAACATGAGTGGTGGAGGCTGGGTAATCCCATCCACTGGCATGCTACAATTGCTCTTATTGCAAGCCAGTTGCCGTGTGTGTGTGTGTGTGTGTGTGTGTGTGTGTGTGTGTGTGTGTGTGTCCATGTGTACTCATATCTCTCTGTGTGTATGTGTCTCTGTCTGTATGTCTCTGTCTGTGTCTCTCTGTGTGTCTGTTTGTCTTTTTCTGTGTGTGTGTCTGTGTCCATGTGTACTCATGTTTCTCTGTGTGTATGCATCTCTGTCTGTCTGTATGTCTCTGTCTGTGTCTATGTTTGTCTTTGTCTCTCTGTGTGTGTGTCTGTGTCCATGTGTACTCATGTCTCTCTCTCTCTGTATGCGTCTCTGTCTGTATGTATGTCTCTGTCTGTGTGTGTCTATGTTTGTCTTTGTCTCTCTGTGTGTGCGTGTGTGTGTCTGTCTGTCTGTGTCTGTGTGTGTATCTGTGTGTATGCATGTCTGTATGTGTGTGTTTGTGTGTGTGCATGTGTGTGTGTGCATGTCTGTGCATATGCAGGTCAGATGCAGATGTTAGGTGTCTCAGCTATTCTACATGCTATTTTTCTTGGACAAGGTCTCTCACTAAACCCAGAACTCACTGATTCAGCTAGACTAGCAGGCCAGAAAGCCCTGGGCATCCTCCTGTCTCTGCCTCCTCAGCGCTGCTGAGATTATAGATGTGTTTTGCTCCACTTGGCTGTTTGACTTGGTGCCCAAGACCAAACTCGGGTCCTCATCCTTGAGCACTTTGCTGACATAGCCCCATTTCCTGCCCCTTTCAGCCACTCTTAAAAATTAGGTGATAGCCTGGTGGGATGGCATACAGCTGTGACCTTAGCTTTCACGAGGCAGAGGGGGGAGGACTGGCAATTAAAGTCCAGCCGAGGCTACATGTATTTAAAATTAAATAAATTGTAGACGGCAATACGCACTAAAATCTCACCGTTCCCTGATTGTCTTGGTGCATCTCACAACTATGTGTGCTTTGGAGGTTAAGCCAATTGTTCTGTATGGTAGGAATGCTGCACATCTCTTCCCAGTCCCTCATCCAGTAAATCCATCTTCACAGCTTAAAATTCCATATTAGTCCATTAATGTTTGCAGCTTAAAAAGAGCAGCAATAGGGTGCTTCCTGTAGCAGAGACTTGTAGACACTCAAGCTCTCCACCCTCACTGAGGTCAGCTTGAGTGTTTCCCAGCGAACACTACTTCTGTCTCTCGTTACTTAGGCCTTTTTGAAGACCTGATTTCCAAACATGTACAGTGATATGATCCTGTTCGTGTGAAAATCAGGCTGGGTGTCATCTCTTCCCTCCCCCCTTACCCACGTCCCCATTCTCCTGACTTTCTCTCAGACCCACTTTCATTTCCAAGTCTCTGTGACCCTTTCCTCCTGTCCCCTGTGGTCCTTGTCCCTGTCTTTCTCTGCCTCCTTCTATTTCCCCATACACTGCCAATAAGTATGTTTTCTAAATAAAGAGTTCAAAGAGCAGACAATGAAGAAAGACTTTTTTAAATAACATTTACAGCAAAATATAAATAAATTCATTATAAAACCTGTAATTAATAAAACTATAATATAATCTACACTTAGTTTGCATGCAAAATGATACTAAATCTATTTATAATATAGCAGGCTAATATTTCTTAAATTGAAATATTCAGTTTAGTATTGTTAATATGCTTCAAACCTGGGGAGATAACTCATTGGATAAGAGTGCTTACTGAGAGTTTAGAGGACCTAGGTTTGGTTTCCAGCACCCACAGGGTGGCTCATTTCCACCTCTAGCTCTAGGGTGTCTGCTGCCCTCTTCTGGCCTCCACAGGCACCAGGTATGCATAGGATGCACATACATACATGAAAGGGAACATCCACACACCCATAAAAACACAAAATAACAACAAAAAACCAAAACCCACAAAGAAATCCTTCCCCAACCCTTTTCTTTCTTTCTTTCTTTCTTTCTTTCTTTCTTTCTTTCTTTCTTTCTTTCTTTCTTTCTTTCTTTCTTTCTTTCTTTCTTTCTTTCTTTCTTTCCTTCCTTCCTTCCTTCCTTCCTTCCTTCCTTCCTTCCTTCCTTCCTTCCTTCCTTCTCTCTCTCTCTCTCTCTCTCTCTCTCTCTCTCTCTCTTTTTATTACCAGGAACACCTTTCACTGAATGCCAGATCTCCCCTGAGAACTGGGAGAACTCCATCAAATACTGATCTAGGATAACCTCTTATGTTTGCAGTCACCAGGAAGCACCTACTGAGTACCTACTATGTGTCAGGCACTGCAGCTGATCAATGGGTAAAGTGCTTGCTACATAAGCATGAGGGAGTCCGGCTCCCCAGCATCCACGCATGTGCTATCTATCTGTAATACCACTCTGCAAAATCACTGCAGTGCTGGGGAGGCAAAGCCAGGCAGATTCCAGGGCCTTGATGGCCGCCAGCAAGTTTGTCCTAGACAGTGAGCTGTGGGTTAAGTGAGAAAACTGTGCTTCAAACCACAAGGTCGACAGTGACAGGGGAAGCCCCAGAAGGCAATCTCTGTCCTCTTTGTGTGTGCCTGCACATACAAGTGCACTCGTGTGTGGACCCACGCTTTCCCCCCGAGAAATGGAGAATAAGAGAATGCTGTATTCTTCCTCTCCAAGGTCAATTCTTGATGAAAGTGTGAGGAAGCGGCATCTTTGGCTACATGCAGACCCAGACCCTTTTAGGCTGGCAATGAAGGAAGCTCACTGGTCAGGGGCTGCTGGATCTGCACCTTACCTCCTCTTCGGAGAGGCATGGCCTCTTCCCCAAGCAGCTACAATCACACCACTGTCCACAACTACTGCTCTTCCCTCAGCTAGACTCTTGAAAGCTTCTTATGAAGAGTAGGCTGGGCGCCGTTAGACAAGGTTGTGACAACTGGCAGACACGGGCTGTGACCTGGGCATGCACAGGGGATTCTCAGCTGTGCGAAGGGTGGCATGCTTGGTGCCATGCCTTGTGGGCACTGTCTCCCACTAGTGTTTCTGGAACAAGGATGTCAGTGTTTTCAATTTGCCCCATGTCCATCCTGCTGCAGTCCCCAGCGTGTGGGGTTCAGCTTTTTCACAGTGATGCTTCCTTCTTTTTCTCCCATGTGACTTTAAAAGGCACACACTGTCATAACTCTAGCACACAGGTACACAACCGCCTGCTTCCTCTTACAGAACTGGAATCCCCTCCCCCAGTGTTTCTCTACCTGAGTTCTGTGATCTTCCCTGGGGCTCACTGCTTCTTTGGGTAACTAACGGTGGCAGTGGTGCTGGAATCTGCCCATAGGAACAGAAGTAGTTAAGTTTCCCGTGTGCACTCTTTACGGTAGACTCTGTGCCCATGAGGTTAGTGTACACACACACACACACACACACACACACACACACACACACACACCTTCAGAGTTTCATTGCCACAAATTACTGTGAGAGACCAGGGACATATCTATTAGATAAATAAGAAACAAGAGGAAGCTATCTCTGGAATTGCTGTTTTCTTAAAAAAAAAAAAAAAAAAAAAAAAACAACCACCCAGAAAGCTGGAGCTGTACCATCCACTTCCTGTGTGATTTTGAATAAGTCCCTTCTCTCCTTTACCCTTTCTGATTTTTCACATAAGAAACACAGGACTTGGAAAAGAGGGTCACATTCAGCAATTGCTTCTTGGCCGAAAATTCTTTGATTTCAAGATATTTTATCTGCTTCGGTTGCACCGCCTGTTCCCATAATGAGACTGGGATCCACTAGAATGTTAACAACTGCAAAGTGAGGGGTGGAATTCATGCCTGAGGTCATTTTCAATTTTTAATATCTTATTACCCCTCAGTTTTAAACAGAAGTAGCCTCGTTAGAGATGGCTCCACCACATCACACTGCCTATTACTGTGGGAAGTAATTGTCTGCGGCTAAGACGGGGACTCTCTTTGAAAAGATACCGACACTTGAGAAAGATCGCTGATTAGCTTTCAATTTGTCCTGCTGTCAGGAGCCCACTGGAAGCACATTCTGAGGAAATTAACTGAGGGCAGTTAGGAAAGGCTGTCATAAAGAATTTGCTTTTATTCTATTGTGAAAATCAAATAAGGGTGCAGTGATGAGAAGAAATGTGTGCTCCAGAGCATCAGAGCAGCCCTGGGGGGCTGTGTTTGGTATCAAGGCCATGTACAGGTCCCTGTGGGTATCCATGGGTAATAGCTGAAGCAGAAAACGCCTCAGTGAGGATGTTCATAGTTGCTCTATCAAATGGCCAAGGAGACTTCCAGCTCTTTCTTCAGTTAACCATGGAGGGGTCAAAGTTAGAAATGAAAAGGAAAAAGATTTCCACCATAACACAGACTGCAAGTTAGTGCTGTACTGTGTGGAACAGCTCTGAGCCTCTTCCGACTTTTCAAAAGGTTCTCAATTCCATTCACTGTCTGATATGGCACATCCATTATTTATCTCATTTCCCATCATCGTGTTGTCTGCGGGCTCTGTCTGTAGCAGGATCCTCAGGTTGCATCTGTTATGACCAAGCTGAAAGGGGGCCAGTTATTTGTGCAGGAATCTCATTTAGTAGAAAGGCAGGGAAACTGAACTCCATCTTGGCCTGGAATCCCCATCGTTCTCAATCTCAGGGGTTCATTGGCATATGCAACGGATGTCTGGGTCACCTTTAAAGCTGCATTTTACTGGACTTTAACAACAAAGAAATGATGGGCATAAGACCTTGTATTCTTCATCCTGTAGATGAAGCAGCGCAGGCTGGCTTGAGTGTAGCACTTATGTCCACACAGCTAATACCTGGCAGAGCTCATGCGACAATATGGCTATTTTTACTATTAGTTTCTGAGCTGGAAAAACAAATCGTTTTTCTATGAAGATTTGGCCTTAATTTTTAATTCTGGGATTCAGACACCTATTAGTGCAAATTTAATCCTGGGATAATGTAAGTTTTGAGAGAGCACTAAAATAAATTTTATTAATATATAGAGCTTAGAAAAGATGAAAGACGTGTAAACTAATTTTGAATTATCAAGTGTTGTGTGTGTTTTTTCTTCTTCTTCTCTCTCTCTCTCTGGCTGGATTAACAGTTTCTTTCAGAGAGATATCCTCATAGAATGAGAAGGATTATAATACACTACTGAGTACAACAAGAGAAATAAACCAGTTAACTGAACAGTTTCCTAGAATGAGAGTATGAGGTCAGAGTACTAATTTCCCCTCCCACCTAATACAGTTTTGTCTGGTTTTTATTTTGGACTGACTTTGTAAGTTTTCCTAAGTTAGATATTGTTATTTTAGCTGATAATCATTCAGATTTTTCACATTTACTGATATTGCCTCTCACTATGATGCTTTCCATTCTACTGTTATCCGGTTCATTGGGATATCATCCACAGGGAGTACACCCTTCCAAAGGTGCAGTTGGATAGGTTTTAATTTATTCACAGAAATGGAGCTGTGTGGTCCTCAAAACACTAAGTTTAGATACTTCCATCTCTCCAGGAGAGACCCTGTACCTCTTGGCTGTCCAGGCATCCCTGTCTCCTGCTCCCAGGCCCAGGCAACAGTGGCCTGCTCTTGCTTTCACTATTCTGTCTCGTACTGAAACCCTTCCATTTTCCTTCTGCCAGAAGTTTCCACCTGAGCTCTTCTATTTCTCGTCCAACAAACAAAGGCTTTGCCATTTGAAATCAAATGCAGAACCATTTCCCTAAATTTCTTTCCCTCCCTCTAAGTCCAAAGGACTTTGGATAGTCTTTAGCAGATGATCTAATTCCTGAAGGGCTTGTTAGCTGTTGAGAATAACAGGGAGACGAAAAGAGTAGTTTAAAAGAAGAGAGACCTGACGAAGTTTTCCTCCTTAGGAAATTAGTCTTGCTGTGTTACTTCAGCACAGATTGGCTGTTAAGATGGTTCATATTCAGTGAAAATGTGTTAAACTGGTAAGAACCTGGAATGTGAGGAGGAGTTCATGGAGACAGTGCCCAGGAGGCAAGCTCTCACTCACTGAGTGTCAAGCACAAAGCTGGATTACTGCCAAAGGCGGTGAAGATTTTTTTTTTTTTTTTTTAACTATAACACAGGCCAGAGGGATTGCAGTACTCCAATTGTGTAGAGGCGACTGGGTGTTTCAGGAGGAAACTAGGGATGTGTGATGTCAAGCAGGCTGGTATTCCAGCAGTCAGGGAATGGAGAACGACAGAGAGCGAGAAGGGGGTGTTAAGAGTGATTTGTCTGTCTGGCTTTATTAATATCACCTATCCTAAGGATAAACACACTTCTCATATATTCAAGACGGAAAGTAGATTTGCAAATTGGAGAAGAAATCCATAGAAATTAGGCCCTTGCCTTGCCTCTCAAGTAAGGAGAGAGAGAGGGAGGGAGGGAGGGAGGCAAAGAAAAACTTGCTACAGATCCCTCCCCGAGGTTCACATTTGAGACAGCTCCAGGTACTTGAGGAGACACTTGTGAGTGGTAGAAGATTTGTGTCTTGAACGAGCAGAGAGAGGATCTCGCATTGCAAATTTCCCGAAATAACCACTCAAAGTTGGGGCTCAGGGGCCTATTGTCAGTCAGAAACTCCTTTGGAGGCATCCAGCTGTCTCAGGCAGGCATTTTAAACAAGGCTTATGTCATCCCGAGACAAGGGCTTCAGCTAGTAGAAGCACGCCAGACTGAAGTAATAGCTGTTCAATGTCCTGTGCCCCAATCCTCTATTTGAAAACTCAGGGGTCTGGGCTTTCGTTTGCTGTTTGTTTTGTGGTCTGTGACTTCACACACAGTGACCTTCTTGTTTGTGATCTGTCTAGATTCTTATTTTATCAAGAACTGCACTGTTTGCATTCTTTGAACCCAGGGTTCAACTTTAGTCCTCAATGCTGATACCAATTGTTAGGCCACAAAATGCCACTCCCCTACCCACCCTGCACCCCCTTTGCCACGCCCCCCTACACCCCACCATTGGTAATGCTGTGGACTGCGTTCTAAGGGGAAGCAGGGGAAGCCGGCCCAAACCAGGCTGGATTCTTCTCAACTGAATAACAGAAGGACTGTTTTCTGGTAAACAGAATCCCAAACTCAGCTTTCTTCTGGAATCTCCTGAGGCAGGTTTCTGTTTGTGGGAAAAGCCACTGCTTCCCTTATCTGCCTCCAACAGCCAATATCTCTGGCAAAGGGCATTTAGTTCCCGATTAACCAGAGCAGCCTACAGCAGTTCCAAGTTCCCATACCACTTCCGGCCCCTGCCTTCCTTCCTACAAAGCTGACAAGGCTTCTTCTGTCCGGTGCTGTTTTCTTTAAAACCATCCCCCAGTCAACTCTTTCTGCTCACGGAAGTGGTCTGGTTTGGTGGTTTCGGTGTGCCTCACTTAGACGAATTTTTTTTCTGTCAGTTGTTATAGACCGTGATCACCTGGGGTCACGTGGGAGGCACGGAGAGGGCACTTAAAGCCCAGGAGCTGGAGTCACAGGCAGTTGCAAGCTGACTGAAGAAGGTGCTGGGAACCGAACTTGGGTCATTTGCGAGAGTAGTACTCACTCTTAGCTGCTGAGCCATCTCTGCAGACTCCGCCCCCTTTTAAAAGATCTACTTTTATTTTTCTGATGATATGTAAGTGTCTCCGGGTGGGTATGTGCATGAGGGCCTGGTTTCCATGGAGGCCAGAGGCTTTGAACCCCCTGAAGTTTAGTTACTGGCAGTTGTGAGCCACGCATGTGGATGTGAGCAACTGAATTTAGGTCCTCTGCAAGAACAATCTCAAATGCGAGTCATCTCTCCAGGCATCTTTGCATCATTTTAATCTTTTTATTGCATTTACTTATTTATGTGTGTTGGGGGAGTTGTTGATACAGATTTTAAATATGTTGGGGGGTTGTTGATACAGATGTCAAATGTGTTGGGGTTGTTGGTACAGATGTCAATGTGTTGGGGTTGTTGATACAGATGTCAATGTGTTGGGGTTGTTGGTACAGATGTCAAATGTGTTGGGGTTGTTGATACAGATGTCAAATGTGTTGGGGTTGTTGATACAGATGTCAAATGTGTTGGGGTTGTTGTACAGATGTCAAATGTGTTGGGGTTGTTGATACAGATGTCAAATGTGTTGGGGGTTGTTGGTACAGATGTCAGATGTGTTGGGGTTGTTGATACAGATGTCAAATGTGTTGGGGGTTGTTGGTACAAATGTCAGATGTGTTGGGGTTGATACAGATGTCAGATGTGTTAGGGTTGCTGATACAGATGTCAGATGTGTTGGGGGTTGTTGATACAGATGTCAAATGTGTTGTTGATACAGATGTTAAATGTGTTGGGGTTGTTGATACAGATGTCAAAATGTGTTGGGGTTGTTGATACAGATGTCAGATGTGTTAGGGTTGTTGATACAGATGTCAGATTGTTGGGGGTTGTTGATACAGATGTCAAATGTGTTGGGGGGTTGTTGGTATTGATGTCAAATGACAACTGTCAGGTGTCTTTCCTTTCCCCCCACCTTGTGGTTACAGGTTACAGGTGGTCAGGTTTGCTGCCAAGGACCTTTAACTTGAGGTCTCTCACTGGTCCCTTTGTTCCATTTTTATAGAGTGGCAACTGCTTCTTTTAATTTACAAGGAAGAATGAAATGGCTCTGGCCATTTGAAACCTATGCTGCCGTGATAGTGAAGGGCTCCACAGGGAAGGCACAATTCTGTATGTCCCTTGTAAACATTGCCCTTGGTCTTATTATTGTCAACATGATACATTATAAAGCAAAGGAGTGTGTGTGTGTGTGTGTGTGTGTGTGTGTGTGTGTGTGTGTGTCTGTGTTATTTGAGATAGGTTCTCAATATGTAGCCCTGGGCTAGCCTGGAACCTCCAGAGATTTGCCTGCCTGTGTCCCCTGAGTGCTGAGATTGAAGTTGTTTGCCGCCACACTGGGCAAGGCAAAAGGATTTTGAAGACTGCAACTGAGGTTACTGATGAGTTGACTTTAAGACAGAGAGATCATCCAGGTGGAACCAGAGTAACCAGAGGAGCCCTTTAAGAGCAGGGTACTTTCTCTAGCTTGTAGCAGACACGGTTAGATGTAAATAAGCTAAGGCTAGACATGCCTGCCAGCGCAGTGAGGCCAAGATGTGGAGAGCTGCTCAAGGGGCCAAGAGTAACCTCTGCCTGGCTAACTGCCTGCAAGAGAACCAGGATCCCAATCTTTAGCCACAAGGAACTGGATTGCATTCATTACGACAAGAGCCTGAAAGCATATTCTACCCTGGTGTCTCCAGTGAACCTAAAACTGGACTCCAGCCTTGTGAGGCTCCCAGCCCAGCATCCACCTGTTGCTGGACCTCCCCACCCACAGAATAATGATAAGCTCTTGGATGACGGTTATATTAAACTGATATGGTTGTGGGCATTTTTTTTTTCTCCAGCAATAGATAATGAACACAGACCTATTCATTAGTCATCTGTAGCTTTAAAGAGAAAATAAAAGTGCCTTTTTCCCCTTGAATCTTTTCCATAGAATACTAAGTGTGGAAAATAAAGCAAAAGCTCACCTTCAAGAGATAAATTGTACCCACAACAACACGAGCTCTTATGCTTAAACTTCGAACAGAGAGGATAATGCAATTGAGCGAGTTATTGGCAGGCAAAGGTCAATTCACTGAAATGTCAAATACTTTTCAGTGAACAGGCAGATCATTATATCTGACAAGTCAGTCCTCGCAGTTATAATTTGCAAGTCACTGTCTTCTCTGTTCCTCTCTCAACAATTGACCCCTCCACATCTCTTCTCTAGCCGGACCCACATTCCTCAGGGCCGACCTGTGGGCTCAGAAAGGGCTACCCTGCCACATGATGCTCCAGGTCTCTGTCCCAAAGTGGAGACCCTGTGCATGTAGCTAACTGTTGACATCCCCACACCTTTAGTTTCTTCATAATTTCCTATCCAGCTTCATATTTGTTTTCATTTTCATAATCTTGAACATTTTTACTTTGAGACAGGGTCTCTAGTAGTCCAGGCTGGCCTTAAATTCACTATGTAGCTGAGGATGACCTTGAACTTCTGATGCTCTGGCCTCTATCTCTTGACCCCAGGCTGTAGATGTTCCATGCTTGAGAGGTGTACATCTCCACTCTGCATTCTATGCTCAGTGAGAACTGGTGCATAGAGACCAATGATCATTGGCTGAATGAGTGAGTGAGGGAGTGAACAGTGAACTCACACCAGGTTACATTTTGCTTCATCAAGTAGCAACATTTTCATTTGAGTGTACTTAGCGGGAAGGGAGTTTGGGGAGCAACTGGTAATACTATTCAGAATAGTATTGCAATCACTTATTTAACTCACCTTTAACAGAACTCTTAGCATTGGTATCGAGGCACACGTGGGTTTCAAGATAACACTTGCCCTTCTGCCCAGTCTCTCCACTTCCCTCACCGCCCTTCTCTGTGCAGAACAAAGCACAGCATGCATCCAGTAATCTTCCTAATAGCAGTGATGGGTTTTTATTGATTTCCCCTTTCTCTCATGGCCTGGCCCCCTTCATGAGTTTATTTATTGCTTGGTATTTTATGGAGCACTCTGCACACAGATATATCATTGGATTCTCAGAGTAAACTGAGTTTTAATTGGCACCCCTACTTTGAAACATGGAAACACTCAGAGGAGTTAACATGCACTGCTCTAACATCTTGAAATGAGGAAAAAACAAACAAACAAACAAAAAATGCCAAGAAATGTGGAAGTTGTAGTTTCTTCTGTATTATTTCCAAGTGTTAGGACGGCTAAAAGCAATCCTAGTTAGGGGTTTCTATTGCTATGGTAAAACACCACAACCGAAACCAAGTTGGCAGGAGATGGTTTTCTTCACCTTGCAGTTCCATGTCAGAGTTCATTCCTGAGGGAAGTCAGAGTGGGGAACTCAAACAGAACAGGAACTGGGAGGCAGGAACCTGGAGGCCAGAACTGATGCACAGACCACAGAGGAGTGCTGCTTACTGGCTTGCTCCTCTTGGCTCAATGGACTTGTTTATTTATATACAACAGGTCCACCACTGAGGGCTAGTACCAACCACAGTAGAGCAGTCCCCACACATCAATCCATCAAGAAAAAGCCCCTCAGGCAGATCTTACAAAGGCAGTTTCTCAACTGAAGTTCCCTCCCCTCCCCTAGCTTCTGTCCAGTTGATAAAAAACTGGCCAGCGCAAGTCATTGCCTCCCATTTTATTATTGAGTAAGAACACGCATTCATCATAGCCGAGCGAGTGGGAATGACATCTGGCCCTTGCACAGAGGGAAGTCATGGGTTAATGGCATGATCTTAGTCCTCAGCTAATTCCTTATCCTCCTGGCTATTTTCTTAAAACATCACTTTTGAGGTTTAGTATCTATGGAAAGAAAAAACCTTTTAGTGATTTCATTAGAAATAATACTAACCAGAATAATTGCTAAATTGCTATGTTTGCTGGATAACTCTCGATGAATTTATAGGATTCCAGTGGTAGAAATGTTGTTCACACACACCCACACATGCATGTGCATACTGCTGAGGTACTTTGTGTCACTCCTAACACGCGCAGTTGATTCCATCCCTCCGGTAACATATGGTCTTTGCCTTAATGACCTTCAGCAGTACTTTGAAAATAAGAAATGAGATATATATATATATATATATAGAGAGAGAGAGAGAGAAGAAACTCCAATGCTGGTTGGATGGACACTGTTATTTGTTTGGAAACCCAGTACATGTAGAGTCCATCCTCTGCCAAAGATCAGGAGACTTGATGATTTTGAAATGGGAGTCATACTTGGGTTTCAAAGATTTTTCTCTTCTAAATAAAAGGTGAAAAGAATGCCATCTGCGATTTTAAACAGAACAAATAAATAGGGAAAAATTAATCAATAGTTTTAGTGGAGGTTGCTTACAGAGATGTGAGCATCTCCCACACTTTCCATCTGGATGAGGACATTGGCTTGTTGTTATTTAGATGTGATTGACATTATAATCTGACAGTCTGGGCTATTAGTAGATCTGGTAACTAGTTGTATGCAAAGTCACAGCAGTATTTCCCCAGCTGAAGCTTAACAGAGGGACTTAACTATGAAGTCAGAAACTAATGATGTAAGGTTGACTCCTAATGTGGGAGAGAATTCTTGGGTAAAGTCAGGTTTATTAACAGTGAGAATAAAGTACACTCATGACATAGGACAGAGCTGAGACACTGCCCCTGATTCCGTTGTCAAGTCCTGCTGTTCTGTCCAGGGCAGATGGGGACCAACCGCAAGCTGCTTCATGTTGCCTGATCTGGTCCTTACTCGCCTCCCAAGAGAGCGCATGACGACTCTCCCTCAGCTCTTAAGGGGTCATATGTGCAGACAAAGCCACGTCCTAGGGCTTGTACCCCAAAGTCATTGACTGAATGGAACAAATTCCCACAACAATCTCCTTTTCTCTCTACATTTGCCCTTAATTCACTGATGAACGTGAAACATTGAGAGAACTTACATTGATGGGCATGTTAACTGTGGAAATGCTGAATTCTATTTTCCAGTTTTAGGAAGCTTAATACCTGTCCCCAGTTCCCTGTTGAGTTGCTCTGCTCCTCCCTTTCCTGTTTCCTCTTGTATGCGATGAGCAGATTAAAAATAAGAACAAATGAAATAAAATGAGGAAGTTCCAAGATAACCAGACACTGACCAGGAGATCCCTGTTGTCAAAAGCAAATCCATGTTCATAAAGAATTATTAAATGAGTAACAAGTAAATAATGATGAAGTCACCTTGCTAATTAACTTCAGGAATACAGTTGTGGCCTCAGCCGTGCCCTCCTGAATTAGTCTCTTGCTTCTCCACCAGCCATGTAACTATTTCAAGAATGTTTATGCAAACATATTACTAACACTTCGTTATTTAGGAAAAATAAAGTGGTGAATACTTCCCTTGTAGAGTGAGAATAATGCTTTCGCTTCAGGGGGGGCCTAATGAGAACACCACTTTCTCTTTTAGTCCCTATTTATTTTCCAATTCTTTGGGGACTAGGTGGTATTTAACAATGAAACAAGCAGTGTTCTCATGTCTAATTAAGATTTTCTTGTAGGATTAATAAGTCATGTCTCATTAGCCCACTGAACTGGCGGTGTTAATCTTCACCTTGGCATGCTAATCTTGAAATGAGTTTGTGGATCAGTATTGAAGGACGTTGAACAAACAGTTTGATGTGAACCAATCTGAGTCAATTGAAATGTATCTCCACCCACAAATGGGTCCTTCCAGGTATAGTAAGCACTGGTCTGGAGTGGCCACCAGAGGCAGCCACCATCTTTTCCCTTTCCAGCAAAGAAAGCTGAAAGCATCCTTGTCTTCTTCTTCCTCGGTGACTTGCTCTTCCTTCTGTGATGACATTTTTTTTTCCCTCGCACATTGGAGAACTCATAACGTGGCCAGCACACAGGAATCTTGTTGGGTTTCTGATGGAGACTGGCAGGATGCTGTGCTGTTTATACTTGGGGCTAACTTTCTCTGAGAGGAATAGGCTTGAGTTTCGTGGCACAGTGGAAGGTAAAAACAATGTACTTCAAAGTTTTATTCACCTGAAAATATCCTAGATTCTTCTCCCATTTTTTTTAAGATGACACCAATTCAACAGGCCAAAAATTGGAGAGGGAAGTAAAACAAGGTGTTCTTTCTCTGATTCTAACCAGACCTTCCTAAAATTGAAGAACAGCGCCAGATCATCTCTTAAGGACATTCCCTTTTTAGAATAGTCTTGCTTTAGTGAAATAATTTGTGCCTACCTCCAGGAAACCAAGTTTCTTTTCTTTGCGGTTCCATCCCCAGTGCATTGCATATGGTGGGTTCTTCCCACGTATTTGTTGAGTGCGTGAACAGAGCAATAAAGGCTTTGTAATTGTCAGCACCAGCTGAGTCCTTCCAATGAGCTCAGTCCTAGGAAAGTGCTCCTTAAGGAGTTAATGCTATCATTTGGGAAATTAAAATAAATAACCTGAAATGTAGCGTGCCTGCTCATCCTGTGTTAAATGAGTGATGAATGAAACAGATTTGGGGGATCCTAGGAGGTTGAGGCAGTCATGCAGACCTCATGATAGGTTGACCTATAGGAATGTGGTGGTTATATAATAAAAGTCTTAATTTGGTAGCCATTTTGGTTTTGACAGCTGGAAAAATATAAACACAAATAAAACCAAAAAAAAATCAATATATATGTTATATTCTTACCAGCTGCCTGGCGTTTCATATGCCTATAATGACATTTTGCTTTTTGTAACCTCATGAGAGTGATGTGACTATCCACTTTTGACAAAGCTAAGGCCCTGACAAGCTTACCAATGGGTCTAATGTCTTGTAGTAAGCACAAGGTGGAACTGGATTTGAACTCTAATCTGACTGGCATCAACTGCTGTGACCCTCCACATAGACCGTGATGCCTAAACAAAAAATATGCTGCATGACCGGAGAGCCTGGGTCTCAGGCTGGATGCTGAATGCTCTTGGCACACATGTGTCTGTCGGCCTTGCTCCTCTCACAGAGCTGAGAACATCCCACGTGGAACACTGGGCTTCTTTTGCTTTCTAGGATTGTGTGTTCACAGATGCTTTGTCTTACCTCTTTGTATGGCCCCTTTATATTTGTCTGAGCTAACACTCCCTAGGGTCAATTCTGACTTCTGTTATAACGTCCTTGCTCATTTTCCCCCAACTTCCTCCCGACTTCTGGCTCTGCCTTGCCTGCTGCTTTTGTGTATAGCTATGGATCTGTCTTGTGCTTCCCCTTTTCTGCTGTGCTTCTTTAATTCCTTTTATTCTTGGTGTAGCCTCCTGGTTCTACTGTATCCATACCTTGTAGCTCAAGCCACCCATGACAAAAGGGACACAGGCAACCCAAGCTGGGGTATGAGCTGAGCCAAGCTAAGGAAACAGAAATGAGCTTTTCTTTGCTAGGAGATGACTATGTGGTTTGGTTTGTGGTAAAGAATGGACATAGGTTACAGAGATGGCTCGGGTGGTTGCTGACCTCTGAAATCCCAGTGCTGGGTGACGAAGAATAAACAGACAGATCCTGGAGGCTCTCTGGCCATCCAGTTTAGACAAAACAGTAAGTTCCAATTCCAGTGAGAGATTGTGTCTCAACAAATAAGATAGAAAGTTATTGAGGAACAAACCCAGTGCCAAGGTCTGAACTTCATACATGTGAGCATGGGCAAGCACACCCTTGTCTCCACATGAATATGCTAAACACAAGTACAAACACACACACACACACACACACACACACACACACACACACACAGAGAGAGAGAGAGAGAGAGAGAGAGAGAGAGAGAGAGAGAGAGAGAGAGAGAGAGAGAGAGAAAGTTCTGGCCATCTAGAGGTTTGGGTGGAAGGACTGACATTGAGTTCAAGGCCAGGCTGGACAGCATTGTTACAGGCCAGTCAGGGCTGCAGAGTGAGGCCTCATTTCAAAAGAAAACACACAAAAAGGAAGGAGTATTTAAAAGGCAATTACATTAGACAATAGACCTTGGGGAAAGACAGACTTGAATGTATGGATGACAACGTAGGAAATGGAGCCCAAGCACAAATGAATGAATGAATGAAAGCTCATCAAAAAAAAAAAAAAAAGCTATTTATGTTGAAGGAAATGTAGGTCCTAAACAGCACTGACAGAGACGGAAGGTACCAGTATCTTTACAGAAGATGAGCGTAAGGACACCAGGCAGGGCACTGCTATTGATTCATCCAGACCAGACACACCAACAGCTTGCTTAAGCAACAGCGAGTGGAGAGATGTGGCAACGGAGGAAAGGAGATGAGCGGAGAGCTATTTTTAAGAAAAAGTCATTGGGACTATTATAAGGACAATGAAATATGTACAGTTTTAGGATTCCTTCTAACCTTGAAATGATCTTAGTTCTTTGGCAGTGCAGGAAGAGGTGTATAAGGAAAGACAAGCCAGTTGGAGCGTTCCACTCAGTGTTCTCAGCAAGTCAGACTTCACGGGTGGGAGACGATAATAAGGAGTTGTACATGTGGTTACAGTGTTATTTGGGGTTAATCATTCTTGGATTTTCTTCTTTTTAGTTTTAAAACCATGAGCTGAGATTTCTCAGAGGTGTATGAAATGCTTGAAGACAAATTTCTATGGAAAACATGTGACAGAACACTTTCTGAATTGGTATTAAATGTAAAATGTAATAAAAGAATCGGGGTTATTTTTTTACTCCTTTTCCTGAGATGGCTAGATGATATATCTTAAGGCATATACATTTTTACTGTAATAATCTTGAACATGTGTAATGATGGTCCATATTAAATATATAATCCTTCTCCTTTTTTTTTTTGTATAATCCCCATCCCTTGAGTATGGGCATGACCTATGACTGTACCTGGCCGATAGAATGTGGTAAAGGTGATTGGGTATCACTAGTCATTTTATGACATTGTGTATAATTGTGTCTCTAGTAGGCTTGAGTGATTCTTTTTTTTTTTTTTTTATTCCTGGCTGTGCAGAAGAAAGTTTAAATGGACCTGTAGCTACTGGAAACTAAACGCTGACAACAACCACATGAGCACAGAAGGATGTCTTCACGATAGTTTGGATGAGAACGAAGCCCTGGCTAATGCCTGGCTGGCAGTCCTGTGACACCCTGAAGCAGAAACCAACTAGACCATGTCTAGGGTTGTTTCAAACTCAATATCTTCTTGTCTCTGCCTCCTAAGTTCTGATGACAGGTGTGTGTGTGTGTGTGTGTGTGTGTGTGTGTGTGTGTGTGTGTTTATCCACACCCAGCTATGCATGTCTCTTGGCTGTAACATGTGTGGAGATTTCTTATTCGGGATAGAGGATCAGTACAATTCAGTTTGGTTCCCTCTTCTGTTGCCTCTATAAACAGTGAGAAGAGCTGTCATGCTAAGATCTATGTCATTCTGGACTCCTGACTGTCTCTTAGGATGAACACACAGCATCTAAGTGCTCTGCATACTCCCAGGCCCCACTCCTTGTCATTTCTTCTTTTCCATGCTTCATACCCTCCAAAGAAGTGAAACGCAGAGCTCACAACCCAAGCCTTTCTTCAAGGCCGAAAGCTATCAGCAATCACATGAACCCACTTAGGGAGACAGAGAGAAGACGCTGTTTTGTCAAGGACAGGGACAGATATCGAAGGAGGGCAGGATGGATGGGGTGCTGAGCTGAGGTGGGGAAGTGCGTGGGCCTTTGCTCAGCCCCCAGTTAATTCCGTTGTTGTGCCTGGCGTGAGTGGTCCACAACTTACCCCATCTAATTGCAGATGCACTTGTATAACTTGCTTATCACTTCCCACCTGAACTAAATGTTAACCCAGGCTTGGAGCTTATTTCCTCTCCCTTATCCTCTACTCATGTCCCACACTATCTCCCTAAAATGCAAATCAGACTGATCGCACAGCATTTCCTAGTAGCATCCAGAATCCACCCTGGTGCAGCACTCAGCGGTTTTCTTTAGTCTGGCTGGCCCTTGTTACACCTCTCAGGAGACCCCCTCTGCTATGCCGCTACCGCTCACTCTCTGTTTCACTAAGGTGCAGTGAAAATTCACGCTGTTTCCAGATTTCTATTTTTGCCAAAGCTGTTCTCCCCATGAGGCTTGCCCTCACTCACCATGCATTGGGCTAAGTTCGCCTTACTCTTTATGATCCAGTGGGCATACAGCAAGCCTCGGGAAGCCTCCACAGACCTTTTAAAGAGGATTGTAAGGGGTGGAGCCAGAGGTGGGATGGGGATCCAACTGGGAGAGCATCAGAACTACTGAATATCACTCATTTTCTCCAAATGGGCAACACTTTTCAGCTTGTCATCCAATTGTGACTTTAGTGAATATGAATGTGAAGAAGTTCTAAAGCTTGTTTCTGGCCTCCTCAGCAATAACATTGTGAAAATAATATGTAAATTTTTCCTCTGGGAACATCTAATTCCCCATGCAAGTCTCCACATGACTTCTGAGATGGCTAGAAATACCGAAAAATTAAAAGGGATCACAAAGAGTTTAGCATCTGAACATTTGCCCAGCTGCAGATGTTATGGTTGTATTCCTGTTGCCACGGTCTTGTTAATATGTGTGAGATGTAAAGAAAGTCAGCTTGGGCTGGGTAACTAGAGAAAAAAAAACATCGGACTATGTTTAGACATCAAAACTGGTCTAACTAATTAGTAAGGAAAAGAATCAACCAAGTTTGGAAATTTACTAGGAACATGGGTGCCACTAGGGGGCTCCCTTACATCCCACAATCGTTGAAGGCCTGACCAACACGGGGGTGGGGTGGGGGGTGGGGACGGACGGACAAAATAATGACTAAAGCCGCTCTGTCACCGAGGGTATATGCCTTGTTCACATAAAGCCTGAAAATAGGACTTTATTATTTTAAGGTTTGCCGGAGTTAAAAATGCATTTATGATAAATAATTTAGCAGCACAATGTAAATATGCACCTGACAGGGAATGGCACACTCTGTTTCATTGTACCCAGTCTCTTCAGCATCATAATAATAAATAAAAAACCCCAAACTTTCATCTAGCTTCTGATTACTTCTCTTTCCGAGTAACACAAAGTAAAATGATTAAAAAAATTCCCTCTGGGATAATTCTGTCATATCGATGAGTCATCATTTGGAGCACTGTTTACTGGTGTGAAATATTTATACATCTGTGCATTGAGACACATAGATACATATACAATTGGGGGTGAAGTTAGTTAACAAACGCACAGAATGAATTTTTAAGACTGTTAGAGCACCAGTCAAAGAAGCCCGTGCCAAGCTTGGGCCTGTGCAGATGTGTTTGCTGTTGGAGTATTCCTTATTCGCTGTTCTTAAGCAGCTAAAATGAAAAATGTGTTTGACAACTTTCCTCCCTAAAACATTTAGCCACATCTATGACATTCTTGATTACTAAGGAATGAAATATTGCTTTTTTATTTTCCTTTATAGGTTGTGATTTATCATTGTTTCCACAGGTTTTCAAATTATAAGAATAATTCACTATTGTTTCTATTCTCATCTGATGTTATGGCATAAATATTTTGCACTAAAAAGTGTGAGCCCTTTACGCTGAGGAAATCAAGATTATTTAAAGCCAGGAGATATGGGAGATGCAAAAGAGATGGCAATTTCCCTTTGTTTTCCTTTTTCAAAATTCTTTTTCTCTTTTTCTTCTTTATCATAGTATCTAGTTATGTTCTTTTTTGAGTTTGTTAATTACTAACAATTTAAATATTGAGTTTAACTATTCACAATGGACAAAAAACAAGACCTGGAGCAAATTGTTTGGTTTTGTAAATGATTCTCTTTTTTTGTATATGTGTGGTTGTATGATGTGTATGGCGTGTGACTGTTCACATGTGTGATTGTGTGTGCATGTTCATATGTGCTAGTGTGTGGGTGTATGTTCACATGTATAGATGTGTGTGGTGTGCATGTGTGTGCATGTTCACATATGTGGGTATGTTTGTGTGTGATGTGTGTATGTTCACATGTTTGAGTATGTGGTGTGTGTGTGTTAACATGTGTTAACTGTGTGAGTATATGGTGTGCTTTTGTATGTATACATTCACATGTGTGAGTAGGGGTGTGTGCATGTTCACTTGCCTGAGTGTGTGTGCATGTGTGAATTCATGTTTATATGTGCAAGTTTGTGTGTGTGGTATGTGTTTGTGAGTATGTATGTTCACTAGTAAGTGTGCGTGTGTGTGTGTGTGTGTGTGTGTGGTGTATTCATGTTCACATGTGTGAGTGTGGTGTGTGTGCATGTTCATACATATGAATGTGTGTGTGTGTGTGTGTGTGTGTGTATGTGAGTATATGCATACTCACATGTAGGAGTGTCTCTGTGTTCGTGCATGTATGCCCATGCATGTGGAGACCAGAGGTAGATGTTGGGTACCCTCCTTGACCGTTCCTCATTTTATTTACTGAGGTAGGGTAAAACTTGATTCTTGAGTAAATTTTGGTCTAGCCAGCCCAGCCTCCCCAGGGATTCCGTCTCTGGCTTTGAGCAAAGCAACTACAGGGACTCCTAGCATGTGTGTAGGTGATTAGGATCTGTGCTCTGGTTATAACTGGGTTTATACTCACGTAGTTGGTTTTAGTTTTACAAAGACCAATGCATGGCTTGCTTGTGTGCTGCCTTCTCTAGCACTGTAAACACGCATCTGCACCCTAGAAAGGAATGCTGGGAATTCTTAAGACTGTCTTATCAGTCAAATAAAGAACACACTAAAATGCTTAAGGTAGTTCACAGGTGGAGTTACAGGCTTTTGTTTAAGCAGGAGGTTTTGTTTTTTGACAGTTCTCTTGATAAAATTTGAATATGATTGCATCAGACAGACAGACAAACTGCGCAGTCAAACAGAAACTTTCAACTTGGTAACATAAGGTCTAAATGAAAGATGAGGAAAGCACAGGATGGGCATCCCATGTGGTGGCAGAAACAAACGTGTGACCAGTGATTGATACTGTGTCACACATATGGTATTATACGCATTGCAGACTTCACGTACACTGTCACACATATATTATATGCATTGCAGACTTCACGTACACTGTCACACATATATTATACGCATTGCATTGCAGACTTCACGTACACTGTCAAATAATTTTCACCCATTGTCTCAGGAACGTCTGCACACAATATTTTGAAATGATATTTGTATTCTGAGCATAAGAAAAAGACAACTAGGAATTTCTTGATGAATGGGCATATTAAACAGCTATGCCAATTATAACACGAAAGGTAAAGTATTTATTTCTATCCTGAACAGTATTTTCTGAGTTAACTTGAGTCTATCCTGGAATGAGTAATTATTTAATGACATTGATATTTATATTGGTGGTTTCAGTACAAAGAGTGACTACAGAAGTTAGTGTTCCAGGAAGGCTAATTCATCTTGCATTTATGTACACACACATATATATAAGTGTATACTCACACACATATGTGTATGTATTATATGGGTGCATTTCTCCTTGAGCAGCTATGAAGTCATGTACTTCTGATAACGCAGTGGACTGCAATCCACAGTCTCTGTCGTATCAGAGCTGATCATGCTGTAGGCGTTGTTAACAGCTATGTGTCTGAAACCAGCGATAGCAAAGATAGCAGTCCAGTGAATGACAGGAGTCAGAGATGCCAAGAGCTGGTCTGTGGTGATATTTTATTTGTATATTAATAAATAAAGTTTGCCTGTAGATCAGAGGACATAGATAGCCATTCATAAACAAAAGTCAGGCAATGGTAGCACATGCCCTTAATCCGATCACATGGCAGGCAGAGCCTCTGTGTATTCAAGGACACAGCCACGCTGCGTGACACATGCCTTTAATCCTAGTACCAACCATAGAGAGCTGGAGGTCTGTATAGACAGGCAGTGATGAGGAAGTGAGGTGGCTGGGCCTTAGCCAATGAGAAGGCAGAACAGCAAGGCAATAAAGGCGTAGGTTAAACAGGAAGAAGCTACATTGGCGTGGTGAGTAAGGTTAGCTGTGTCTATCACTATTTCCCTGATCTCTATGACTTTCGCCCCCATATTTGGCTCTGTGTTTCTTATTTAATAAGACCGTTTAGAAACTTGTCCACACTGGTCTAGACTTCACAGGCAAAAGGCGTTGGTTTTGGCCTGGTTCCCTTTGCTGCAGAATGACCCTCATTCTAGCCCCAGGAACACCCTGAAGAAAACCTCTGATATGTTAGTTAAGCTCCAGGCCAAGCAAGTTCTGCTTGTTTTAAGAGCTATAGGCTAATTGGAAGTATTTTCAGAGCGGGAGATGGCTTACTGGTTAAGAGCACTGGTTGCTCTGCCAGAGGTCCTGAACTGAATTTTCAGCAACCACATGGTGGCTCACAACCATCTATAATAGTATCTAATGCCCTCTTCTAGGCACTAATATGTAAAATATAAATAAATTTTAAAAAATAAAAAAGAAAGAGATGGGGGGGGGAACCTAATCTAAAAGTTCCATCTGCTTAGGTCATGGGGCACATCATTTGTTTTCCCTGCTTCTAGAAATGAACTATCTTCTGAAAATGCCTCCTGCACATTCAGGACATCTAGTCTAGAATCCTCTCACCCCAGCAGCCCCACTCCCATAAATTTTGTTTCAGGTCACTCTTTCATCTTTAATCCTATGAACAAAATTTACAGATCATAAAATTGAGACTATTACCAAGATCCTTCACTAATCAAGAACAACAAAAAACAGCATATTCACAAAATGATGTTTTCTTTATGAGTCTGTGCCTAAGGTCACCGAATCAAACTAAATGGATGTAGGTTTCCATGCTACTGCGGAGGAGATAGCCAGGCCCATTATCGGTTTATTAGGGTTTTCTCTAATCCCAATAGTTATTATAAATAATCCACACATATTGGCAGGTGATGGCCCCTCTCCCTTTCCACACTAATTTCCTATTCTAATTGCCTAATATTGGAGAGACCATCTTGCCCAGCCTTGCCTATGCAGTAGAAATCCCCACAGATGTGACCCAAAGCTCCATGATTATTACAACTCCTGGCCTTTACTTATATTGTTAGTCAATATTTGCAAGCGTCATAATCTATGAATAAGAAAGGCACAGCTCGGAAAAGTTCTATAATTTAAGGGGAAATGTGGCTGGCCTTTTTGTAGGCTAAAGGAGAGGAAAGACCACATCACGCTTCCTAACGTATATTTCCTTTTGTCCTTTATTTTGGTTATCTGTGAACCACAGCCTCTAAAAGTAAACTGATTCTTTTATAATAGTTTTGGGGCATGAGATGGAAGTTCTTATATTAAGGAAAACATATATCATGAGCTTGAAACAACAGGTTAATCTGCAGGCAGGTCACACGCATCCATCCTCACATCCCCCGTCATGTACACAATCTTCTCCTTTTCTCCCGTGTTTCTCCCAAACCTGGGTACTCTGGGCCATTTTCTTCAAGCAGAGACTGCGGACGACGGACTGACATTCTACCACACCTCCGTTAAAGAGAACATTGTTGATGTCTGGACATGTGTAGTCTTGTGGAAAAGAGCCTTATTTCCCTCATAGACAAGAGCAGCCGTGTGGCTAGCAGTATTTCCCCAGAGATAGTCTGATTTTAAAAAAAAAAAATCGATATCAACTCTTGACACATTTTCATTTACATCAGCACATGACTTTCAGTCAGGGTCCAAATCAATAGGCAGCTTTTAACACTGCCTGGCTCTTTCTTCCCATCGGGCGGCAGGCAGGCCATTTGCCTTAGCGTACCATGTTTCTTCAGGACGAAGTTTAACTGTTTTTTTTCTGTGACTAATCACAACAGCCTAAACTGCAACATTAATCACATGACCATTTCCTTACCACCACTTACAGCCAATTGACTTTTTACTTAGCGAAACCATTTGCCGAAGGTGACAGTCATTCTGAAGGGGTCAGAGGTCAACGGGGGGAAAAGAAATATCTAGCTCTAAAACTTCTTAGGGTAACACTATGCTGGACCGTCGTTACAAGCCTCAGACTTTGTGGGAACTATCTGTAGACGAGGTAGAGACTGAGTTATTTGAAATGGAAGTGTTGCTGAGGGTCCTGGTATGTGGTCTGGAGACTTAACCTGCCCCTCTCTTTAAGCTACAAGTCATAGAGTCACTAGTGATTGGCAATTTGCTTTCTCTGACTTTTGAAAGTGGACTTTTTCTTTTGATTTTTCAAACTAGCTTGGAAATTCAGTTAGATCTTATGGCCCACGAGTTTGGCAACCTCTGCAGTACTGGCAGCCTTCAGTAGATGTAACACGTAGTTCATTACTGCAGTAACTCGGATTTCTAAATAATGAATCAAATTCGTACATTATTTAGAACCCACACAGGGGTTATTCAGCTGAATAAGCAGAGACTTGCAGAGGTGTACAGCATATTTTTCTAGGGCAGTTCACCAGCAACAGAGTAACATGCTTTAAAAGTACATGAAAAGGCAACCTCCTGTATGACGTCACATTCTATTTATAACACCCTCAGACAGCAATAGCATCTTTTTCAGACTGCTGCTCGGTGAGATGCCAGTAGCTTCTGATGCTCCCCCAGAGCGTCCTGTTGATGAGTGCTGAGTGTGGAATACCCCCACCCCCGCCCCGTGATTTACAGGGAAGTAAGTATGTAAAAGGAACAACACTATTTTTAGGAGAGAAAGTTGTGGGGTGTCTCCTCTACTGCCTCCACATTCTGGTATATGCATGAACTTCTAGGCTTGCGTATAGCTGCACCTAGCCCATCCTTCATCAGGTTTGGAACGTTCCCAGGACATGAGCTAGGTGGAGCCTCTGACATATGGCATTGAGGTAGAGCAGATCTGTTGATATGGGGGTGTCCACTGCTGCTCCGAATCTCTCTTCCTGTCTTTCCCACTTTAGAGCACAAGGGCTGATGTTTCAGATGTTTGGGGCATCACATGACAGGTACCCCATGCCTGGGAAGAATCTTGCCTCCATGAAGGAAGATGATGGCAGAGATAACAGAAGGTGATAAACCTTAACTGAAGTAAGTACTCCCCAGGAAGCAAGCTCTAGACATCTGGCCTCAGGATTTATGTAGTATTTATCTCCCCATTTAGAAAGCTCAGTTTATGGTACTGAATGCATGTGTCTAAAAGTCACACACTATACCCTTTCTTCAACTCAATCATTAAAGTTGTATCATCATGCTGGCCTGTTTTATTGCAACTGGGGCTCTGTGTAAGAAGTCTAAAGTCTGCCCTCTTAAATAGGCATTTCAAAAAATTTCTCACCTTCAGAAAGTGGGAGGCTCCCCTTCCTCTGGGAAACATGAGTAGTCAGCCTAAGATAGATGTTTTTTAAAAAGTCCCAAATCAAGTTTTTCTTGGGATTGCACTCTTCCAGAGATGCCTCGAGATATTCTAAAGCATTTTCAAAACAGTCTTGCAGCTCACCTTAACAACCAGTGCTGCCCTGGTAGGCAGAGTGAGCGTACTTGGAAAAGAACCAAATTGAATTTACTACACCCTCAGCCTCTGATGGCTTCTATTCTTATGCCCGAGCGAGTCTCAGAACTTGTT
The DNA here is from genome assembly GCF_004664715.2 of Peromyscus leucopus. Lineage (NCBI taxonomy): Eukaryota > Metazoa > Chordata > Mammalia > Rodentia > Cricetidae > Peromyscus > Peromyscus leucopus. The sequence goes on from NC_051085.1 coordinate 12,194,379, forward strand.
TCTCTTTTAAGGCTTTCTTATGGAGCAATATTTATGAGGCATCATATAAAGAATTTTTTTAGACATTTAATAAATATGCATTCATTTTTAATATACTTTGAAGTTACATAATAAATATAACAAGCTATGATTTTATGAATACTAGATTTTGGATGAGACTGAAATGGTTCCAAAGGGAAAGGCAATTGAGCTGATTTATCTTACGTGTGTGTGTGTGTGTGTGTGTGTGTGTGTGTGTGTTTTGCCTGTAGTCATTGCACCATATGCTTGCAATGATTATAGCAGGCAGAAGAGGGAGCTAGAAACCTTGGAACTGAAGGTACAGGTGGTTATGAGCTATCATATAGTTACCGGTAATTGAACTCCTGTCCTCTGGAAGAGCAACAAGTGCAGGCCCATCTCTGCAGCCCCCAAGAGGAATTATTATTTCAATAGGGTCTAGAGGGCAAGAAAATACCCAAACATTCTTGGCCACTGAATGTAAAGTGCATTCAGAGGAACCAGCATTCTGTTTTTTGGATGTGTATACACACACACACACACACACACACACACACACACACACACATATATATATATATATATATATATATATATATATATATATAGAGAGAGAGAGAGAGAGAGATAGCGCCTATGTAGCCTTAGCTGTTCTGGAACTCACTTTGTAGAGCAGACTGGCTTCAAACTCACAGAGATCTACCTCCCTCTGTCTCTCCAGGGTTGGGATTAAAGGCATCACATCCCTGCCTGGCTTGTATTTTCAATGTCGTGTATGGTGCTCCAATTTCTAGAGAATACTTAACTATTTTATCTTTTTAAATATTGAAAAATCCTGCTGTGCAAAACAGGGTGGAGTTTGACTTTTACTTTAAAGATATCTCAACTACAGGGATTTCTTTATGCTAGTTAAAACATATGACGAGGGGTCGGGGATTTAGCTCAGTGGTAGAGTGCTTGCCTAGCAAGCGCAAGGACCTGGGTTCAGTCCTCAGCTCCAACAAACAAACAAACAAACAAAACATGACGAGCAAGTGACAGGGCTTGGAATTGTACTCCATGTCTCTAACCCTTACTAACACCAGGAAAATGTGTGCATTCAGATATCCAGTGAACAAACGCATTTCCCCATTCCCTCCAGTGAACAGCTGTACTTGGAAGTTAGGTTTTGTGATAAGAGAATTCACTGGTCTCTTCCCTGGGAAGAAGAGTATTAAATTAGCATTGTCCGTGTCTTAGCTCCAGCCCCACAGCTATTACCATGGGCATTTGTTCAAGTTCGCCAGCTCCGGGATTTCCCAGCCTTGCTCTCAGTTCCACCACTCTCCTGGGCCTGCACTTGGCCTCATCTCAACAGATATCTTCAGCCCTCATAGACAGGGCTGGTTTTATTTTAGTTCTTCACTGGATTTTGTTTGGCTGTATAGAAGTCAGAGCATATATGCAGGTGCTCACCTGGAAAAGTCAATACTACTTCTCCGACAGCCACTGACCTTTTGACGAATGTATGTGCAAAGCAAATGGACCATACTTTTCAATCAGATTACTCACAGACTGAAGTTCATGTCACCAGACCATTTTTTTTTTGTGGCTTTGAAGATTATCTTCCCTGGGTCAGGCTTAATTTACACCCAAACCTTATTTTCAACCTTTTAATCCATGCTCTTTGAAACTGTAACAGATCTCAGAACACATTCTCTGGGATCCCATTAATCTCCATGGTCTCCAAGAGCATTTCCCCAAAGCTCCATGGCTGAGACAAGAAGAGTGAGTCTGTGTGACCAACTCAGCAAGCATTCTGCTTTGGGGGAAATGTGATCTCTCTTGGTTGTCAACAAAAACTTCAAGTGACTAGTGGCTATTTTATTTTGAGGGGATTCAAGGTCAACAGAATAATTGTGAGTGAAAAGCTTGATCTGCAAGATGGACACATGTATTAGGATAATAAGAGGGGCTCGAATGCTGACAGACAGCTCAGGAGAGCTGAAATGCTGTGTCCTCCCTCCAGAGGCAAGAGCTCAGACTGAGATTTTCATGCAAACATACTTTGGTGGATGTGCTACTTTCAGGTTACTCCCAAGGGTTTGGTACTTTTAGGGAGTTGTATGCATAAATAACCAGTGCACTTACGCTGTTTCTTATGATTCTAGTATAATTCTACTAAATCAGTTCACTAAAAATTGGTATTTATTAAATTTTTGATACCACAATATAATATGGGTCATATTTTGTGTATTTGATACTGCGTTTTTATTCAAAGAAATATAGCCATAAGCAACACTTTTCCTTTGTTACCATAGGAACAACGTCAGAAAACAAGATTCAGTGAGCTGTGGGGACTTATCCTCATGGTCACTACTGAACAGACCTCCTTTTCGGGTGACTGTATAAATTTGACACAACCGCTAGCCGAGGTGGCTTTTAAAGTTACATGATTTTATATGTAAGAGTGTTTCTCCTGAATGTATAAAGGTGTACCATATTTGTGCCTGGTGCCCAGAGAAGGCCACAAGAGGGCACTGGATCCCCTGGAACTGAAATTACAGATGTTTGTGAGCTATGGATGCTGGGAACTGAATGCCGGTTCTCTGGAAGAGCAGAAGTGCTCCTAACAACTGAGCTGTCCCTGTAGTCCTATCACTGTGTAGCCCTGGCTGGCCTTGAACTCACTATGCAGACCAGGCTGGGCTTCAACTTACAACAGACCTCTTTGCTGCTGTCTCCTGAGTGCTGGGATGACAGGTGTGTGGTATCATACCTGGCTTGTTTTAAATTTATAAAAATACCCCAGGAGTATTTTGCACTAAAAAAAAAATTTCCGTATGATTCTGCACAGGTCTGCTGCCCTACCTGGAACACAATACATCCTACACAATTGGATTTTCCTGGGACACTATTCTGCTGGTATCACAACTGCCTAAGTGAGAGAGCAAACTCTCACTAAACAGACAATGCAGATCTGTGAAATAGGTTGCATACATGTTCTTTTACAAGTAGGCTTGGTTACTTATGGCATTAGCAAAATTTACATTGATTAACCAGTAAGCCGTAATGTTGTTTTCGATCTGGTCTGAACAAATCAATTTTACTTAACACTTTAAGTTTTTTTTTTGGCTTTGAGGTATTTAGGGTAAGTAGGTATTATATTGCCGGTGGGAAAACGCTACACTTGTAATTAAGCAAAGGAGGTAATTTCACCCAAAGAAGAGAGATTGAGTAAAGTTTTCTAGATAATGGGATTCTCTGAAACACAAGGACTGTGTCCGCTTGAAGGAAATCAATTACATTGTCATCTCCAATGCGGCTAATCTAAGTGCAGTCATCTCTCTGTTGAAGTCAGTCATGAGACAAAAAAAGAGCATTCCATCATGTAGAAGAGAGAAAAGACCCCAAAAAGACCGCTAGTGAGAGAGCCTGGCATGGAGTCAGATTCCCATAACATTCCTTGTCCAAATGAACAAAAAAAGGCCCGTGTAAAACTCTCCTTTCTCCACTTAAAATACACTGCACTTTTCTATAACCAACAATACAGTTCAAAAACTTCATATAATGGGTGTATTCTGCATTTCCACATACATCCATAGCAATCTCTCTCTCTCTCTCTCTCTCTCTCTCTCTCTCTCTCTCTCTCTCTCTCGTGTGTGTATAGAGGACAGAGATCAAACTTAAGTGCTATTCCTCAGGTACCCATGGTATATCTTTCTTTTGTGACAGGGTCCCTTACTGGCCAATATCTCACTAAACAGGATAGGTTCATTGGTCTGTAAGCTCCAGAGATCCACCTCTCTTCATTTCCTCTGGGCTGGCATTACATGCATGAGCCATCATGTCTTGGCTTTGCTTTTGGTGTGTGTTTGTATGTATGCATGCACTGTACATAGAGGTCCATGTCTGGTGTATTTCTAAATTGTTCTCCACCCTAATTTTTGAGGCAAAATCCTTACGGAGCCTGGGCTCACCAGTTCTGCTAGTCTGGCCAGCCAGCAAGTGCCAGGGACCCTCTTATGTCTCTTCCTAGGGCTGAGAGTACAGGTGTACATTGCTACCCCTGGCTTTTTCATGGGATCCAAACTCAGGCTCTTCTGCTTGCACAGTAAGCAGCTGACCTGCTGAGCCATCTCCCTGGCTCTATAGCCAGCCTCCTTCTTTTATGCAGTTGTATTGGTTTGGGGGCCACTGGAGAATAACTGCGTAGGAGTGAGTGTTGTCAGTATGGGAGAGCATTTGGGATAGAGTTGAAACCTTCGCTTTGGCAACAACTTCTACCTTGCTGGCTTAGAGCTGGCACTTCGCTTACAGTGTGAATGAAATCACTGCTATGGCTGTTTTGAAGGGCCGGGCACTGTGGAGAATTAGAAAGCCAAGACACGCTTCCATTCCTACACATGACTACTGAGGAGGAAGTGCCTGGACAGCATTTCTGCTGGAGAAAGGTTATCATGTATGATACACATTCTATAATGCATTTTTGCCAAACTTTGGCTTTTGTTATGAGTGCTAAAATCAGAAGGCCAGTAGATAATATGCTGAAAAAAATTCCATTAAGCACATCTCAGAAATTATACAAATAAGACTCACACCAAAAATGGCACTAAAAACAAATGGGAAGCAAACAGAAGTTTCATACTTTCTCTAAATCAGGCCACTTAAATAAGGAACTCTACAGAAGTATTACTATATTTTCATGTCTATGTTTTCCTTGAGTTTGAAATCCTGCTTTAAAAAAGATTTTTAAGCTGGGCAGTGGTGGCACATACCTTTAATCCCAGCACTTGGGAGGCAGAGGCAGGCAGATCTTTGGGAGTTTGAAGCCAGCTTGGTCTACAGAGTGAGTTCCAGGACAGCCAGAGCTATGGCGAGAAACCTTGTCTCGAAAAACCAAAGAAAAAAAATGATATTAAAAAACAATGCTTCTTGAGCAAGTGAAAGAATTTTGACATTTTAAAACCAAATAGTGTACCTGCCAGAGAAATAGGCTAAAAAAAGAGAAACCATATGATTCACTTCAGTAGGTAGCATGAAAAGCATCTGACAAAATTCAGTGCTTGTTCCTCGTAAAAACATTAGCCAAGTGAGGAACTGAAGGATATTTTCTACTCTTAAATTTTACTGCTATTTTTAATTTTCTTTTATGTGTATGGATGCTTTGCCTGCATGTATGTCTGGGCACCACACATGGCCTGGTGCCTGTGGATGTAAGAAGTCATTGCATCTCCTGGAACTGAAATTACAGATGGTAATGGGCTGCCATGCAGTGCTGAGGATTGAACTCCAGTCTTCTGGAAGAGCAGCCAGTGGCCTTAACTGCTGAGCTACCTCTCTAGCTCCCTGAATGAGAGTTTCTTGACTTGATACATTTCACCCACAAAATGCCAACGGTAAGGAAAGGCTGCCAAGTCTGATGACTAGAGTTCCATCCCTGGGTTTCACTGGTGAAAGGCGAAAACTCCTACAACATATCCTTTTACCTTTCCCAGTTCACTGGAGCATAAGTGAGTCTCCAGAGATGACTGACTGACTGATTGACTGACAGACTGACTGATTTAATGAATAAATATAATAAAAAGCTTAAAAAACCCAACTAACATTATACATATTAATAATTTCCTGCTGTGGGATGGTCTGTATGTCAAATCTGTTGCTCTGATTGGTCAATAAATAAAACACTGATTGGCCAGTGGCCAGGCAGGAGGAAGTATAGGCGGGACAAGGAAAAGAATTCTGGGAAGTGGAAGGCTGAGTCAGAGAAACTGCCAGCTGCCACCATGACAAGCCGCATGTGAAGACACAGGTAAGCCACAAGCCACATGACAAGGTATTGATTTATGGAAATGGATTAATTAAGCTATAAGAACAGTTAGCAAGAAGCCTGCCATGGCCATACAGTTTGTAAGCAATATAAGTCTCTGTGTTTACTTGGTTAGGTCTGAGCGGCTGTGGGACTGGTGGGTGACAAAGATTTGTCCTGACTGTGGACAAGGCAGGAAAACTCTAGCTATAATTTCCCTCTAACATCGGGAATAAGACTAGTACAGCTATCTTTATCACGTCTACTGAACATTGTGTTGGGATTCATAGCTAGTGAAATGGGCAAGAAAAAGGAAAGGCAGATGGGGAAAACAGAAGTAAACTGTCTTTCTTTGAAGATGATGGGATTATCTATGTAGACGGCAGATGAAACGGAGAAAAATGGTCTTAGAACAAGAGACTAGTGGTGTTGCGGAATTTGAGTTCAACAATCAATGTGACATCAACGGCATTCAAATAGTAGAAAAATATGGAATACTTGGGAAATAATTCTTAACAAATATTTACAAAACTTATCCAATAGTCCCAAGACACTGCTGAGAGAAGCTGAAGAAGAGTCAATAATAAGAGAAGTGATGTAACCTTGGGGAGGTTTTCTTTCGATTGTCAGCTTCTCTGAATAGAGAGTCAACCAGGAGAGTAACCTTTGAGTGCATTTCCAGGAGTGATTAGACTATGGGGGTGGTTACAGATCTGTATACTTTTAATTGATTTTTATTTTATGTGTGAGTGATTTGCCTGCATGTATGTGTGTGTACTATGTGAATGTCAGGCACCTGCGAAGACCAGAAGATGGTGTCAGATTCCTGGAAATGGAGTTACAGATGGACCTGAGCTAACACGTGGGTGTTGGAAACTGAAGCTGGGTCCTCTGTAAGACCAGCAAGGCCCCTTAACCATTCAGCCATCTTCCTTGTCCCATTCATGCTTTAGTTCATTGATGACTTTGAACTTTGAATAGAGAGGTTGTGGAAGCATGGAGAGCAGAGCCTCATTGGAGAAAGGAGGAATGAGTTTGGAAGTTGTATCTTGGTCCTCTCCTGTCCCGTGACTCCTCTTTGTTTCCTGGAAGCCATGAAGGAAACCGTTTTCTTCTATCGTCTCCTTCCACCTTGCCAGGGGCTCAAAAACAAGGAAGGCAGCTGAAAACGGGCTAAAGGATTTGAAACTTAAAGCCAAAATAAATATCACCTCCTTTTAAACTCTCTCTCAGGCATTTGTCATGGAGATGAAATTCTGATTAACACAGGCTGGAAAACTCAATATTGTCAGTCCATAGGTTCTATGTAAACTAACTTATAGACACAATAGCATCTGAATTTATATTCTGCAATCTTTTTTTCCTCTTTATTTTTGGTAGAAATTGGCAAAGGAGATTTGAAATTTTATAGAGCCTACAACAAACAAAAGAGATTTGAGAAAGAAAAAAGTTGGATAATTATATTTAATTTTAAGATATATTTATTCAGCTGTTCATTGATAATAAATACATAATTGAGCATATCATCCATGTGAGGATGAGCAAGTAGATAAATACAGCAGAAAAGGGAGTCCAGAAAAGAACACACAGCTATCTGGTCAACTACTCTTTGATGAAGGAATTCAATGGAGCAATGATGGTCCTAGAAATACTGGATATCCACATGTAAAGCAAAACAGAGCAATGTCTTGTAATATATGTAAATGTTAGCTCAGAATGTACCAGAGAGCTAATGGACAACCCAAAGTTATAAAACACGAAGAACACAGAGGAGAAAAATCTTTGGGTAGATAATGCTTTCTAATATATTTACAGTTAGTAGTCAGTGTGTGTGTGTGTGTGTGTGTGTGTGTGTGTGTGTGTGTGTGTGTGTGTGTGTGTGTGTGTGAAAGATGTGAGGGGCAGGGAGGCAAGAAGGGGTAAATGGGAAAGTGTATATGTGTGTGCAGGAAGGTAACATGTGTATATGTGCAACATGCAGGTTTTCCTATACATATATTTAATGTACCTGGATATATAAAATATGCAGAAAAGTAAATATACAGATAAGCTGGATCCATTCAAGATAGGGGAAAACACAGAGTCACGTAAATAGAGAAATCTTAATATAAGGAATGACTAAAATTGAGATTGGAGAAATCAGGGATTGGTTAAAAGTGCTAAAGAGAAAGCCACAGAATCATTTGACATAAGGGACAGGTAGCACCCCAAATGCTGAGAGAGAACACACAAGAAAATTCTCTCTTGTCACCTGCCCAACTCTAAGAGGGTGAGATACAGATTTTGTCAGAGAAGGCATAGCCTTGGCTCAAGGGAGGTGGCCTTGGTCCAGCAATGGCACTAGCTGTCTGCAGTCAACTCTGTAGAGTAGTAGGGGAGTCAATCATAAAATCATAGTAGTCACAGGAAATGTTCCTATGTCAGCCATCAGAGGATACTCTAAGAACCGCCTGTACCTGTAGATGCTGACCTTGCCGGAGCAGGGTGCTGGAGGAGCATCAGTACTGAGCGTGCCTGTTTAGTGCACGCAGCAGAGCCCGGAAGTACCGCCTACCGTCCCCCCCCCCCCCCCCCCCCCCCCCCGCCGTTATACCTGCACAGTACCTTCCTCTGACAGAGCTCGGTGTGCTGCTGGTGAGAAGTGTTAAAGAGCCTAGGTCGACTCTCATAGAGCAGGCAGAAAGTGTGACGATATTGGACCCAGGTCCACTCTCATGGAGCAGGCAGAAAGCGTGACGACATTGGATTTGGAACTAGCACAGAGACGACACAGGACTCAGGAAATTTCAGGTGGCAAAGCAGGGTAGATGTGTCTTGATTGTGGTAATGGCTCCACAGACATATGCATATATAACTTACCCAAACCAGTGTGTGAAATAGACAGAGTTTCTTTATGTCAACTATACCTCAACAGAGCTGTGAAAACATTTATAGAGTCCCTCTTGTTCTTTTTGAATAGAAGTAACTTTTATATGGATGGGGCACCTATGTGGAAGATAGTTGTATCCCTGTGTCTAAGTGTGAATGTACATATAGATGCATGTGTGTATGTGTTTCAAGTGACAAGCAAGTGGCAAATTTGCTGAGTATTAAGTAGCCCTCTCCTTACTCAGAGTGAAATCTCCTAGGGATCTTGCCAGTGGATCTACATCAATTACCACATAGGAGCACAGGTTGAGGAAGTTGACTTTACCTGTCTGTCCAGTGGGGCAGGAACTAAGCTTCCCTTGTTAAAACTGTTTCAGGAGCCTTCCATGAGACCCTGTGTTCACAGGTGCCAACTGTCTGGCTACATCACAGAACCTCTTTCCTGCCATGAGCCATGACCTGCTTCCTGGCTTGACTGGACATCTCTAGACACTAGTTCTCCTCTGTTAGGAGAACTGACTCAAGGTTGCTGCTCACGGGGACGTTTAGATTTCATGCTGGGCTATAGCTCCATTTGCTAACCATTTCAGTTTAGAAAGCAGTGACAGCCCTTTCTGTCACCTCTAGTTCCTGCATGGTGGTAATTTTACATCAATTTGATAACTACCTAGTGCTTATGATATGCAGGCATTCTATTAGTTATTAAGCCTTCAACAATAGACACTGCAAACAGTCTTTAACTTTGTGGTACATACACTTTTGTTAAAAAAAATAGCTGAAGAAAATATAAGCACAATCCCTAACATAGCTCCTATAATGATCACTTATCATAATGTGGAGATTCCTCTCCCAACATGCCGTGTTTATCTTCAGCCAGGATCATTCTAAGCTCCTGAGGGCAGAGACTCAGAAATGATACCCTGTGGTCTTACCATTCACATGAGAACACTTAACTCTTCAGATAAGCTCTGGAGAGATGAGCGCTTGTCAGAGATTTGGTTTGTTTTTCCTTTGGCCTAATTTAAATTAATCGGTTTAAAAGTAATTGGCATTGTTTGTGAGCTACGTAACTGTAGCCTAGAGCCCACACATTCTTATAGCCCCCCATCACCGTTCCCACTGCTCACAAAAGAGATGAAGCTCCTTGTGGGGTCAAGGATGGACTGGGTGGGCAGAGATGGGGAAGGGGATTAAGGCATGCATCAGTCATCAGTGTAATCAACCAATCAACCAATCAAACGTGTTTGTGTGTGTGGTGTATGTGTGTGCAAGTGTATTTGTGTGTGTGTGTTGCACATGTCTGTGTAAACACATGTGGAAGTCAGAGGAAGGTATTAAGTGTCTTCCATTTGTTGTTTTTCAACTTATTCCCTTGAGGCGGGGTCTCTCACTGAACCTAAAGATCTTTGTTTTAGCAATGCTAGATGGCCAGTGAGTTCCTGAGTGATCTACTTGTCTCTCCCTCCCAATGCTGTGGATGCAGGCATGCAGCATGCCTAGCTTTTATTTGGGTGCTAAGGACTTGAACTCAGGTCTTCATGTTTATATAGCCATCACTCTTTCTCACTGATCCATCTCTCCAGCTAAAAACACGTTTTTGAACATGACTTTGTTCTTAGAATAAAGCCAGTCCTGTAGGGAGATGGAAGAGCCTTGTACAAATTCAGCTTGTCCTTACAGGCCTTGGCTTGAAAAACTCCTGGAGAGAGACCTCCTGCCTTTGGAACAGTGCTAGTAGCCTTGAGACCAAAACAAAATCATAAATGAGTTGTGTGTTGGTCTCATAGTTAGTGAAGGCTCTGAAGAGCTATGCTTCCCAGGATGTTCAAGAAATTGAAAATCTGAAAAGAAGGATTTGAGGGAAAGTGGCTACAAATATGTGAAGATGTGATGTGATATGATCTATGGCAGACCATTAGAAAGTTCATGAAAGTAACAATAATTTTAAGCAATTGCCCCTTAAATTTACACATTCTAAAATACAACAGCTTCTACTCTCTTAGTAAAACATTTAAAGGGGATGTACACCTTGAGTACAAATTTGTAACTACTAAAGGAGCTGAACATTTTGGTAAACTCTTTTAAAAAGGAATGTGCAAAGTCCTTGCTGTCAATATTATTTTTCAAAAATTTCATAGCAGCAATTACATTCAGTTAATAATTGAGCTAAAACACATAAAACATCAATTTGTTGATTCTCTGTTTTTACTCAGTAAGTTTATAACGTAGCCTACCTTCACTCCAAATTACAGAGAACATGAAAAACTGGCTGCTTGTGTTTAGTAAAGTGTCATTTTGTACTAACTTGGAAAAGAGGACATGCATGGGTCTGGAAGAAAATAATATTTGGTAATGCAGCATGGAAGCAGTGTGCCTCTCAGACAATTCTGTAATGGTTTTGATAGAGCAGAACTAATTCAGTGCTTTCTGGGCACAGTGCACCAAAGAGAAATCTCTCAATGAACACTGCAAGGAGATGACCCATATTTGTATTGGAAAATAAAGCATGAAACAGTTTCAGGTTCATAACAGAAACATCCTTAGGAAATTAGATACACAATGTTCCTCAGGTATTAAAAAGTCATTTCAGATAACTGGCACACCTTAGCGAAATCATTTACACATCATTTTCTAAGTCATTTATTGGTCTGCAAACAGAATGGCCTGTCCCCACACAGAGCATCTGTCTTCTGGCTCCCATACAGCTCCTCGACCATCACCTTCCCCCTCTCTCCATGACACCATCCAGGTCAGAATGGAGGAGAGCTTCCCCCAAGACAGGTCCAGGGGTCAAATCCTATCGAAGCATGGCTTGTGATCCAAAACTGATCAGCGACCCTTTCCTTCTTTCTTTCTTTCTTTCTTTCTTTCTTTCTTTCTTTCTTTCTTTCTTTCTTTCTTTCTTTCTTTCTTTCTTTCTTTCTTTCTTTCATTCTTCTTTCTGTCTCCCTTCCTTCCCTCCTTCCTTCCTTCCATCCATCCTTTCTTTTCTTTTTTTTAAAAGAAGCCTGTGTTTTAATCTTATTTCAGTCTTAAACCCAAGAAACTCCCTGAAAGGGTACAAACATTCAACACAACATTGTCTCGGTACATTTATCACTTAAAAACGCTATCAAGAATTTTATTATTTTATTCTACATTATATACAGGTCATAAAAGGCCACAGCAGTTTTTCAACATATAAACCCTTTAAAAGCAGAGGGCACTATGAAGGATAGACAAGTATCAAAATGAAGTCCAGTAATGAGGGCGTATGCTCAGTGTAGTGTTTTTGAGGCATACCAATGCAGATACCAAGCTACCCACGTTTAGTTTATAACTATTCTGTAGTTCTTCATGCCTAGTCATTTATGGCACCACATGAGAGAGCTTCCCACTGCCAATGTCAGTGACAGAAAAGTAAGCCAAAGAGACTGTTGCTGGTTCTTTCACTTGGAACTCTCCATTCTGAGGGATTTTCTTAGAGTATGGTTTAGTAGCTTCAGATTCTTAAGCATGTAATACTGTACTGTCCTTGAATAATAACTCCAAAGACATTGGTTTCCACTCTGAAAACACAATCTTTAAACCTATAACTGGTATCAGCAGATCAATATAAAAAAATACAGTACCAAGCTACATTGGTATATTTCCATATTAAGAACTTCAAAATATACTTATCACTGAGACTATAGTCCTTGCATTAATTTTCAGTCCACTATGAAAAATTATCTGCTGCATGTAAACATGTCTAAATAACTATAGGTAAAATACAATCATAAATTACTGTAAAAGATAATAAAATATCTTCTTTTAAAAAACAAAACAATAATAAGCTATTACTGCATTGTTTCTAATTTTATGAAAATGGAACAACCATGTGGTTGTTGCCAGTCCTGAGTTCATTTGTAATAAAAATGGCCCTAGTTCCTGGTTAAAGTCAGCAACCAATTCTTCTGCTGTACCAGTACACTTACTTTCTTAAAAGTAAATATACTAGATCTTTACTACTTAACTATAACTTTGGGACCAATTATAGGTGTTCAGTGTATGTGTGTGCAAGTGCATGGGAGCATGTATGTGTGTATTGTGTGTGTGTGTTTGTGGTATGTATGGATGTCTGCATGTGTGTGGCACATGAAGATATGTGGGTCCATGTATATGTGTGTGAAGACCAGAATTTGACATCAGTTGTCTTTTTTTCCCATTTTCTCCACCTCATATTGAGGCAGTATCTCTCACTTGAATGCAGCATTTACTGATGTGGCTAACCTAGTCAGCCAGCTTTCTCTGGGACACAATCTCAACTTCCTAAGTACTGAGATTACAGGTAGGGCCACCTGGCTGCCTACATTTCCATGGGTTATGCAGACCCAAACTCCGATTCTGAGTTTGTACAGCAAGTGCTTCACCACCGAGGCACCTCCCTCGCTTCAGAATCTTAGTGTGAAAATTCATGAACCTTTCTGTCTCCAACAACTGCCATAACTCTTTAAGCTCATTTTAGAGAAATACATATTTAGTTTACGTGTATATGTGTGTGCCTGAGTTTGTGTGCACCACAAAAGTGCCATAGTAGATGGAGGCCAGAAAAGGGCATCTGATTCCTTGGAACTGGAGTTATGCAGTTGTTAGTCACTAGATGGGTGCTGGAAACTGAATCTGGGTTTTTTTCTTGCAAGAGCAGTAAGCACTTTTAAATGTTAAACTACTGTCCAGCATTCCCAAAACCCATTTTAAAATCTGTCTGTAGCTCTGACTTCCTTTTTCTTCCTCACCAAGTTCAATATTACAATTCCAGAAACAACTTTTTCTCCAATTTGCAAAAAGTATTTATTTATTTACTTTTTTTTTAGACAGAGTTTCATGATGTAGCCCCGGATGGCTTGGAACTTGTTATGAAGACCAGGCCAGACTTGAACGCACATAGATTCTCCTGCTTCTACTTCCTGCATGAGAATTAAGAGCATGCTTTACCACTCACAGAAGGAATTATTTTAAATTTTATTATATTTTTATTTATGTCTCTGTGCGTCTGTGGGACGTGTGGGACATATGCACATGTGTTGGGGCAGGGGACATAAGAGAGAGTTCCTGGAGTTAGAATTACTGGTGCTTGTGAGCTGCCTGATGTGGATTCTGGGACCTGAACTCAGGTCCTCTGTAAGAGGAGCAAATGTTCTCAAAAATCCAGAACTTCTCACTAAAACCCCCATTCTTTGTCATGTTAATTGACCCTCTAACTGTTCCCGCATCTTGCCTTATGGCTTAAAGTACATTGTCAGCTCTGTGGTTCAGCTCTGTGATCAGGCCTTGGAAACACTCAACACCTTCTTCTTCTCATTTGCCTTGTTCTACTTTATCTGGCAAACCCCCGGCCCTGACACTGTAGGCAGAATGCCAGATCTCTAAATCTGTTCCTTGGTGATCCTTAGATGCCAGCCCACATGGTGAGGGAACTTAAAGCTGCAGGTAAGACTAACGATGACATTGGGCTGCCCTGGGGATGGAGAATGCCCTGGGTTATCCAGATGATGCCGGTGTCACACAGGAGGCGAGAGAAGGAGCAGCGTCCTGGCAACCTCAGCTAGCTCAGAAGAAGAGCAGGATGCTGGAAGAGGCAGAGAACGGACTCTTACCCAGAACACCCAGAAGCGGGCAGCACTGCTGACACTTAGGCTTTTGCCCAGTGGCGTCCATCCTGGACTTCCGGCCTCCAGCAATGTAAAACAACACGCTTGTGTTGTCTCAAGTTCTGTGTCTGAAGTGCTTTCCAAGTAACACAACACCACTGCCCATTGTGAAACTCAGTTACCAACTTAGGCCATGCCAGAACTCGGAGAGCTTATCATGGGAAAACATACAAGCATGCTAATTTAAGGCCTCCCTTCAAGATGACCACACTTTCAGGCAATCTTATCACATGTCTCCACAAACCCAAATTTCTCCATTTGCTGAGATGATTATTTCACAGCTTCTTTGCTCAAATTTTTAGCTCTGCCTTTCCACAATTTACTCTTGGCTTGTGCTAGTTACTTCACAGAAAACAAACAAACAAACAAACAAAAACAAAAAACTCAAAAGGGACTGTCTCATGTTCCTGCCTTTTCCTTTGTCTACTTCTGGTGCTACATATGTGCTCAGTTTTCCACACTTTCCAGTGGATGGACTGTTTATGAGGCAATGGAGAGACAATCCCTTCCACTGCATGTTTGAATGCATCCCTTGCTGTGGATGATTGATTGATAAATAAAACGCTGATTGGCCACTAGCCAGGCAGGAAGTCTAGGCAGAACAAAGGGAGAGAAGTCTGGTAAGTGGAAGGCTGAGAGGAGGAGACGCCAGCCTGCCATCCAGGGAGCAACATGTAAAGCCATGGAACACGTGGTGGCATATAGATTAACAGAAATGGGCTGAGATTAAGTGTAAGAGCTAGACAGTGGTAGGCCTGAGCTAATGGCCAAACAGTTTAATTAATATGAGCTTCTGAGTGATTATTTTATAAGCAGTTGTGGGGTCCGTGGAGCTGGGCAGGACTGGAGAAAACCCCAAATACAATCCCTCTTACTTAGTACTTCCCAGGAGCTCCCCTAACGGCAGTGACCTTTACTTAGCAGCTCAGAAAAAAATGTGCTAATGTCTTACTTCTAGTATTCCTTTCACCTGCCATGTCCAAAATATACAGGTAACTGTCTTCATACCAGGGTGCCCTGCCTCCAGTACCCTGTGTCCTCAAGAGATTAGATCACCTCAGTGTAGTCCAGTTATCCTTCATCTCTCAGCTGGAGGGTGCAAGGACCTTTCTGCCAGCAGATTCATGATTCTTAAGGCTTCATAATCTTTTTGTCTAAAGTAACGATAAGAGTTAGCTATTGTCTTATTTACTCTTCTATTTCTGTGATGAAATACCATAACCAAGGCAACTTAACAAAAGAAGCATTTAACTGGGGCCTTGCTTACAGTTTTAAAGGGTAAGTCCATGACTATCATGGTGGGGAATGTAGAGGCAGGCAGGCAGGCAGGGATGGCACTGGAGGAGTAACTGAGAACTTGTATCCTGATCTGCAGGCAGGAGGCAGAGAGAAAGAGACTGGGTCTAGCCTGAGGTTTTGAAACCTCAAAGCACATTTCCAGGGACACACCTCCTCCAACAAGGGTGCACCTCCTAATTCTTCCTAAGCACTCCCCTACATGGGAGCCAAGCATTCAAGTATATGAGCCTGTGCTGGCCATTCTCATTCGAACCAGCACAACTACGTTCTCCTTTGCGGTTAAAAACAAATATCTCCTACGACAAGAAGAAAGTCCAGACTGGTGTGTGGGCGCCAGACACCTACATCCTTGACCACTGACCAGGTTGGCCCACCTTTTACTATTTCCCCTTTCATTTACTCTAGCCACTGCCAGGTTTGTCTTTGTCTCTCCCTGATAAAAGCTTCTGTCCAGCTCGGGACATGGCTGGCCCTTCTGACTGAAAGGCTCTTCTTTCACTTCTGTTTGGCTGTCTCTTCTCCTCATAGATATTTCAATTAACGTGTCATCTTTCGTGAGAAGGCTTCACTTGGTCACCAAACAAGCCTGAAGTTATTCTATTATATTACTCATGAAAGTTATTCATGACACCTATCAGTACTGACATTTCATTTCTCACTCACTCATCCATTCATCTATTTATTTTATGCTGTCCTACCAGAATGCATATCAGCATACATTTTAATGGATTTTTATGAATAATCCTTCTCTTTGTAAGCCAGCTTTCCTGTCACTACAATAGAATGTATGATATAAACAGCCTAGAAGGAGGCTTTTATCTCATGTTTTTAGAACTTTCAGTCCATTATAGCCAACCTGGACTCTTGGTCCATGGTAAGCACTATGTGGTTGTTTCCTCTAAACTGAAATATTCCCTCATGGAGGGAGGAAGGAGGCTCAGAAAGCTGTTGAAGCTTACAAGGTTCAGGAAACTCAGAAAACTTACAAGAATCAGGAAGCTCAGACATAAGATTCATAAGGACCCTCTTCAAAGGCTATGCAAGCAGTAACCCTTGCTGGGGCAGAGTTCAGTGGAAGTGCCTGCAAGTTGGTCACAAATCCAGGTATGCGGCTTTTATGAGTCATCACTCATGCTGAAATGGGCTTTTGGGTGACACCATTGGCTTTAAGTCACTCATGTTCCTGTAGGTAACCAGTAAATTCTTTGGCTCACCAAGCTAGATTGGGTGGGATTGTTTCTTTGGTCTATCATCAGTTTCCTATCTGGGGTAAATAAACATTTGTTCATGTCTCCTTGGGAAATACTATACAAAAATGATGTATAACATCATGGTAGTGGGAGTGTGTGGGAGAAGATTGTTACCATATGACCAATAGGGAAAAGAGTGAACACATAAAAAGGGATCAGGGCAAGATATGTGCCCCACCTCCAAGACAGCACCAGTGACATTTCCCTTGACCAGACCCCACCTACCACAGTTTTCTCCACCTTCTGACAGTCTATTCAAAATCTAAAGATCTTTTATTATCTAGTATCTAGAAACAAGCACACACACACCCTTTAGTATGCTTTACCAGTCTGGCTGATTTTCAATCTAATCAAGTTGACAACACTGACCATGACTAGTTAGCTTTGTTGAGGCAGATTGTGGGAAAGATTCCCGTCAAAGTCAGGTTTATATGATCACTTCCTTGTCCTTGGAAATAGTTTGGCTTTAGGAGTCCTGTAACCTTTGCTCTCTGCCCAAAGTTGATGCTCTTGGAAAAGAGGTGGGGCACCTGCAGCAGCCATCTGTATTGAACCTATGTCAGGACTAATGCTGGTAATAAGTACCCTGGAGGAGCAGCTTGTATCCTCCTGAGAATTCCTGCTTTTGCACTTTTGTCCTGTGGTTATGGGGGCAGGCTGTGAGTTTTCTCTGCACTTGCTGCATATGCATTTGATTGGTTGCTCAGACTGAAATAGAATAATCTCCACGGTGAACAAAATACACTTAGTTCTTTAAATTACCATCACACCAAGCATGTAGTCGGTTCTCTATAATAGTTTGATTTGCTGATGGGCTTTCTAAGGAGTCGTGAATATTTTTCGTCTTACTGGATTTTCCTTTCCTCTGTGTATTACAACACACTCACTTTCCACCTTATTCATCACACTGTGATTGTTAAGTGCTGGCAGAGAGCAAGGGGGATAATCATTCCCATTTCTGATTTATGGAGAACGTTCCTGAAGTTTCCTCAATGGTAGATGGTAATAGCATGAACTCTGAGAGCTTTTCCACAGAGTCTTGGCTGCTGAAGATCCAGCGGGACCCCATAATAAAGTGATCTCCCATGGCAAGGTTGCTGGATGAACGCTGCGGGCTTCAGTATGCCCTTGGCATTAGAATCATATGTTTTCAGGAAACTGCTTTCGTGAAACCTGACTACGTGTAAGTAATAGGTCTATTTTACTATTAGACACATGTTTTCCTGATTGGT
Organism: Peromyscus leucopus; assembly: GCF_004664715.2. Taxonomy (NCBI): domain Eukaryota; kingdom Metazoa; phylum Chordata; class Mammalia; order Rodentia; family Cricetidae; genus Peromyscus; species Peromyscus leucopus. The sequence continues at coordinate 12,212,488 of NC_051085.1, forward strand.
GCAATATTTGTGTTGTGATATTTCTTTTCTTGACTGAGTTCATTGTATATTATATAAATGAAGCAATAGATATTATTGAGGTGACAAAAAAGATTTTAAAAAAGCTGCAGTTGAAACACAACCCTTTGAAAAGAGGTCTTACTGACCCCTCTAATTTAGTTTTGGCCCCAGGAACACACGCTCCTTCTGTATTAAGTGGGTACGTGAACGCAGAGGCCTTTGAGTCATAGACTCATTCTGCAGATTGCTTTTTGCTATTGTTCTTGCAAGTTTTATAAATGCAAGAAGGGTGTCGCACAGCTCAGGACTGTCTCTCTAGTGTGCTGCAGTGTCTATGCAAATGCCAAACACTTACATGCCATGGAAAATGTGAACTTTCAGTCATTATCCATTCACAAACCAAGAATCTCAGCATTTGGACTTAGGATACACACACACACACACACACACACACACACACACACACACACACTCACACACATTTAAAAAGCCCTCTTAAACGTCCCTCTTCTCACCTGAAAAAGATGTGAAATAGCGCATGAGTGTTAGCATGGTTGAAGCGTGGTATGTATATTCATGCCCCAAGGATAAATTTTTCCTCAATTCTGATTTTTCTGACTAGACTAGAAGAGTGCCTCGTATCTACATTCAGAACCAGGAACAATGGCTTCAATTAAAGTTTGGGAATGAGTGTCCACAGCGAGTGTGTGTCACGGGAAGCTGGAGGCTTTGAAGCCCTTCGTGAATCACACTGCTTCCTTTCTCTTAAAAGCTAGCCAAGTCTCCATCATCTCGGGCTAGTTCTCTGATAAAGAGGAGGGTAATGTCCTTTGTCTGTCCTGCCATTGTAGTGATGATACAGTGCTAATGGCTTAGGCACCGGGATGAAGCGAGGCAGGGGCCACATTGCCATCCACTGGCCCACAGCCCCAAACTTGCTCTTAAGCCGAAATCCTCTGATACACCCGAAACCACCCTGTGCCATACTGTGATCTTATTGAAATCATTTCATACGTCCAAAGATGCTAGATAACCCTAGAAGTGGCTCTCTTTCAAAGAGGAACTTCTATTTTTTGTGTTTGAAATTCTGCTAAGCAGTGAAGCCGGCCTCGGTGACTGTAGGTAGTAAATGACAGATAGGGTGGAATAGCAGCGCTCCATGGTGAAGGCTGGATGTTTTAGTGTCTGTGACCCGATCCAAGGGCTATTTCTAGCAGTTTGTCATTTAGTGCAGGGAAGGTTAGTGAGGTCGAGGTGATATATGATCTCCCATGCTCTGAACTTCTCATTGTTCTTGCCCCTACAAGTCTCATTAAGAGCGAGCCTTTGTCTTGATGCTGGAGAGTACAATAAAACAACTTTCTTTTTGCGTGTGTGGCTTTACCCTTCAAACTGCAATATAAAGAAAAGCCAAACTTGAAGCTTAAAGTATTTAGCTAGTGGAATTTAGGGCATCTTTATTTTTACCCACAGAAGGAGAAAGGAGCTTTAGAATTCTCAGGAGAAAATCAAATGAGCTCCTGTGTTTGGGACTTTCAGAGAGAAGTGTCTCAGCTCTAATATCATGATAAATATTTGGTTCTAGCAGGGAATGAGGTTATCTTTAAAAATGTCTTAGTCTCTCAGCACACGTTCCTAAGGCAATACAATTTGCAAAAGGATGGAAAAGCTGAGGAGACAGAGGACAGCGGAAGGGAGGAAAAACTTTTCAGTTTAGGAACTGGCGGTCCTGAGCTCCAGCTTTGCCCTGGATGGGCTAAGCACAGTAGGCCAAGATAAAAACAGCTCTTAATCTGGTCCTTTCGCTACCTGGATTTTCTTGCTTCAATTTCGCTAACAACCTTCACAAATACTTCTGCATCTCAGGTATTTCTGAATGCTAAAATACTAAGTGCAGCCAAAATACCAGATCTTCAAGTCTGCCTGTGCCTAAGGCTTTTCTAAGTTGGTCAGCCACTCCAGCATTATGAAAAGCTTTCATAAGCGGTGTTGTGGGTTTTCAGGGTTGAGTTCCCCTTCCCTCCTACCTTGCTCATCTCCACCTACTCCCCAGCTCTTCCTCCATTCACTCAACACCAGAACTACTGGAGGAGCATCTTAATTGGCAGCACTCCATTTCCCCTTCTAGCCTGACTAACCTTTCTCAAGCCTAAATAACAGCTTACTTCACCTTAATGGATGCCTTTCATTCTGGGTTTGATGCTGTGTGTTTTTATATTTTAGTACTTCTTGTATGATAATTACCTATTTACTTATTTGTCCTCCTCTCCCATTTGGTGAGTGAAAACTTTTCAACGGAAGATGGTAAATGAATGCACAATGAATGAACTGTGATGTGAAACCCATCCTTTGGTATTCCCATTGTTTCGGGGAAGGGCAGATAGAGCTGAATGGTTGGCTGCTATCATCATCAGGATGTCAAGTCATCATTTTACTGGGAATTAAGAATACCTATCCCAAATGATTGGAAGAGAATAACTGACTAACTGAAATGATTTTAATTATCAGAACACTCAAATTAATCTTGAAGGAACCATTTCTTTCTAGTTCTAAACAAAATAATTTTAAACGTGGCTTCATGTGAGAGTTCCTTTATAATTGTATTATATAGGAATGTCTCTCCTTTGCTACTGATGCTTGTTCCCACCCCACATGGTTCACACCTGAGTGTCCTCTCTTTCTATTGGACAGCACAAAGGGACCCTGGAATGGAAGAATCAAATACTGCTTCACACAAGATCAGCGAAGATGAGTTTGAGCTTGTCACATCTTAGTGAGCTATCTCTGGACAGCATGGTGGTGCCCTTTGATCCTGTCATCTCTAAATTATTAGTTCCTTTCCTTACAAAGCCACAGGGAAGTCTCAAATAAGATGACATGTAATGTGAAATTCTTTTGTTTTGCTAAATTTTAATTTGAATTTATTATTATTCTGTGTGTATGGCGTGAGTTTGGGTACAAGGCTGTGGCAGGCATGCAGAGGTCAGAGGGCAACTTTCAAGAGTCTTTTTTTTGCACTGGGCGGTGGTGGCGCATGCCTTTAATCCCAGAAGTCGGGAGGCAGAGCCAGGCAGATCTCTGTGAGTTCGAGGCCAGCCTGGTTTACAGAGCGAGTTGCAGGACAGGCTCCAAAACTACACAGAGAAACCCTGTCTTGAAAAACCAGAACCAAACCAAAACAAAAAACAAACAACAACCAAAAAAGAGGACTGGAGAGATGGCTCAGAGGTTAAGAGCACTGACTGTTCTTCCAGAGGTCCTGAGTTCGATTCCCAGCAACCACATGGCGGCTCACAACCATCTGTAATGAGATCTGGTGCCCTCTTCTGGTCTGCAGTCATACTTTTTTTTTTTGCTCCCTCCACTATGGGTTCTAGGGATCAAACTTGGGATATCAGATCTGTGGAGCTAGCACCTTCACCTGCTTGCTGGGTTCTCTTGCCAACTTTTGAACAGCTAGATGCTAAACAAATATACTACTAAATGTGCTAGTAAGGGCAGACAAGCAGTAATCTCAAAGTATCAATATTATTAATAACTGGTTCATCAGACAAACACTTTCCATGAGATGCGATACCAAACACAAAAGGATCAGTCACTCTTTTATCTCCTTGGCTAACTTGGCGGAATGGAAAATAGAAAAATGTCTGAAGAAAGAGTGAATGCCAGTGTACCCAGCGGCTGCTTGGGTGCAATCAAAACAGGAGTGGTTGAGTCGGGCTGGTTGGGGTTTTAGGAATAGCTGTCTCTGCACTAAGTAACTGTGCCCCAGTTCACAAGTGTCTCACTTTACATAGATAGTTATCTCTAGGAGTGGAACTAAAGGCAATACAGGGGACTCGGACAGCATCCAATGCCTCTTCAGTGTCCCATATCCCGAAAATGCCTAGGCAATCAATTCCGCACATTATGCCTTACAGGGAACTAGGGGAATATATTAATATTATTGTTGGATCAGAAAAGAAAGACAGCTAGCAATTAAGATCACAGAGGCACCTAACGATGCTATTAGCATTCAGAAAGCCCTCTCAGTGAGCCAAGGCCTGCCTCCTTTATTCCTTAAGTGACAGGCTGCCCACATGGTGACCAGATTAACCAGTCACTAGGCGGGTGACCTTGAGGCACAAACTTCAGAAGAGAAGCATGCAGGGAGAAATTGAACTGTAGTCATGTAGGAAAAAAAACAAATAAGAGACAGACCTACGCTTTGCTTTGGAAGTTTCATGTTCTTTCTAGAAGGTTGGTGGCTGCAAACAATTCCCGTATCTCTTAAGAATCAGAGCTAACTGAATTAAAAACAATCTACATATGAAAAGCAATTTTAGAAGGGTTAGGGACTTTATTTACCATTGTCTTAACTACTGATTTCCAGTATTCTGATCAAGAATGTATGGCCAATACAGTAAGTAAACTCATTTTTTTTTTTTAAAGCTTGAGGACAATTTCATGAGCATAAACTCAAGGTTTTAAATCATCTCGTAGATGGGACAGAAATGAGATGGTAGAATGCTGTGTCTCGGGCACGAACCTTTTGATGAGCTATTTCTGGTTCTTCTCTGCCCAGGTGGTGGGAGGGTGCTTCCCATTCCTTTGAAAGCAGGCATGAAGGGAGACAGTGCCCCGGCTAGAGATACAATACGTGGTAGAGGCTTGCCTAGCCCACGTTCGACCATGAGTTCTATTCTTGGTGTCACATGAGAAGTTAATGTCTCAGAGGCAGGGGTTTCAGACCCAGGAGATAGCTGCCAGTAACATCCTTGCTGTGGAAGTGTAATGACCTGAGTTTGGATCCCCAGCAGGCAAATAAAAGCTGGGCAGGCATTGAAATCCTCATGCTGAGGCATTGGAGGAAAGGCAGGCAGGACTCTGGAGACCATTGGTTATACCGTCTAGCTGAATCAGTGGGCTTCAGGCTCAGTGAGATACCTTGTCCCACTGACAAGGTTGGGAGTGATAGAGAAGTCAACGTCCATCCACCTCTGGCCTCCACACACTTGCTCATGTACCCACGTGAATATCTACAGACACCACACACTGAAAGCACAAAAGAAGAGGAGGGCCAAGTATATACAGAAGCAGATGGGGAGTGGATGGCCAAAAACTTAAAGGAGGAAGCAGAATGTAGAACATCTGAGGGAAAAAATCTGTGAGAGGCAGTCTCACGGACCGTAGCTGTAAAAAGCTTTCTTAGCATGCCCAGTCCATCTGGATTGACAGTTAGCCATATCAGGAGACATTGCCCATCTGATGGATGTCAAACATTGTAGAATGTGATGATTTAAGGGTCTGTCCAGAAAATAATGTGATATTTCTTTCCAGTGTTACTATGTAGACTTTGAGAAACTTTAGAGACAGTGAAAGGATCTATAAATTAGAATTCAGTTGGTCCAATAGGAACAACTGCTTAATGTTGAAAACATCATGGACAATCTGGGAGAGTAAATAACCACCAAAACAGGGAACACTGGTTATAAAAGTATACTCTGAGATTTAGGGATGTTCATTCAAAAGATTGAGGAATGAATAAATTATTTATTATCATAAAGTCACAAAAGATCCTGAGCACCTCAATGTAATCAGAGGCTAAACTATTCCACAAGTTCACCCAGCAGATGTTTATTGGCTACTGGCAGCTAGGATTTGTGCTAAAATGTTAGGAGTGCACAGTGTGCTGAACAGATTAAACAAAAACAAATAAACGCTTACCTAACTTCATTATGAATTTATTTGTAGCGGTTATGACATACAGTTAACTCTCACTTTCACAAGATTCCTACACAGGGGCAGTGATCTTAGGTTTAACTAGGGAGATAACAAAGCCCAGAAAGATAAGACATCCACAAGTCAACACTATGATTCTCATCAAATTTCCGTGAGCTGAACCATACACTGATGGCTTTCATATGTATTTCTAAGTTTGCATGATACTGTTTTAGTGTGTGTGTGTGTGAGTGTGTGTGTGTGTGTGTGTGTGTGTGTGTGTGTGTGTGTGTGTGTGTGTGTTACATGGACAATGGATTTGTGGCACAGGATAATATATGTTCATGTGATGACAGTTCGGTCATTTTAAGTTCAGTTGGTTTCAGAAACCATGGGACATTAATGATTGATCCAACATTCTGAGAATATTACTAGCAAGTTACATAAGAAGTATACATTTTCTTACCAGCAAAGTTTTGAAAAGGGATATTCAGAGAAACATGAGAGCAGACATTTTCAGCAGGAAATCATATTGTTCTTTTTCTTCAGGATTGGAATTCTAAGACTTAAAAAGGGAGGTCTTACATGCTTTTCTCGGGAACCCAGTAATGTACACCCATAATTGGAGGAATTTTGGCTGCTGGGAATATAACTTACCATTTATTATAAGCCAGAGGAGAAAATTGATTTTAGCATTCTGGAAGAAAAATTGCACCTTTGGTTCTGAATTACTTCCCCACCAGCACAGAGCCAAATATTAATGTAGATTTAAAAGGAAGAAAGAAGTGCTCCAAGCCTAATGTACTTCAAGCTTATAAACTGAAATTTACTCACCTTAAAGTACGTGGGATTTCCTGGAGCAAAACTACTGCTATTATTTTTGTCTTGCTGCTCTGACCACAGTTTATGTAGCACAGAGGAATGTTCTAAGCTGTTTGGGTGTAATCAGAACTGCAACTTCTATGAGAGGTTGTCAGTAATGCTCGCTCACTCTAGCCCACACCCCACACCCCACACCAGAGTGCTACCCCATGACTTAGGATTTCTGGAAACACCATGATCCATGGAGTCTTTTCTGTGACTTGGTGCTTCAAACAATCATTTATTGTCCATGAATTCTTTAAAGATTTTTTTTTTTTAATGACAGCTGGGGGAGGGAAGCATTATTTTCCTTTGGAGCTGTGGCCTTTGGTAGGTTGCCCATGCTCCAGTGCCAACCCAACACAATTGCACACAGGTAACACAAACTGGAATCTGCATTTTTTTTTTTAAATAAAAGGCTTGCAGTCCGAAGGTGGACATGCTGGGAGGGATCTGGTGGGAGTTGTGGGGGGAAGGAAGGGAGGAGCTTAGGTTAAAAACACAATTTGTATATTCATGAAATTTATAAGAATAAATAAAAGCACTATGGAAAAGAGAAAATGCAAATGGGAGAGAGCAATCTAGTCTAACAATGGCAACATCCTGGGTCGTGCTTTTTGAACCTTTTTCTTTGCTGATAATGAAAATTTATTATTATGAAAAATCCAGTGCCAGTAATTTATTCCTTTACTTTTTAATTTAATAAGACATTATTTTAGTTTTCTTTCTGCTGCTGTGATGGACACAGTGACCAAAAGCAACTCGGGGTAAAAAGACTTATTTTAGCCTGTAGCATATAGTCTGTCACTGAGGGAAGCCACAGCAGGAACTCAAGGCAGGAGCTGGAAGCAGAAACCAAGAGAGAAGTGCTTCTCACTTTGCCTCCAGGCTCATATCCAGTTCTTATCCAACTCAGAGCCCCCTGCCCAGGGGTGGCATGGTCCACAGTGGGCTGAGACCTCTTACATCAATTATCCATGAAGAAAATGCCTCACAGATATGTCCACCAGCCAGCTGGATGGAAGCAATTCCGCTGTTCAGATTCCCTCTTTCTAGGTGACTCTATAGATTTGTGTCAAGCTGACAGCTGAAGTACACTATGACACCTGTTAAGAGAATATTTATAAATAAATAATTTATCCTATCCATAGGATGTCAGTGCATGATTATACAGTTTTTAAACTGACCATTACATTTGAATATTTAAGTCATTTCCAATGTTTGGTAACTATTACATCATTCCTTAGAGATATTGCCATAAGTTGTGGAAAGTGACTGTGTATTTTTAAAACACAGGTATACAGTGTTTTGAAGTATCACATGGTATCCTACAAATCGTCCAATTTTTTATGTCAGGTAAAGAAGAGAAATAAGTGCAAGTTTAAAGTTATTGTTTATCTTATATTTGCTTGCTCAGCATTAGAAATTGTATGTTGGGGTGGGACATGATTCTAGCTGATGAATAAAGACAGAGTTAGTTTTAAACCTTAGCTCCTACTTCACTTCTGCCTGCTGGAAGTCCCATCCCAATCCCAGGACTGCCACTGTCTTCCTTTGTTTCTCTAAGTATTGAGACCACTTTTTCCTCTAGCTCAGTTCAAGCACCAAGCCTTGTGTGTAGAATGAGTCTAGCTTGCATTGTGCTGAAGAAGACAGCCAGGGGGGACTCCCTGACACCCTTCTTAGCTGGATTTGCTAATGTCGGGTTCTTGATGTTCTGCTGAACCCTCAGGGCCATGCTTTGGCCTAGAGAAAGTCTGTTGGACCCATGCTGTCCCCCAAGGAAACAGCTCACTGTGCACATGCATGGCTTCCCATTCCTTGACGAACAGTTGACTCTCAGCATTCATTGCCTGTACTGGGAGAGAGAACTTTACATAACATCTTCTGTCTTCATAGGTGGAGGCTACATTTCAGAACAGGACACAAGTCTGTGTCAGGAAAGAAATCGCCAAAGCACACAGTAGGAACTAATCCTTGTTATCCAGTTTCAATGAGCTGGGTACTTGGAACTGTGTGCTGTTTAGGTATTTGTAATGTCTTCAGTCCTGTGTGCTTCTATGATTTCCCCTTCTAAACCTATGATATTTCTGTCAGCTCAAGATTGGATGAGGATAAAGCACCTAAGATGTTTAAACTATGCTTTCATTCATATATATCACAAATACATCATAAAATGAAGAACCACCCGAGTGCCTCCCATATCTGAACCCACTTCTTTTGGAGGGGTGTATCAAGGGTAAAGTATAATGATGAGTTGAGGGTCATAATAGTACCACTGTACCCACAAGGTTGCATCATGGATGTGCACATCACCCAATCAGCAGTGGTATTTGCTCTAGCATTTTTTCTTCTTTTTTTTTCTTTGGTTTTTCGAGACAGGGTTTCTCTGTGTAGCTTTGCGCCTCTCCTGGAACTCACTTGGTAGCCCAGGCTGGCCTCGAACTCACAGAGATCCGCCTGGCTCTGCCTCCCAAGTGCTGGGATTAAAGGCGTGCGCCACCACCGCCCGGCCTGCTCTAGCATTTTATATACATAATCATTAAGTCAGTAAAACAATATGTTGTTCCACTTCATACAAGTATATGTTTAGAGAATTTTATTTATGTCACCCAGATTAAAATGCCAAATCTGAAGGCACCTCAGAAATTGTGTTGCCTGTGATATTCACCATAGAAATGAGAAAATTGAGGCAAGGTTAAGTGACTTGACTTCCTTCATTTTATATATATATTTTAATATCCGAAAGCAATTAATAATTTGGATTAAAACGTAAATAGGATCTTTGTCTAAAAGAAAAATTATCTAAAAAGTGTCATGAAGAGGAAAATAAAGCTAATGACTATTGTTTAACTGAAAACATCCCAAAGTCTTGGGCCTGGCACCCAAAGTCCTGGCTTGTTCATTTGTTCTTAATGTGAGGTTTCCATTTTAGCTTCTAGCCTGGTCAAGTTCAAATATAACTAACATGTTTCTATGATCATGTACATATACCATGTGTTCAGGCATGCTAACCCGTGGTGTGACTGTCACACTGGGCTCTGAAATTGAGTCCCAGTTTCTTCCAGACAGATAGGCACTTCCCAGACTATGCATCCCTGGCTCACATGGACTCTGGGAGGTGCATGAATGCATTTTTTTCCAGTACAGAATGCTACTTTATAAATGTAAGTCTGCTGCATTTTTTTTCCAGTACAGAATGCTACTTTATAAATGTAAGTCACTGCCTTTGTCAGTATTGGGTAACTCAAAAATGCTTTGAGCGCCTGCCTCAAGATGCCGTAAGTCTGCTCAAACTGCAGAGATGTCCCAGAGGGGAGCTGCTGCTGTTGATGTGTTCAATAATAGGTACAGAATGCTAGCTGCTTACTTCAGTCTTTTCTACGGTTCCCACCTCAGCTACCCTCCGAGGCTGAGGTAGAAACTGGCAGGGCCCTTAACGTTTCCACTTAAAGACAGTTGGCCAGACAGCCCCACTTCCCACTTCCAGAGTTTGCCTCTGGAATGCTTTCTGAGCCCACACCTTAGCTTTGATTTCCCATGGCTACCCAAATCATTCCATTCAGCAGTTAGTGTAAATGATGGCCACTGTGGATTCATACTAGAGCTCTTACCGCTCTTGGTGTTCAGCACTGAACTAGACCATGACCCTTGACAATCCTAAGACCCCAGCACAGGTCAGGCCTCCCTCCAATCTGGAAGGAGTGAGAACCTGGGCCAGATGCATACACATCTGTGGCTGGTTTATCAAATCTTTATTCTCTCAGTCAACAGCATCTTATGCTCCAAATGTTTCCAGTGATCATACCCACTTCCTGATGCTAACCACGCATGTCACAGTTAACATGTTTCCATTACTATGATCAGTAATTGGACAAGCAAGTCTGTCCAGGATCAGCTCTTTATAATTGGTGTGTTGAGGGGAAGCACATCCAGACAGCAGGGGAATATACTCAGTAGGAGAATATCGGCCTCTCTTTCCTGGTGAGACAGGGTGACAACTCTTAACAGACAAGGGGCCATTTTATTAACAGTTATCTATTGCTTTTCATATTTACATTGTTTTGGGCCATTTGATATGTTCTTCCCCAGAAAATTGCTTGTTTATAGTAAAGAAATAGTCTCTGAAATGACTAAATTCGATGGAATATTTCACAGCTTGGTCTACAGGGTGAGTCTAGTCCATGAAATAAGCGTTTTGCTGTAGTGGCCACTTTTGCTGGAGATATAAATTCATATATCTCAAATTTTCATTAAACTCAGTCTGGGAAAAGCAAATGAAATGTACTTATTTTTTTCTCTGGAAGATACAGTGTTCCACTGAAACATGTAAAAGGAACATAACTAATAACCCTATGATTTTATTTTCCTTTTTTTACAAGTAGAAAATATATTTTAAAATATGAAGATATTTTTAAAGTTAAAATCTCTTCAGAAGCAATTGCTATTTTAGATTTGTGGCATTTCATACAAAGAGCAGTTTCAGTTGATACCTTTAAAATGGAAAAAGCATGCACAATTTGGAAACTTGATTTTTTTTTTTCAGTGGGAGGGTAGAATTTCCATTGCCTTTGCAGATAATTCTAGAGTTGTTGAATAAACCGAGAAATCCAGCTCTAAAATTTAGGGTGACATACCACACAATTGTAGGTATATAAAACTTGACTTTTGTCTGGATAGAAATCACTGGATTCTAGAAAACAAGGCTTTACATTTGCTAGCACTTTGTGAAGGGCGTTAAATATTCAGATCAAAGGGCACTCTATTTCTGGCATTGTCTGTCACCTCGGTGACCATGGCAGCTGATTTACTTGCTTGTTTTTTAGTTAAATTAGTCCTTTGACAATGTCATACTTGTATGTAATACATTCTGGTGACTTTGTTCCCTGCTCTCTCATCTCGCTCTCACCCCTACCAAACCTACCCTTGCCTGTCTCCTTCCAATACATCAATTTTGGTTTTGTTGTGTGACCCATTCCATTTAATCAGGACCGTCTGTGGCACTGCTGGATTGGGACTATCTGTTGTATCTTGGGAGGGTCACCAGTGGGTACATTACTAAAGGTAATGACACCTCCCCCATTCCTGGAATCTTTCCCTGAGTCCCTCTTCCATCCTTTCCTGGCTGCTGATGCTGATGCTGCCTGGTCTGCTTGTGCAGACCCTATCCAGTCATCCATAGTTGGTAAGAGTATGTGTCTGCAATGTCTGGCATGGTCCAGAAGCTGGCACTTTGTGGTCCTCCCTATATTCCAGCTCCTCCAATCTTGATGTCCCCTCTGCTGAAATATTGCTTGAGTCTTGTTCAGGGAAGACAACTCAGCCACCACTTAGTGTAAACATCTTGTACAGACATAAGACTCCATCAAAGGCAGGTATTCAGAAATTAATAATCTGGTCTTATATACGTTCCTAGTTAAGGCAACAACATAATGAACGCATATCAGGAACTCTAAGTGGTACTCCTCCCAATTAATCAATGTGCACAGCTTAGGCAGAGCACTCAGCTGAGGCACAGATGAAACAGCTCAGCTTGGTCTCCATCTAGCCTTTACTGTGGACTCCAGTGAGCACTTGGGAACCCGCTTGGCATTGTTTGACTCTGCTATTAGAGCCAGCTATGTGCTGGTTACTCAGCCCCCAACCCCATTTTTTAAAAATCATATGCACATAGCCAAGAAGCTGACAATACTAGTCTATATACTAGAAAACTTCCCCCATCCCGAGACTGCTCAGAATAATATCTCTAGGAAGACACTGAAACGACATAGCTTTATAGGAATAGCTCTATCAAGAAGCTCCAATCAAAGAGCCTAGTGAACCGTATGTTCTTGCCTTTTTTTCAGCACAGTTTAGTCAGTTCCTTAAGACACTCAGCAAGAAGCTACATCTCAGAAACATTCTCCGGTTGGATCAGGAAAAGAGGCCCAGCACACATTCTGCCTGAGCAAAGTTTGAGGTCTGGAGGAAGGCATGTTTACAAAATCAAATACAAATAAGAAACAGAGGACTTCGTGTGCTTTCCTGAGAGAGCCATTCATAAGCTGCAATTCAAGCTAGCTCTAGTAAACTTAGGCAAAGGTCTAAGCGGTCTTTCTTGCCCAGCTCCTTGCCTCCAGGTGTCTTCCTGCCTGTCTTGTCCTCTGTTCAGGGTCCAACAATGAGAAACACTGTCTGCATAGCCAAGTAGAGTTGGGGTGAAAACAAAGTCGCCTTCACTTACTCTCTCTGTAACTTTGGGCATGTCACTTAAACTTTCTCAGCCTCACTTTATTAATCTGTAATGTGGGCATAATATCAACTTTGAGATTTTTCTCAAGTATGCGATCTATGTAAGGATCATGCACAGAACTGAGACATGGTGGATTCAATACTTGACAGTTGCTCTGTTGATACCAGTGTCCCTGGATGAGCAGGGGCAGTAACTCATCCCTAGAGCATTTCCCTTTCACAAGACATTTCTTCAGAACAGCAGAACTCTCCTGGCTCAAGTTGCCCATTTACTTGAAGCATCATTCGGGGCATCCTGACAGGCTGCTGGCTGAACCCCTATCTTCCATGGGAGCACTCCTTCTGCCCTTCAGATGAATGCACAGGAAGCTGTGAGCACTGAGCATGGCCTAGAAGAATTGGGTTCAAAGGAAGGTTTTGCCAGTTGTCAGCTGTGTTCCCTGGGGCACATCACTGTTTAATCTATCTTAGTCCAGGCTTTCTATTGCTAAGGTGGGGACTTAGGATATATCAACGGGTTCTCAAGAGGATTATATGGTACAAGGTCTGCAAATGGTGGCTGTTAACAGTCAGCACTATAAAACTTAAGTTATTACTCTGATCCATTCTTGGCCCTTGTCATGGAGCATGCCCCCAAAATGATAGAAATTTCTTAGCATGAAGCTACAAATAATAATTCATTTGGCCAACAACAAGTCAGAGAAAGAGAAAACACACACACACACACACACACACACACACACACACACACACACACAAAATAGGACACAGGGACATTTTGATTGAAATGCAGGTGTTTGGCATTCCTTTGGCTAGCCCAGAGTGAGCATCATCGAAATTATCAAAATAACACAGACAGCATGGAACAGGATGGTGAATCTGTGAGACATGAGGCCGCCGAGTGAGAGAAGATAAGCACCTAAGTTCCCACAGAAAGATGAGTGGCTAAACTAACATGGCATGTACACTTAGCAGAATATTACCCAGTCTTTAGAAAGAAAGGACATTTAGACAGAATGCAAATGATGACTCCTGAGTACATTATGGTACGTGATATAAATCAGTTGCAAAGGAGCTTGTAGTACAGTACTCAGAGTCATGATAGAATTGTGGGTGATGGGCTGTGGGAAGAAAAGAGAGGAAAGTAATGTTGATTGAGTAATGGTGTCTTAGCTATAGAAAGTGAGAGTTCTGGAGATGATAGCGCCCATACAACAGCATGCATGTGCTTAAAACTATAAGACTGCATGCCCAAATGCAGTTAAAATGGTAAATTTTAATTACCATTAAAAACAAAAGCAACAGTACCAACAACGGTAACGAAGTAGGCACAAGTAGCCATCCTGTATAATTAACCTAATTTATGGAAAGTGCTAAAACAGAGCAATAGTCTATTACAATGTAAAGCCATCAACAGTTACAAAAGATCAAGAGAGAACTTTTAAATGAATTATTTTCTCAAATGTTTGTGTCTGTGTGTGTTCATGTGTGTTTATGTGGGTACGGTGTGTCACTGTGCACGTCTGGAGATCTGAGGATACCCCCAGGTGTCTGTCCCTACCTTCTCTGTGTTTGAGACAGAGCCTCTCTTGTGGTCTGCTGTTATATTCACCAGGCTGGGGAGCTCCTGTCTCTGCCTCTGTGTTCCTTTAGAAGTGCTGGAGTCATAGACCTGGCTTGTGTGCTTTGATGTGGTGTCTGGGGATTTCCATTCAGGTTCTAACACTGTGTGGCAAGCACTTTGTCTACTGAGTCATGTCCAAAGCTCGACAAAGAAATTTTGGAGGTGAAATGAATTTCTGGTATTTCAGAACATTTCCTATATCTTGAAATATTTTGCAGTGTTTCTCTAACCATGTGTCTTAATTAGGTATATTTTATTATATGCAAATTTTATTTGACATTGACAGTTAATTTTTAATTTTTTTGGTTTTTTGAGACAGGGTTTCTCTGTGTAGCTTTGGAGCCTTTTCTGGAACTCACTCTGTAACCCAGGCTGGCATCGAACTCACAGGGATCTGCCTGCCTCTGCTTCCCAAGTTCTGGGATTAAAGGTGTGCACCACCACTGCCCAGTGACAGTTAATTTTATGTGATGACCTAGCTAGGCTGTGGTAACAGATTGTTTCACCAAATTCCAGTTTAGACGTTACTGTGTGTGTTTTTTCTTTTGTTTATTTGTTTGTTTTTATTTTTGTGATGAATATGTAAATGAGTAGGTTTTGTATAAAGGAGATTATCTACGCAGTGTTTAATTTTATGTTTACATTTTTTTTTTTTTTAGGATCTAGGACAACCAGACATTCGGTCAAAACTCAATGTTTAGTGGGTTGTTTTCTAGATTACTGTAGAAATAACCATCTTATTCAATAAGAAACACAGAACCAATGCAAAAAAGAAAGCCAAGAGGTCAGAGCAATAGCTAAGAGCTAAAACCTTACCCTTTCTCTCTCGGTGTCTACTTCTAAAGAGACTATTCTGTGTGTCTGTTTTATAAAGACTCTTCTGCTCTTCTCATTGGTTGTAAACAACCTATATGACTGCCTCATCACTGCCTGTCTGTATAGACTCCAGATTTCTAGGTTGGTATGATATAAGCGTGTGTTCAATGCTGGCTGTATCTTGAACCACGAGATCTACCGCTCTGCCTACCAGTGCTGGATTAAAGGCGTGCACCACCACCGCCCAGCTTCTGTGATGGCTTGCTATTAACCTCTACACCACGCCTCAGTTATAATGTGGATGGACCTTTAATTAACATACAAACAACATTTTAGTACAAATAAAAATCACATAGATTAAAAATTGTTAATGTTTATTGCAAAAAAAACTGATTATTGGGTGGACCTCATCCAACTAGTTGAAGACCTGAGTACAAGAGGTTGAAGGAACTCAGCATGCTGCACTTCCCAAGGTTGGTAAGGTCTAGCCTTTGCACAATTACACTCTGTACTAGCCTTTTGTTGGGTCACCAGCTTTCCAAATGGAGCTCATACTGTTACTTCCCTGAGGCCTTTGGAGTTGCATGAGAATTACAACACCAGCTATTCTGAGTCTCCAGACTGCTGAGTATAAATCTTGGAACTTTTCAGCTTCTAATCATGTGGACCAATTTTTAAAAGTCAATCTCTTGCTCCCTTCTTCTTCTTCTTCTTCTTCTTCATCATTAGAAAGTGAAAGCTTGTGCATGCACATAAAAGTATGTGTTGTGATGTGTGTGTGTGTGTGTGTGTGTGTGTGTGTTTGTGTGTGTGTGTGTGTGTGTATGGTGTCCTTTACTCCCAGAGACATATGTCTCCTTGGTTCCTCTCTCTTGTAATACTGACTATCCACCCTCTACAGTGTGGATGGGCTTCATGAAATCAGTTGAAGAGCTTCAGAGAAAAGAAAGGAATTCTGTTTTCAGACCACCTTTCCAATCAATACCACAGCATCAACTCTTGTTGGAATTTCCCACCTGCTAGTTTTCCCTGGAGGTTTAGGACTTGCCAGGCCCCCAGTTGCATAAACTTTCCAATCACCCCAGCCCCCTAAGCAGGCACAATACTTTTGATTGGTTCTGCTCTCTTCTTGGGAATCCCAACTAAAACATCCATGAAGTTGCTTGAAATTACCTGGGAGACTTTATGAAAATCTAGACTCTCAGTTTGCATTCTGGTCTCACTGAGTCAGAATGTCTAGGAATAAGATCTGACCATGAATAGTTTTCAAAGGCTTATTTCTGCCATGAATTAGAGAGATCCTGCAACAATGTCTTAATCTGGTTAGACAACCTAATTAAAAGACACAAGCCTTTTTTTGTCCTTATTCCTGAGCATTTTATATAAGTAATGAAACAGTTAAAAGCAGGCAGACTTGTCGAAATATAAGTGTCACAGAGGACCATAGGGTACTGATCTGAACATGGAGGACCCCAGTCATCAACAAATTCTGATTTTGTACCTATAGCAAGTGTTGTTCTATATCATACAGATAAGGACACATGCCTGAAAAATTTGCCCCAACGAGCTGACACTGGAGCTGGAGGAGCTCAGTGAACAACCAACTCGACACAAACCTTCAGTTCACATTCTCTCTCTCTCTCTCTCTCTCTCTCTCTCTCTCTCTCTCTCTCTCTCTCTCTCTCTCACACACACACACACACACACACACACACACACACACACACACACACAAGCTGTTTAGCTGATCACTCGTTGGACTCCAGCCAGTAGGTTAAAAACAAATCCAAACAAAATAAACCTGTAGGTCGTATGTGTGCTTTTGTACATATAATTCACTGTTCCAAAGTTGAACAGTGTGCTGGTTGACTAAGACAGCTGCTGAGAATAAAACGTACTAGAAAACAAAATAAGCAATTAGCTCCAGTCTGCTGTGAATGCCAATGAATGATTCTGGGCTCTTCGAGACACTCAGCCTTGCTCTCAGTGACCACAAATATTAGGTAGTCATGGGTGTTTCAATGAGGAAAAAGTGTGGCTAAGGGCTCATTGTTGTAGAAATGGCTGCTGATCAATTCTTTTTGTCCTTTATAGGACAGACTCCAGGAAAGAACAAGTCAAGATTCCAACTTGCTTCCTTGCCCACTCACCAGACATTCATTAAACAGGGATTTTACCGGTATCTGTCTCATAGATTCTGTCAGAGGCAAATGGAAATCTAAATTCCTCAGCACAATGACAGTCACGGGGCCAATTCTCAGGCATGCCAACCAACATCATAAGTATGTGGCACCATCATTGACCAGGCGTTTCTCCAGCAACTGAAATGCAAGACAAAGGAGACTCTGCCATGGAGCTGCAATCCTAAGGTATGTCGGGAAAAAGGAGCATTCAAAGATGCAATGCGCAGTTCTTAATATTGGGAGAAGGCCTAGGGGGTGCCTCTGACAGGAGTCCTCTGGGGTGAAGAAATGAAGGAGCCATCAAGGAGGATGTTTGGTGTGATTGCAATCTCCCAAAGGCAGTTTCAGGACAAAATATTTGATAATTATAGTAGTAATATTAAATTCATATAACAATATCTGTGTGAAAAGTAGCTATGATAATATTGATCATCAAAACCTTTGTACAAGATTCAAATGTGTGAGATTATTCCTGCTAATATCATTAATAGCTCATAGGAGTTTGCCGTTCCATTCTTTGGTGGAGGTAAAACTGTGAAGCGTGTATGATTTTGAGAAGGATGGAGAGTTATGTCAGGTGAGGCTGCAGAGGAGTCATATAGATTCTCCTCTCCTAGGTGAGGAGGAAAAGGTGCATGTGGCATCAGTAGAAATAGCAATAGGCTCTTCGAAATGTAATCAAAAATATGTATAGCTATCCAGCAGCACCTGTCTCATGTTGTCCAATATGGTAGCCACAGGCTATTTAAATAGAAAATAACTACAACTGGGAAAATTTTAATTTACTTTACTTGGTTGAACAAACAAAATTTCAAGTGCTTAATATGACTGTTGTAGAAGAATATTATTTTAAGATGTGTTACATTTGTTTATACATGGAATATTTGTTGTAATGATGCAAAGATGTGTTGCATTCTTTTATGTTGCATTTGTTTAACTCTGTGAAGCCAAGTTAGTTTGCTTGTCTAAAACACCTGATGGTCTAATAAAGAGCTGAATGTCCAATAGCAAGGCAGGAGAAAGGATGGCAGGGCTGGCAGGCAGAGAGAAGAAACAGAAGGAGCAATCTGGGAGGAGAAAAAAGGAGCAAGAGAACAAGGAGAGGAGGATGCCAGGGGCCAGCTACACAGCCACCCAGCCACCCAGCCACACAGAGAGCTACATAGTGAGAGTGAAAGTAATATATACAGAAGTAAGAGAAAGGTAAAAGCCCAGAGGCAAAAGGTAGATGGGATAATTTAAAGTTAAGGAAAACTGGCAAGAAACAAGCCAAGCTGAGGCCAGGCATTCATAAGAAAGAATAAGCCTCTGTGTGTGATTTATTTGGGAGTTGGGTGGTGGGCCCCCCAAATGAGCAAAAGCAACAACATTTTGGCATTCCAAAGTGAGGCCGTAGAAAGCTGAACATTTGACAATTACTTCTTTGTACATCAGCCACTCACATACGAATGTTCTCACTATCCTAAGACATTTTATTGCAATGCACCTTTTGTTTTACATAGTATCTTTCCATTCCACTTAAAAGCACTTCACAGTGGAAAAAAACAAAGCAAAACCAGACAAATAACGAACGAAAACCTTGTTTAACACTCTGCTGAAATGTTTGAAATCTACTTCTATAATTATCCAGGTAATTGCTGGCCTATGAAGAACTCTAATTCAGTGCACAAATGTTTCACAGAGAAATTTAGGCCTCATCCTAGAACACACCCATTTATGCATCAAAGTTCTGCAAGTGATTTTGGAAGTGAAACCTGGAGCCATGTTAATGTTCCAATTGTCTCACATTTCAGGAAGAGCTGAAGGCAAATGTCTACTTCCACAGATTTCCAGAAAGAAGGTTGAAGGAAATGAAATTTGAGTAGACAATATTTGAGGAGTGAATTCAGAAACACAGGAAACAAAGGTGGGAGTAGTCTTTGTTGTATAAACTCGACGAAAGTGACCTTTCAGGGCTGGAGAGCTGGCTCAGAGGTTTAGAGCACTGGCCGCTCTTCCAGAGGAGCTGTGTTCAGGTCCTAGCACCCACATAGTAGCTCATAACAGCATGTAACCCCAGTTCAGAGGATCCTGTGGTCTCTGTTAGCCTCAGTTTCAAGGCAACCATTAACACACATGCAAGAAAAACCCACATAAAAAGAAAAAAAGTGACTTTTATAAATTTAGGGCATAAAAAATACACTCTTCATCTTTTGACAATTTTTTAATATGTTAAAATACATAACATACTGATCTTAAAGAGATATTTTGAAAGAGCACGAAGCACAACGAAAACTGTTTTAAGCAAAGAGCATGGTGTTTACATGACCCTTAGAAGCTGGGAGGGGACAAGTTGAGATCTAAATAAAAAATACTTTTTTTCCCAGGGAAGTGGGAGGTGGCCTCAGTGTTTAGGTGCTTTTTGTACCACATGGGGACCTGTGTGTGGGAAAGCCTGGCACATAGGGTGGGCTTGTGGTTCCGTGGCTGAGAAGGCAAGCAGGTGACTCTCCAGGGCATGCTAGGCAGCCAGTTAGCTGACCCCTACCTAGCCAGCTGAGCTGATCATACACAGTTTCTCAAAAACAACGTGTGAGGGGCAGCACCAGACTTCTGGACTCCCTACACATAAGTACAGGTGTGCAACCCCCTACATACACATACTCACATATACACTTGGGCATACGTACACTCACTTATATACACAAGCATACGTCCTGCCCACATGCACACATATACATAGACACTTGAGCATACATGAATTCACATATACACACACACACACACACACACACACCCCTACCTTGAACATAAATACTTGAACACACATGCAGCACATAAACACACACATACACACATGCACCCACATATGCACACACACATATACATTTGAACACATATCACATACACACGTGCACGCACTCACAACACCCCCCCCCACACACACACATGCACATACACAATTGTTTCGGGAAGCTCACTCTTGAAGAGCTCATATTTTATTTCTGAGTTTGCTCAAGCCCCAGACAACTATCAGCTATGACTGATTTTCTTTTCCTATAAAAATGTATGAATTTTGCTTCTACAAAATTATTCTCCGTTGGTTTTTTCTCTATTTTTTTCATTCTGTTGAATAAAATTCATAGCCAGTTGTCACTGTAAGACTTGAATATAATCAGGTGAGCCTTCAACAATAGTCTGGTGTGCCCTTTCATTGACGCCAGGACCACTGGATGTGAATCCCACCTGGAATTCTTCTATTGGCATTTAGTATGTTTTCTTCTTTTGTTTAATCTATTACATGTTATGTTACCTTATAAATATTTTGTATTTTGTTATATTTATGTTCTAATTTAAAATTTTTGCATATTTAAGTGTCATTTTCAATCTTCTCATTGCTCTTAACCTCGTGAAGAAATTCTCAAATATCATCTACTAACAGACACTAAAAATGGTAAAATGAGAACAATGAATGGCCTTCAGTGGCCCTGAAAGTGTGTGGATGGCCAAAGAGGCCTTAATTTCTCCATTACACTTTGTAACAAGTCTGTTAAAAAGACTCGAGTTCCTGCTAAGATTTCTTAATGAAAAAGACTCTACGTTTTGTTTCTTGCTCCCTCAATGAATTACAACTTTTTGACAAATGCGGTTTTGTTTTTAAACAGTACATCGACTCTTGCTACTTATTTATACACAGCGCACAACATAATGCCTGTCATATCTTATTATGCCACAGAAATGCTGGCAATGAAAAAGATCACACTCGTGTTTGCAAAGCTGTTCATTAGCCAAGGTGGTCAGAAAGGCAGCTATTCCAAACTCAGGCAGACACTGGCAGGCAGGCCTTTTCCAGGCCCGTCCCAATCAGAGCACTTACAGGCTGCCTACCTCAGCCTAAGAACAGCGGTAAACAGGAGTGCTGTGGCCTGAAGCAGTGGAGAGGGCCTGGCCCACATACAGAAACAGCTTTGGCCGGGTCCAAGGAAAAGGCACACTGATAAATAGTTAGGGACTCTGTAAATATTAAACAAGTCTGCATGGAGCCATATGTGCACTTGCTGAGAACAAAGGCTAGGCTCTGCTGGATCTGAAAGGCAGATGGAATGCTGGGGCCTGGGGTGCCGCCTCCTTCACTACCGGAAGCCCAAGCTCCCTTTCACGCCGGGTCTGAGTTCAGAGTTTGATTTTCTTTCAGGAACTTTTCAGGGAGAGTAGAATGTGACCTACATGACGTCCTGTTCTGGCTTGACTCTTTTCTCCATAGTTCTTGTCGTCCTGATCTCTGGCTGGTTCTCAAATATCGTCTTCTCTCTCTAAACGCAATTACACTTTCCATGGGCCAGTCTCTTCACCCTCTCAATACACCCTCATCTTTCCCAACTCTGCATTTCCTGGGTCTGGCCTCCACACCTCCCTCCTCCTGAGCTCTGCCTCCAAGTTCTCTATCTTCCCCCTTCAACATTAGCTTCGCAAAACTTCTCAAGACCTGAGCCCATACCATGAGTCCTGGAATTCAAGCGATCCTGAGAGTTTCTGTAATCCATGATTCCACTGCTCATCTGAGAACACAGATTGACAAGGAGAGAGGCCCAAGCTGGCTTCAAAAGATAGGCTTTTGTTCTTCTATGGTTATCTTCTCTCCCATTTCTCTCTCTCCCAAGCCCTCTCTCAGAGCACAACTTGGTTGTATTTAAACTATATGATTTTTTGCAATCTGTGTATTTAAAAAAAAATTTATCCCAAAGAAATGACTCTTAGTAGAATTCTAGTCTGAGAGGAGGAAAATGGGGGATCTTATAGGATCCCAGGAAAGTTATTTTAAAGTTATTACTCAGTCAATACTTATTGAGTACTTATTGTATATTATTTACTATTTTAAGTAGCAAGCATGTAAGTCAAAGGCTTGGCGGGGTCTACTGCTGTTGTGTTTTCAGATAGACATGGCGTCCAGCTTACTGCCTTCTGACTACTCATGTTGATATCTATAGATCTGGGCTGCTCACAGCCTTGGTCAGAGAAGCTTCTGCAGTGAGCGGCAGTCAGTGCAGAAACTCATAACTATTCAAAGTGCTGAGAAAGAGTGACCGTTGAATGCTCAGCTATGAAGGGGACATTTATATCTGTCCCTGTCCCCAAAGGCTCAAGGAAGATTTTTGGAAGAAAGTGTGAAAAGAATGTAAGAGCCAGAGGATGGGGAGTTATACTATGAAATGCTTTAATTTGGATAGTACGTGTCCGTTGCACCCATGAACTAGTAGCAGCTGTGGTTACCTGCACGAGATTGGTACAAGACAGAGCCCATCATCGTTCCGGCATGGATGCGGGAGGGGCACAGGAGGGTCAACCTCCAGCTGAAGAACTGTTGTTAGTTACTGCTTGCTGTGGGAGGTGGGATTATTTTATTCAATGGGGTAGCCATTGAAAGGTTGCCCACACTACAATAGAAAACCTCATGGTCCTATTCATGAAGGAAGTCCTAATTAGCTCTTTGCATCATAAAATGAAACACAAAGACACAGACGCTTAAGAGAAACTTCCTGGGAGGGAGAAGGGTTTCCTTAGGGAGGTAGAAAGTGATAGGAATTGAGGTAAAAATGACCAAACCCCATTATATACATGTAGGACATTATCAAATCAAAAAATACAAATGTCCAATAAATATTTACTTGAAGAAAAAAAAGAAACAGAAATGTATATAGGATTTTCAGCAGCACCAAAGAAGGGATTCTCCATGGGATAAAGTTGAGGTATTCAAGGGACTTTCCAGGAAAGAGGTTATGAGATGAGTCTGGAGTGCTCACAGGGGTTCTTACAGGCTGTTGGTTGAGGGGAGAGAGCATACAAGCTTAGGATATGAGAAACAAAGGGGGATGGGTGAAGGGGTGGGGTACAGATGTTTAAGGATGCATCAAACCAAGAAACTGACATATCCTGAGGCTGGAGAGTTCCGCAAGGACTTGAACAAGGCCAGGTCAGACTTGCCATACCAACAGTGTACAGCAGCTCCCACTGAGGCCAGCCGGGCGCTCTGTGAGCATCACAGTCATGGTCCTGTGGTTTGGTTAGGGCTATCACAGCTGTCTATGTACAGGTGAAGGAACTGAAGCTGTAAATTAAAACAACTCCATGCAGGCCTGGTTCCTAGGTCTGACCCAAGGTTCTTTACATAAATAGGTATGTCTTAATAATATCGCTCCCCCCCATTCATAAAGGCCTCTGGTTAGAACCCAGTTTGGGAGACTCAGGGAAGCCAGGAATCCTGTGTTCAGCTGCAGGCAAGGAGAGTTCTTCAGTGAAAGGAGGCCATTCTGATCCCACTTCAGTGCTTTACAGCCCTGGCCGGAGGTGAAATCACCGGGAAACGCCTACCTGGGTCTCACATCAGACATAGGCCTTAATTGGGTCTGCACATTAAGTTTTTAAAAAGTACCTTAGGTAATTGTAGCATGTGGTCAAGCTCTGCAGAGACCGCTAGTGTTTGGGGAATGTGTCATTATTCTACAAGTTTCCTTCTCCCTGGCCTTTGTCAGTCTCTCTTCCTGAGTGTTGGGTGACTTTAGTTCCTCACCACCATCATGGCCCACTTATAACTCTGATATTCACACAAACTCTCCAGGCATCTGCATCCAGGCATCCATATGAAAAGGTGGTGGGCTGAACTAGGCAGGAAAGCTCAGAAACCTAGAATGGGACGGGGGCTGACAGAGGCGAGCCTGGAGACATGATCTGTCAGTGTTGTTAGCCTGGGGAACTGAAGTGGGGGACCATGAGAGGTAGAGAGCCTAGGCCACTGAAAAGATTAATGTGGGGAGGATACCGTGGGCTTGTTTATTAAGCCCTGGGGAAAGGTTATAGACTACAGTAGCCTGGGTCCACTCTTGCAGAGTGTGCCTCCTGATTTCCTACCGTCAGCCATTCCTTCCTCAGGTCACAGCACTGCAGAATCTAGCTTCGATCATGACTCAGATACCAGCCTGGGGACACCAAGAGCAGATCCTATCCAGCCATTTAATGTCTTTTCCTTCTGCTGCTGGGATCAAAGCTTACATAGGGGTAAGCATTCTACCACCCAGCTACAACCCCAGTCTAAGCCGAGTGTTCTATATCAGGAAACTGAAGTCGGAAGAAAATAGATGTTGCCTGGGAACAAGGATTGTGCTTAAGTGAGGAGGAGGCGGGATGTTGATCAGGGCACTCCCCAGACAAAGGGAAGTCAAACAAGGGGGCGGCCCAGGCATCTGGGAGCGGTTGAGGAGGTAATGGACACCAGTCATCCACTGGAACCTGAGCAGACCCAGGTGGGCAGACATGGAAAGCCCCTCCGCGGCTCTCCCTTGCTCACACAGGGGCTCCTGTCTGGTGCTGCGAACCTGCTAGCCTCCCTCTCCTCGCCGCTGGGACTGCCACCTAAGTCTCAGCCAGTTCTCAGGCACCCGATGCCATCCTTGCTGGGCCACTGCCTCCTCTTTCACAGTCTAGGGTTCATTTCTTCTTTCTTGTACAGCAACTTATTGATGGGCATTTCTTGCACACGCCAGACATGCTTTTTACTTTGACTTCATTTTTCTGCCCTTGTCTGGAAGGCCCTCCCTCATAGCCCGTGCCTTCCTTTCTTGCTGGCTTCATCTTAATCCATGTGCTGCTTTTTCAGTGAGGACTCCCCTGATGGATCACCGCGGCCAGCCCTGCCAGCAGCTCCCGTTTCTTTGTCTTTCTCCACGTGATTCATCTTCTTTCTAAAATCCCTCAAGTTGGTCTCCCCCACCACAACAGCAGAGACTTCTACCCTTCACTTTGTCTCCAGAACCTCACATTGAGACTGATACACAGTAGGTGCGCGGTGCATATGAAGTCAATCCTGCCTTCCGTGTGATTGATTGCTAGGGCAGCTGTGTGAGTATCTCATTCCGTCTCTGCCTGCCCCCCACCTCCGGTTCTTGCCTTTGTATCTCTCACAACGTCTTATGATGTAACATTTCTGTTGTAGTAAAGGAAATTGGGCATTAACTGGAAGCCCTTCAGCTTCTTCCCCAGGGCCACTTCATTTTTTTGGTTGGTGGACTGTTGGCTGCAGGAATGTGCAGCCCTTATGTTGTGTTTTTGGCACCGGATAGCTTCGTGTTACAAATCAAAGCATTTCTGGCCGTTGGAAGCCTTGTTTAGTTCAAGCGCAGACTGCAGCAGGAAATCCCCCTTTCATTTGCATATAAGGCCCGGGGACATTTTTCACACTTGGCTCTCACCACCTTTTGCTTATTTTAATTATGTTATTTATGGAGTCCCGAAAGTTCTGGTATTTTTTTTTTTTTTTTTATGAAGGACTGTTGGGAGAGAGAATATCTTTTTTCAATATTTCGCCGTTTCGATTTTATTTACTAGGAGAGGATAATGTACTCTGCTGAGGAACTATTACCAAAGTGTCTTTTACCTAAATGGGGATGTGGGTGTGGCAGTGAAGAGCACCTCTGCTCTCTACTCCAACACCTCTGATAACAGCATCCTGAATAGAAACCTGACTACTCTCTTCCTGAACAGGCTCTCTGGAAAAGTTTTTTTTCCCCTCTTAATAGTAAAATTTCACTTCTCCTTTCATCTCTCAAGCATCCCGTTTACAATTTAAAAGTACAGAAGCCACAGTGGGTGAACTCAGCTCCGGGGTGCTAAGAAACGGCGCTGCTTGTGGAATACCACTCAGCTAAGGTAATCAAGAGGCGCACACACTTACACATGGTGCAGAAAGATCTTCCGAGATTCCAGATTGAAGTGACACACTGTTCTGTTGCCGGAGTACCAAGTATTGGGCTAGGGGTTGCACTGTTCCATTCATATAACCCCTGCCAGATTGGCCCAGCAGTATAAAATTGACCATACAGAAGTATGAAATGCCACACAGTAACAAAGAATGAGAAGGCTTTCCCATGCGACTCTGGCGATCTCCCACCAAGGAAAAGAGGTCATTTTCCAAGGTGAAAGATGAGCTTTCACCTGAACAAAGTTCTAGCCAGACACTGGATCGTTTTCTTTGTTTGTTTGTAATATGTGGGGAATAGACAAGACTAGAGTTTCTCATGTGTGTTAGTTAGTCTTGATTGTCAACTAGATTGTATTGAGAATTGCTTAGGAGATCAACACAGCACCTTTCCCGGGGTGTCTGTGGGTGTTTCCAGGGATGGCTGACTAAGGAAGGAAGAGCTGCCTTGAGTGTGGGCAGCACCTTGCTATAGCATGGAGGAGGAGGAGGAGGAAGCCCCCTAGTCCAGGCACTCTGTCCCTGGTCACCATCGTGTGAACAACTTTGTTCTGCTGGACTGTCTGTCATTAAGGGCTGAAACCTCTGCCACTACCTGCCCAGCAAACTGCTCCTGCTTTATACTGCTCAGGTGTTTTGTTATGTGACACAAAGATTGATGAATACATCAAAAGACACAAAGCAGTGGTTACTATAAACAGTGGTAACTGTAACAGCGTGGCATTGGGCAACACTGAATCACCCCAGGACAGCTTGCCCCCCCCTCCCCTCCCTTCCTCCCTCCCTCCAGTTCTCTTTAAACTCTATTCATTCAGAGGGGTAGCCTCACTTGGATGCTACTGGTCTCTAACACCTTCCAAATGTTTTTTTAATATGCATCACAGTAAGACCCAGATTGCATTTTCTGACATTAGCCTGGAATTCAATGACTTTAGTTTCTTTTATATGTTTTTCTTTTGGAGGTAGGGTCTTACTATGTTGCTCAGGGTACGCTGAAACAACCCTCCTGCCTGCATCTCCTGGTTGCTAGGAATACAGATTTCTTTCAAGGTTATTTTGAATTTATGGAAAGGATTACTGACTTTCACCTTTAATAGTGTCGTACACATTCACATCTAATAAATGCATTTAGGTAAGAAGGTTATTTGCACGGCATATTAAATAAATATAAAAATACATGTTGATCTGGCTGAAGTCAGGAAGTGGGTGCTTGATTGGCTATAATTTGAGATGTAGGGGATGTATGCGATGAATCAGAAGATGTCTGAGGTCCATGCACCCTGTTATAAGACTCACTTGTGAATCTAATGATGACTTAGGGAGCCAGGGACTTTGCTGACTCCCTGTACCCTTCTCTTGGCTGTGACTCCACCACGCGGCACCTGTATCTTGTTCAGATCTGCTCCAAGTGCGTGTAGACAGAGAGGTGGCAATCAGAAATGCAGAGAGGTTACTTTGTGTGACAATGGCTGCTCTTGGCTTCCTAACAGGAAGTGCAGGACAGAGGAAGAAAGGAGAATTGGGGAACTAGGCAATTCTACATTAACTAGGTGTATGATTCATGCAAGGTATTTAATTTTTGTTTGTTTTAGTTTTCTCAACTGCAACCCCTCAGATTGCTATAAGAATTAAATGAGATATTCATAAATAATTACATAACATAGGATGAACAATCATCCCCAGAACATATAAATTATTTCTTGATAAGTAGTACCTCCAATTCCTAGAGAAACATAAAAAGCGTTTTGCAAATGATCAGATGGATAATCTGGCTTCATTACCTCATCAAATGGACAAGTCAACGACACCACAGGACCAGGGCCTGTGTCCCTCCACCTCCCTGGCCTCTGGGAATCTCCACTTACCAGAAACCAACTGCAGGAAGCTGGACTGATTCTAAATCCATTCTTTTTTCCTGTCATTGGAGGATCAAGCTGTAATCAGGGCATTGTCATGCACAGCTAGGGACAGTCTGGTACATTAACTGAAAAGTTTTATCATGTAAATATAGACACTAAATTTGTTCTCCAGCATATCAGTAAATCAATGATGAAGAAGTTATTTTTCAGATCTCCAAATTCCATGTAATATTTATAGCCTCTGAATCTATTTAAAGCTAAGCATGGCAGGGATAAGAAAGGGTTCCATAAGGAGAGAAATAAATATGCTAAATGTGTGCAGTATATCTGTCCTAGGAGGCTCAAGTATGCGTTATGTAGTGGTGAGGGCCTGGGCGTGAGAGCTAGGCAGCATTTCCCTGGTTGTTCTTTTTAACTATAAAGGAAGGTGATAAATTATAAATGTGCCTGAGCCAGGCAAGTATGACAGTTTTAATTTTCATTTTAACAATATGTACAATGCCGAATGTATGAAACGCAGTTGGAATATGACAAGATCACAGCACAGTGGAAAAGCTGAGCTGGGAAAGTCAGCTTGCCCTACCTGCCTATTAGCCCCTGTCCTGTGGAGACCGTTTAGGGACTGCCAATATTCTCAGTGTCTTGCCACTTTGCTGTCTAGGCTCCATCTAACATAAAGGCTCATTTGTGTTTCTAAACACAAGTTTGCTATGCATTCCAATGGCCACTAGAATGTATGAGTAGATTACAGGTCCTTATCATTGAATAAAACAGATATTTTCTTGCTCCTTTTCTATCATGTGTTGTCTCCCTCATTTCCTATCGCTGGCTGAGTATAATGTTTTGGAATCTCCACTTTTCCCCGTTTAGCTCTCTCAGAATACTGTATTGACCTTTAAATTTTTCAAGACTTACCCTACGTCCCTCTTTTCATTATCCCTGATCCTTAAGCTTTTCTGCTTTGAGGCATCATGATTTGGTTATTTCAAGGGTGACCATATTCTATCTTTATAGAGGATTATGAGCCGAGGGTGTGAGGATCAAGCCACTTAGTGGGCTTGTATAATTATAGCTAGGATTTAAGAAAAGCAAAAAAAAAAAAAAAAAAATCCTGGATAAATAAGATCTAAAGTTAAAGCAGGCAAACCATAAAGGAATGAGCAGACTAGAGTAGCATCAGAAAAGAACGGTTGCCTTGCCTTGTTCGTCCGACACCTATCCCATATGGAGACTGAAAGTGGCCATGTGGCTGGCACTCGGTTCCTGGGAGGTGAGGACGGTTGACAGGAGGGAGGATGGAGAATGTGTGAGGGTGGGTGGAGACAATATACACGGAGCCAAATGAAGCTTTTGCTTTCTGCAATAAAGAAAGAAATAGATTTCAACCTTGGGGCTTTCTTTGTTAAGTTAGTGGATGGTCCCACCCAAGGACCTTGGATGACACTCAGTGTTCTATGGTATGAAAAAACACAGCCCTCTAGCGACAGAGCCCATCTAGAAGACAGTGATCAGACATATGCCTTAGCAGTGTTGGGGTGGATAATGTTCATTTACAGCTTGACTAGACTGAGAAGTGCATAGAAGACATATTGCTGGTGTGGCCATGAGGGTGCTTCCAGGGAGGTTGACCCGAGGAAGGAAGACCCAGCCTGAATGTGGCAGGCACCGTCACCTAGGCTGGGGTGCCTGACATAATAAAAAGGTGATATTAGGTCGAACTGTACCATTTATCTCCCTCTGCTTCTTGATTGTGGACTCAGTGTGGCCAGCTGTCTCAACTCTTGCTGTCATATCTTTGGTGAGCCAAAGTGACCCTTCTATCCTTGAGTTTTTTTTTCTTCAGGTATTTTTGTAACAGCAACAGGGAAAGTAACTAATAGAGACACATAAGCAGAGAAATGGACATGGTAGGTGGCAGGTTCAGAAAGTCCACAGACTATTTTCAGCCCATGATGACCCCATGCCAGATGAAGGACAAAGTCTCTGGCATCATGGAGGGCTGAGAACTCAGCACAACTCTGGCATTACTCAGTTTCCTCATGGGTAAGCTAAGAGGTGATGCCTCCTCCCAAGTGCTATGACAGCATTTGTACAGTATCTGTGACAGTGCCTGGCACATAGCAGCTGTTCAGTAAATACTTGTGTCCGTCTTACCCACTGCTCTGCCATTAGTCATGCTCTAAATAGTGGGAGCGGTTAGAGGCAAAGGTTTACTTGTGGGAGTGGACCCTGTGCCCTTCCAACACTCTTATGGACATTGCTGCTGGCACTGGTGGAGATGACGATTATCTGCTCATCCCTTGCTTACCTCCATCTCTCTAAGATCTTGATTTTTGCCTCTGATCTACCTTTCGCTTCTTGACATCCATTGTTATTTATCCCGAGACTTTTGATTTTAAACCTGACATTATTCTTCTAGACAAACTGTGCTATTGCATTCTATCTGTGTTCCTTCAAATTTTAGACTCAGAATCGATGTGTGCATACTTCTAGATCAGTGGTTCTCAACTTGTAGGTCATGACCCCTTTGGGGATTGAATGATCCTTTCATAGGAATTGCCTAAGACCATTGGAAAACACAGATATTTACATAATGATTCATAACAGCAGCAAAATTACATGTATAAAGTAGCAAAGAAAATAGTTTTATGGTTGCGGGGGGTCACCACAACATGAGGAACTGTATTAAAGGGTGGCAGCAGTAGGAAGGTTGAGAACCACTGTTCTAGATGATTCTTGGAGTACCTTCCAGTCACGTGTTGTTCAAACCCCACCTCTCCAAAACAGGGCAAAGCACTTTGTGCTGACTTTTCATCATCCTTTCAGGAACAGAGTTCCATTGTTATGAATGATTCACTCTCAAATGATTTAGTGTTTCATATTTCCTTACAAGTGTGATTTTCGATGCATTCAGCAGTGAACCTGTACCTAGTCTAAGTCAAAAGCTGAAATGCAATGACAACATCCAGGCATCCTCAAATCAGGACAATATCCAGGCATCCCCAAATCAGGACCATATCCAGGCATCCCCAAATCAGGATTGGGCATGGTGGCAATAGTCACTTAGGGACACAGGCTTCTGGATTAGAGGGAGGATACAGTAGAGAGAGGTCAGAATGACTCACATGGTTAGGAATGAGAGGCACTCACCCGAGAGAGGTCTCATGGGAGGTCTCAAGTTAGTAGTGCAGGTGGGGTCAAGAACAGGACATTCACAACATAGCAGCAGATGCAACAGTGAGAAAGCAGTCTCAAGATGTCTGAGAATTGCAGATGAGAGGGTGTGCTCATGTGGGTACTACAGGAAAGGTCACATGACATTAATATGGCTGTCTGCCACCAAGCCACAGCCCTATCTTCTGGGCTCCTCCTCATTCTGACTATGGTGCTGTATCAGTCCTAGTTGAGTTATAAGAAGTGGTGGAATGTGATCTTGGTGGGGATGTTGCACTATGCTTCAAGCCCTTAAATCAACAGTCACCTGAAAGGAAGGTAGATTTTCTAAAGGGTTATATTTATTCAGATTATGGTGGTTCTAAAAACCTCATCATTTTCCACGAGGAAAATTCATCTGATTTGGATATGAAAATTTCTTTCAGAATTTACATTAAAATTGAAAAGGAAAGTCAGAACAGGTTGCATCTATAGATACTTCTTTTTCTAAGACAGTTCCGCATGATGCACTCTTTATTATTACAAAGTTTCTCCCGCTGACTAACCACTAAGATGGCTAAGTAAGACATCTGACATAGAGAGTGATTAGCACAATTTAAAGAACCATCTCTTTAAACAATAAAATTAAACAAATGTGATCACCTTTGTCTCCTACAGAGAGATTACTAACTGTCTTAAGTTGACAAAATTCTGAGGGAATCATGTTTTTAAAGAGTGTGCAAAGTTGGGTGATGAAACCCCTAAACTAGTCCTCAAAGAACGTGTTTCTCTCTGTTTTAACTTGGATGGGGCCAAAGAGAAATATGGGTAATAAAAGATCTATAAGAGTGGAGAGTCAGAGGCCATGGGCACCAATTGTTCAGAGGATCCTGTAGGGGGTAAGCAACGACCCAATTCCCCCAAAAGGCAGAAAGCACTTGAAATTCCAGAGGAATAGTTTCATCACTACTCTTCATCATGGACTGATAAGTATGTCTTATTATTTCTTTTGTATGTGATAGATTTTTATTATAGTTATTATATTTATACATCAATACTATACAGTAGGTATTAGGACCACATAGGAAGAGATGAACGACTGTTTATACATCATTGGCATATGGAAGTTATCTCTTCCTCCTGGTGTATAATATGGTAAAGAATTTGCACTCACACTGGATGGCAAGTGTGGAGAGGTTTTTGAAAGCATATTATTTGACTACTCAGAGACGTAGGCTCATATGGAGACTGCCAAAGAATACTTTCATGCCTCCCTTGCAGCTATTTGTGGTCATGTGACTGAATTAGTACTAATAAAATATGAACTGAGGTGATGTATGTAACTCCACTTAAAACAAAGTTGTTTCTTTCGTTGTTGTTATTCCTGTTGCCAGATCAGTGAATACGCTTCAATCCTGAAGATGAAGACTTTGGCTGAAGATAATATGGAGGGAATAATGTTGGGATCAACCAATGAAGTGCAGCTGCACCACCAGCCTGGGCTGCTCATTCTAAATTGCTAGGTAACTGATAAATCAACTTCTATAGGCTGAGCACCCTAATTTAGAAATCCACAATCCAGTATATTCCCAAACCCAAGCTATTCTGAGTGACAGCATGATGCCTTACTGGAAAAATATGCACGATAAAAGTCTTAAGCTTGCCTAAAAGATATAATATGCAAGATTACCACCTAACTTTGTGGATAACAAAACAGATGGATTATATATCTCATTATAATATGCAAGTATTCCCAAATGAAAACGGCCCTGAAATCCCAATCTTATTCCAAGCATTTCATATAAGTAATACTCAACCTGGCTGGATATAGCTCAGTGTTAGAATGCTTGCCTAGCAAGGACGAGGCCCTGGGGCTAATCCCCAATAGCCCTGATACCTCTCTCTAGTATATTTAATCTGTTGTCACAATGTGGCTGTATTGTGGCAAATGTACCCACTTTTATCCCGATGCATGACATCATTATTCTAGAATACAAGCATATCCTTAGGATGTTTCAGTTTTAAATTTCAGTTCTACATAACCCAAAGTCACTTTTCTAGACACAAATTCTTAGGTCAGGAAATTCTCCAAAAACCGTATTTTAGGAGGCAGAGTCTGTCATGTTACAGCCTGGTGTGGCTTCAACTCATTCAATTGTCCTGCCTCAGCCTTCCAAGAGCTTGGATTATAGATGTGAGCTGCCCTGCTTGGCTAAGAGATGTTTTAGAAACTGAGCTATAACTTCTAAAATCATATGTAAAAAGCTTAATACACATGTAGAAAGGGGTAATTGTTTTTTAGATAGGGTTTCACACTGTAGCCCAAGCTGTCCTAGAAATTACGACAATCCTCTTACCACCCTGCCCCCATCCACATGTCGGGATTACAGGAGGCCATGCTCTGCCACCCCTACCCCTAACCACATGTGAGGGTGACAAGTATGAGTCACCATGCTCTACTTCAAAGTTCAATTTTGTTTTGCTATATGACTATGGCTGACCTGGTACTTAAGAGCTAGATCAGGCTGGCCTTAAACGTTCTGAGATTGTCATTTGTCTGTGTCTCGAAGGCTGGGATTATAGGCAAGCACCATCACATCTTGCTAAAGTTTAATTTTATCAGTTGCTCAGAGGCCGTCCTGAGTGAATTAAAACACTGTTCTCAAATTGTGGTAAATCCACATCATCTATGGGATCCAGGTTTAGGAAGCTGTTAGTAGTAAAAAGAGGCGGTCTTGAGGTACAGCTCCTCTTCTTTGTTTAGGTCATCATGCCAGAGATAAAGATATAATGAGACTGTCCATGCTGAAAAAGTATTTGGACACTTTTGGCTAGTGTCACTTTTAGATATGACAATTTGTGATCTATAAGGAACAGAAAATGGCCAATTAAGTTTTTCTTGGCTGTTATCAAGAATTTTTACTGAAAACTAGTCTTTTGATTAATAAATCAATAAACAGAGTTGATTTAATAATATATTTTCAATACAATGATTTGCTTGGAAAACTCTATGGAGTGTGTTTGAACCTGTGCCATTATTGGTTAATTCTGTGGTATTTTCATTATTGTAGGTGTCACATAGCCTACATGCATATAACATTCAACATAAAGGACACAATTCAGCCCTCCTAACACCGAGTTGTGCACAGCATAGAAGGACTTGCTCAGGGTGACTTAACATCTTTCTAAGAAGGCAATACCATAAGTAAATATGTGAGATCCAGCTGCTGTTTTGACTAAGTACATCAAAACAAGTAGTTATTTAATACACAAGTAAGCACACAAACACAGTCTGCAGGTAAGAGCCCCCAAGAAAGCTCCTATACTTGGACTTCAACAGACTGCATGAAACAGTCCTGGGCTGTTTTCACTCAAGAGAAATGTGGGGGTCTAGGAGTGGTGGCACAGGCCTTTCATACCAGCACTGGTGTGTGTGTGTGTGTGTGTGTGTGTGTGTGTGTGTGTGTGTGTGTGTGTGCGCGTGCGTGCGCGCGCGAGCATATGTGTATGGCAGAGGTAGGTGAATCTGTGTGAGTTTGAGGCCAGCCTACTCTACACAGTGAACACCAAGACATCCAGTGCTATGAGATCCTGAATAGAGGGGAGTGAAGGAGAAAAAGGGAGGGAGAAAAGAAGGGACAGAGGGAAGAAGGAAGAAAGGGAGAGAGAGAGAGAAAGAGAGAGAGAGAGAGAGAGAGAGAGAGAGAGAGAGAGAGAGAGAGAGAGAGAGAATACAAAGGAAGACTACTGAGGTCTAGGAGATGTCTCTAGTAACTGCAACAGAACCCTGAAAGAATAATTTTGGTCATACTTGTTTATTCACTATAAACATGACAGAGAAGAACCTAGAAGGGACAACCGAGATGTCTTGTACAAAAAAGGTCTTGGGCATTTTTCACAGCTCAAAATATTTTGCTTTTTTTTGAAAGTGGAAATGCCAATGTAACTAAGAATCCAAACATCCTTAACGCCCTTTACCTCATGTTGTAATTGCCTGTTTAAATCATGACTAAGAAAACAGAAAGCACTTATTGTTTTGCCTCTAAAAATCACAAAAGGCCATTTTTAAAAGTTGTTTAAAACCAAGCTGATTTTGGTCAATGAAGCGCCTACGCATCTTGCTGCTGGAGGAATGATACACACTTTACTCACTGATGATATCAAGGAAAGATTTTTGGTATTGTTTATTTTGGCCCCATGATTTAATCCATAGAGTAGCTGTCTGAAACCTCATAATAGCAATCCTTTCTATGACAGGGTTCCACTGTGCTCGCTTTCAGATCAAATGTCAGCGTTCTTTGATCTTTGTTGCTCAGATGTTCTCATTACATGCAACAAAATCCAGCAGGTGTTTGATTGTTTAGCCAGCATTAGGGAAGGTGAGCTGGGATTAAATTGTTATGACATAGCTTTGTTTTTAGGCCCGCTGACTCGGGCTGAATTTGGAATAATTGTGTTGTGGCAATAGCAATCTTGCTAAGTACAATAGGACTCTGGAAAGCTTGGCTCGAAGCTAATGGACTGCAGCTACCATCTGCAGGATGGAAACTAAATGCCTCTAAAAGAAATACTCATAAATGTAACTAGCCATCTTGTTGATTAGCTTTCTGGTGGGTAGGATTCCAGTTGCCTCAGTGAACCGGCCCAGCCTCTCTCCCGAAGGCAATTGTGGCTGAACAAACACTTGTTTCTGAATACACATTTGCCCTCTAAGTTCCAATGCATTCAAAGCTCCTTTAAAAGAAGATACAATCAAATTATGCAAAAATGTAGAAAATTATGTCAACATTTCTCCAACTGTAAATTAAAAGAGGGTAACATAAGCTCTTGTGCCAGCGTTTATTATAAGGTCACATTTTCTAATCCAGTGCACTTAGCATAATCATGTATCCTGTTCTCTGGGGCTGGAAATTTCAAATGTACATTTCTTAATTTATTCAAAATACAATTTTAGCATCAAGTCTCAATATTAGCACACAGTTTCCTATTTTTTTAACATTCAATCTTTGTGAGCATATTCTATGTTTCATTCATCCTGTTTATCCATACAGAACATAACATGCTAACCACATATCTTGTTAAAGATTCACTAGCTGGGGCTGGGATGTGGCTCAAGAGGTAAGTCACTTGCCTACCATGTATGAGTTCTTGGGGTCAATCTCCAGCACCATGTGCATGCAAACACACACACACACACACACACACACGCACGCACGCACGCACGCACGCACGCACGCACGCACGCACGCACGCTTCCTCCTTATTAACACTTCCACATTCTTAAATTTGGATGAATGTTTGGCTTCAGAATTTTAAGTTTTGAAGACTTCATTCTTTTCTGAAATTCTGTGACAGGTAAAATTTTAGGTAATTAGGAATTAGTCTATTACTACCTGAGCCGAACTCAGACTAGATTTTTATGAAGAGGGAGGAATCTAAAACCCTCAGGCAATTTCCAGGTTGACTTTTCCCATCGTTCTCTTCAGGATTTCATCTTGCAGCTCAGAGAAATCCAGAGGCAAGGATGGATTTGCAGAGAGTGCCCAGGGGTCCGGGGTCAGCAAGGTTGTTCTCCACCTTTATATACCTTTTCCGTTCCTGGTCCATTCTCCCTGTGTAGGAGCTGTCCTCACAGCCTGCTCCTTGACCAGTCAGTTCCCATCTCAGCAGAGACAGGCACAGCGACTCCGCATCACCGTCTTGGCCGCTGCACATTTCAGCCAGTGCTGGGAGCTGTGCTAGCCACACTTCTGTGTCGCTGTAACTCACTGGGGTCCAGTTCAGCTGACTCTGGGGATCTGCCTAATAGCCTCGCCACCTTGGCTGCTTTCCATTAGCTATGGTATGCTTATCTCTCTTTCCTTCTTCTTGAGACACGGTCTCACGTATCCTACCTAATCTGGCCTTAAATTCGCTATGCAGCTGGAAGATGACATGGGATTCCGATCTTTCTGATTCCACTTCCCGAGTGCTGGAATCCCAGGGACGTGCCACCAGGGGCTTTAATCAGTGCCGGAACTCAACGCTAGGACTTGGTGTTTGCTAGGCCAGCACGCTAGCGACTGAGCTGCACAGCCAGCGTCTGCCATAGCCATCTAACCCCAGCTCAGCCGGTGCTGCATAGTTTTTTCCCTCCCTCCTGACTCTGATAAACTGAAACCTTGTCCTTCTGCTCTGGCCAGTGTGTGGGATCCTGCACATCTGCTGGAATATTCCAGGAGCTGTAGTTGACTTGTTCTGTCAAATACCTCCTCCTTGCCCCAGCTCACTTACTTAATAGTCATAATGTGGCCACTGCTGCTAAGATAGTAGGCTCCACCCCTGGGTTTACATTTCCTTAGGGTAGCTGGGACATATGTTCTGGTATGTCTCATATTGGTGAGGAGTGTCAGGTCCCAGCCTCAAGTCTGCCCTTTATACATAACGAACTGAATGGTGCTCAGCAACCCCATTAAGTAAAATAGGTTGGAAAATCAAAATGTTCTATCTGAATTGATTATACTTCCAAGCACTCCAACTGTCTGTTTCTACATTTCCATTGATAATATTTTTTCTCTCCCACCCATCCATTGAAAAAATCCATTTCCTTACATGGCTAAGTTTGCCTGTGGATTATTTTCATATTTGTATTTACAACTAGACAGATTCCATCATGGCATTTTGGTGGATGCATTAAGGTTCTGTTCTGGTCTGTCATGCTTTGCTTTATGTAGATCTGATCAACTCTTTCACACCCAGGTAGGTAGGTAACATAGAAGCTAAAACTATTGGCTTAGTTCCAAATTTAAATGCCTGTCACTCATTTCTTCTGCTTCAAATTCCTTGAGTCCACTCCTTTGAACTTTTATTTGGTCATATCAATAACTCATCAATAACTGCTTTACAAATAGTTAGCGTCTCCCTAGTACTCCAAGCAATCCTCCAGCCTGAGCAGGACCATTTTACAGACGAGTAAACTAAGATCCAGAAAGGCTCAGATTAGTTTGCAACCAGATCATGTTTTAAGTGGCTAAGAGGAAATAGAGAGTTATTTAGGAGACTCATGGGCACTAGATGAATGAAATGCCAGGGGCCATTCATTGGGGAGCAGGCATGATTTCAGGGAGGCTGGACAGGAGGTGGACAGATGCATAGACAAATCCAGATGCTGAGACATTAGCTTTTGGATGGTACTCTCAGTAAACAGCTGGGAGGCAGAAGGGGATGGTGACATCCAAGTGTTAAATGTTATGTCTGGGACGGTGCCTCTCTTGCTCAGCTCTGACCTTTTACAGTGTGACCAGAGACATCTGTGATCAATTATTGCTGCCTGCCTCAGGAGGCAGGAGGGTGGGGGGTGAAGTGGAGCACGCTTGTTTTCTTATCCAGCTCATCTTGGTTTCAGATCAAGTCCTTCCGTGACTTTTTATAACTGAAGGGAAACTTTAAGAAGGAATGAGCTGGGAAAATGTGGCTAGGATGTGTCACAGCAAGGCAAATCGTAAATATGACTTGCTGACTATACTTGGCCAAAGACTGAGTGGCTGACATGATCATCCTGTGCCCTGACATCTGATTTAGTCTCTGGCTGTTAATCCTTTCTCTGACTCATGCCACTGTTCCCCTTGTTGGGGAAGGCAGGGGTAGCAACACTCCGCAGGTTGGCATTCCTGCTTCAGATCCTTACCGGGCATGTATCGTCTTCCCAAAGTCCACTTCATGTAGGGATAGGCGCGGATTCCTTGATTTCCTCTGCCAAGTATCATCTCACAGGTGTCTTCCACACTATTAACCCATCTTCCCCCTTCCCAAGCACCTTCTGTCCTCTTAATTCTCAACCCTCTCATTTTTCCCCTTAAGGAACAAATTTATGCTAATTATTTTGTAGCAGTGTGTTTCTGTTGTAACACGAATATAGTTATTATTAGTTATATTTTATTATAATGCTAAATTTTGATGGCTACTTTATCTTGTGGCTTAATAAAGTATCTTTCCCCTCAAACCGTTGCCAGATTTTAAGTATCTCATAGAGTTGTAAATAATAGAATGTAAATAAATACAAAGGAGAAAGGAGAAAATAAGTGAGAAAAGTAAAGCTTGTTGTATTATTAAAGAAGACAAGAATATTGACTGTGTATTAACCAAATCAGTGGACTCTAGTCAAAAGGAAAAAGAAAAACACACAAGCACATTCATCCAGTTCTACTAAGCCACTGCAGGACAATATGGATGGATTCGAATCCCTGCTTTGGTTCTTACTAGATGAACCCTTAGACAATATATCTAATTTTTCAGATTCTGACTGTCACTCTTTTGTCAAATGGATGCCATCAGAGTGTTACTCTCCTGCCTGTAATGAGGATTAAATGGGACCAGAATTCATGAAGGTCCTGATGCCAGTGTCTGGATCATCCTGAGACCTGCTGATCCTGATGCGGATAGGTGTGATGTGGGAAGTGGGAGGCAGGGTGAGAGGCATTATGCATCACTCTACTATGGACCAGGCCATGCCAAGTGCTCCTTAGCCCTTCCCTGAAGCAACCAAGCCATTATGGGGAGATGCAGAGTTCCCCAAAGGACCCCATCTATCATGTACCTAAGTGATGTTAAACACTCTTGAAAGGAGACTTCCCCAAACATGATCATCTTCAGATCTCTTTTAAACACAAATGTCATATTCTAAACTGGCCTTGGGCTTAGTGTGAAATGAAATGATGAACACTCATAGATTGAAGTGGAGACTGAGATTTCACAGGGAGTTCTTATAACCCCCTCAACTAATCTGCTGCGTTTTACCCTGGTGTACCAGTGTGAACTGCCTGTAGAAATGAATGAGCTAGTCTGAGTGGACGATAGTAAATAACAGCCGCCAGGAAAAAAAAAAATTCCCGAGGAAAATTAATTTTCAGCAGTGGAAGAGAGCAGGGCACAGGACTATGCTGCTCCTGATTCTGATTTATAGCGCGTCCCCTCTTCACTCACAGTAATGAATCACCGGCTCTCCCTCCTCAGTCTGCTCCGAGTTTGACTCCACAGATGTAGATGCAGGCGCATGAACTTCTTTCCAGTTAGGAATTTCTCTTTGCTATGCTTCACCATTGCCTTTTCTCAATGTTAAAAAAAAAGTACCAGAAAGTAATTGTTTAATGATGAAAAACCCATTGTGATCCAATGTAATGTTGATACCTATTCTGGTTTGTTTTCTGCGGCTGTGATAAAATGCTAACCAAAATAATTTGGAGAAGGATGGGATTTTTTTTTGTCTTGGCTTAAACTTCCATGTCACAATACATCATGGATGAAGGCTGAGGGAAAAACATGGAGGCAGGAGCTGAAACAAGACCTTGAAGGGATACTGCTCACTGGCTTGCTCCTCAAGTCTTGTTCAGCCTTGTATAACCCAGGACCTCTGCCCAAAAGTGACACTCCAAATGTGGGCTAGATCCTTTTATATCAATCAATCAAGAAGATGTCCCCCACCCTTGCCTACAGGCCAGTATGATGAAAGCAATTCTCCAGTTGAGATCCCCTCTCCCCTGGAGACTCTAGTCTGTGTCAAGTTGACAAAAACTAATCAACACATTATTGTATTGTGATAAGCTTAAAATGTATATTTTCACAGGTGGAAAAATCATGTAATTATCTTAATACTATGTTTATAGAATGTGCTGCTGGGCCATCATGTTTCCCGGGAATTGGACTCTTGTAGTTTTCTTTTCTTTGCACTCGGGCTTGGTTAATGCTGGCCTCTCGCTATGAAAATTTTCACAGATCTTGTTGTCAAGTACAGAGGTTACACTCTCAATGTTCAGACTATTTCGCCATGTTGCAGCATCTGACATTATTGGCTGTAGCTGTTCAACTGTTTCTTGTGAAATGTCTTTCTCCATTGGTCACCATGCTAAGCATTCTTCCCATCTTCCCACCACCCTGATGTTGTTGCTTCTCAGGCTCCTGTGAGGTTCTTTTTCTTCTATGGGTTTCTTCTATGGGTTTTTTCACTGTGGGTCTGACTCTTCCCACAGTGCGCTCCGCTTTGGTCGCCTACCCTATGGCCCTGACTGCTGCCCTTGCTAAATGAGTCACGTCTTCACCTAAGACTTCTTTTCTGAATTCCTAGCCAGTTCCTTAGGGCTTCTACAGGTTCAGCATTTAGACATCTTTCCTGTCTCATCTTCTCCCTCTTATCTTTCTTTCCTTCAGAGAGGACATTCGGATTACAGGACCGTTCTAGATCACTGCGTGTGATGTTCTCT
Source organism: Peromyscus leucopus (assembly GCF_004664715.2). Lineage (NCBI taxonomy): Eukaryota > Metazoa > Chordata > Mammalia > Rodentia > Cricetidae > Peromyscus > Peromyscus leucopus. Next base: position 12,253,878 of record NC_051085.1, read on the forward strand.
ATCCATCATCTCCCTATTTCTACTGCTAAGATTCAAAATCAATCCTGTGTTAGCTTTTATTTGGCTTATTGCTCAAGTCTTCTAACCATTCCAGGTTTTTTTTTTTTTTTTTTTTTTTTTTTTTTGTATTTCTATCCAATTCATCATCATATTGCACCAAGAATGGCTTTATTTTTAATTAATTAACTAATTAGCTAATTAATTAATTAATTTTGTGATAGAATTTCATGCATCTCAGGCTGGCCTCAAACTAACCATGTCACCAAGAATGCCCTTGAATTGCTTATCTTCCTGCTTCCAACTCCCAAGTGCTGGGATTAAAGACAGGTGAACTATACCTGGTTTATGCCATGCTGAGATTAAGCTCAGTACCTCATAGATCCTAAACAAGCATATTACCAATTGAGCTACAGCCCCAGGCTAAGAGTGACTTTTCTAATGTACAAATTTGATGAAGGCACTTAAATTAAAAACCATCCAATGGCTTTTCAACAAGCATTATGGTGGTTTTCAGGAGCTGGAAGGCTGAGAATGGAAGGAAGGGAGAAGATTATATTTAATGGTAATGTGTTATAAATTTCAAATTTCCTGAGGGAGCTTGATTTTTCTATTTTACATTACAATTCATATATCAAACCCTTATGTTGTACATACACACATGTATATGTATATATAATTTTATTTGTCCACTATGCATTAATAGAAAACAATTATAAAATAAGGATATTTGATGACTGCTAATTATTCTGATAAAGTCCCAAGTACAGAATATGAGTCTTAATAGACCAGTCACTGCTTACCTTTGCAACATTCTCTCTTTTTTAATTTTAGTTTAATTATTTATCTTAATAGCTATTTAGTATTACCCTTATTGGGGTATATTAGTTATTCAAATTAATGGGTTTGACATTTCCAGATGTGCAGACATCACACTGTCCTAGCTCTTGATTCTTGATGTGTTTCCATTTTTTTTCTTACTCTAGTCTTCTAAGATTCCAGCATCACAAGGTAGGTCTAAACCTTCCAATGCTGTCTCTTGTGCATGGTACATCCTGTTATGTACATTACTTCCCCCTCCTTTATCTCTTGATTCCTATGTATCTACTTGCCAAACTGTCCCTTCCTCCAAGAAGCCTTCCTGGGGTGAACTCCATCTCCTGTACAATCCCACGGTGCCTGAACTTTCCCTCCATGTTTGATGCCATGTTTGTTTATCTGGGTTTCATTCAACAGCTTCATGTTTCCTGGGATAGCATCTGGATTATTTGTGATAGAGTTCTCGTGTCTTGCCCAGTGAATAATATGTAGAGGACACTCAAGTCTTGGGGCCCAAAGAGGACCCCTACATTAAAATAAGTAAAAGGAAGAATAAAATTTGTCAAGTTCTAATTTACTTCCAAGCATGTGTGCTTGCTTGTTCGTACTGAGAACAGAAGCTTTACTCTCCTGAGGTAGAAGTACTCAGCCAAATGACACACCTCTCATAATGGAACACTATCACTTGCAGACTGTGTTGACTACTTTTAACCTGTGAAGCACGTTACATGCACCATGCCATTTTGTCGTCAGTGATTTGTAAGGCAGGGAATATAAATTTCTGCATGCAGCAGATGAGGAAAACAAGGTTAGAGGAGGGGAATTATTTGGCCCAGGCCAGTTGATGGAGCTAGGATTGCATGCAATATTCAAAGTTTATAAACAGCCATTCAGTCAGGTGGATTAGTGAGTTTAACAAAGTGTATTCTGATGGATGCATGCACAGCTGTTCAATTTCAGTAAACAGTGATAGGAGCCATTTTACATTTGGCCAGGCATTACTCTCAGCCTGGCAAAGTGTCCTGTATTACATGGGAGTCTGTGATTGGGCCACACAGAACGTTTTCTAGCTTTTCCTCACAAGATGCTGGAATTTCACTTTTCAGTGGCAAGAGGACAGAGCACAGCATATGGGTGATCTCAAACACCTTACCTTGAACAAAAGAAGTCACAGTTTTATGACTGTAAAGTTCAAAAGACAACCTGAACTCATCGACTGTGTCTTGTTGGGAGACTGGACTGGGGTGGAGACACAGGGTGATTAGTGGAATGTTTGTGACTTTTCCATAACGTCCAACCCATGCTCTCACCACCTCCAACACCCCTGAAAAACTGACAATCACTTTATCAGAATAAAAATCTGGCCCAACTGGAAAAAATTTGTGAAACATTTTGAATCATAACACTGCAAAAATTAACATTTGCTCCAGTCATATCAGTAAAATAAATATTGCAAAATGGAAAATATTTGCTGAAGAAACAAATATGTTTGAGGAGAAAACAAAATTTCCTTTGGCAGCATTTACTGGGTTGGAGGTGGCAGTGTGACAACTACTGAAATGTAACCAAATTTATTTATGAGCTTGGTTTATAAAAGAGCCGGATTTTTGATGTTGTATTACTTTAAAAAGAAACCTACAGAAAAAAATTGTGTCAGAAATAAAAAGGTTGAGTCTTTACATTGTTGTCTTAAATGTCTCAACTGTTGTAAAAATGTCTGCCCCATAATGGTATTCAAAATATATGTGATAGGAGTGGGTGGGGAGTGGAGTATGATATTATCAAAATATGTGATATTATTATAGGAAATTCTCAAAGGCTAAATATATTCAGAATGCATTTGTTTTTTCCTATCTTCTTCCATTATCAATAAGTTATTGTTTGCTTTATGTATATCTATAATATCTTTTAAAATAGCTTTTAGAAGTATTAATTCCTACTCCAGATAATTGGAAAAGACACCTGGGTGGGTGGGTAATATTTTTTACAGGATTGCTTTGTCAGGACCTGAGATTGAGATATATCTATCTGCTATATGAATGTATAACATGTATTAGATACTATTTGGAGTATTTCTGATCAATCTTATCATGTGGAAGTACAATGAATATTTTTTAATATCTGATTAAATGAGAAATTATGTATTCTTACTATCTTAGTACATACACAGCAGGGAAGAATGTCTAAAGGGGAGAAATCTCTATCAACATTTTAATATATCACTTTACAAACTATCTGTAGGTTATTGAATATTCCTAAATGACTATATGAAGTAACAAATCATTTGTGATGAAGGCATTTAGTTTTAAAAGAAGACTTGAAAGTTATTAGGATTTAGAAAACAACTTAAAAAAACCTCTCCTCCCCCACTACATTTAGGGAAAACATTGAAATCAAAGTATTATTCTCTCTGAAGAAGTAGCTATACATTTAACTGGTGTCAAGAAACCTTAGGAAATATTAGCTTTTAGGGAAAAACACTTTCAGTTCATATTTTGTACTTTTAAGTAATATATTCCTAGTATGGCTCTGAAGCCTGTCTAAACCACCATTAACATTTGAAAAGAAACTTCTCTGGTTCTTACCAAACAGAAATAAATAATGCCTGACAACGGCATTAGGGAACATAAACATAAAATTACCCGTTATTAAAAACTGAGCACATTTTTCTCGAAGAAATATATGACTCAGCTATAAAATAGTATGTTTGCCATTCACACTAATGTGTCTACATTATGTTCAATCTTCTAAAAAGCTGACATGGAAAATAATGGTGTAATAAACTAATTCATCATAATGTGCAAAAGAAACGGCTGGAATAAATTGTAATAACCTTTCAAAAACTAGCAGCTTTTAAAAGTATTAATTCCTACTCCAGATAATTGGAAAAGACACCTGGGTGGGTGGGTAATATTTTTTACAGGATTGCTCTGTCAGGACCTGAGATTGTCTTTGGACTCAGCACCGATCATTTAGTACTAAATGACAGTGAATCTTGCAAATGGGTCTTCCTAGATGGTGTTCGCCATAAATTACCAGACCCAACTCCCCTCAAGGTCAGCTGCACGAAAGGGCAGGTATCAAACGGCCTTTGTGGAGGCCCAGAGCGGTCCTTGGGTTTCTCATAAATGGACAATAGTTGTGTTGGCTGCCATAAAATCAACTTAATGGACTGACGACATAAATTACCATCAAACTTTGACAACATTCCCCTCTGTAAGAGGATGGAAGCATGCTTTTATATCAAAGGTGAGGAAAATGGATAACAATATGTTAGCATTTTTATTATAATCATAAATATTTTAACAATGCTAAGTGGGGAATGAATTAATACTAGAAGCAACCATTTGTCCTACCCGATGCATTAAAAGAGTACCCAGGTAACACTGAAGTTACTGCCTGTGTGTAGTGTCAAAGGAAAGTTCCATTGACCTGACAACGTTTCTACTAAACACGGATAATTAGAGCTAACACTCCTTGCTTTCTAGTCTATTTTATTCATGTCATCTGTGGGGCTTGAATGGAAGAGCCAGAGTCCCGAATCCTCACTACTTCGGCTAACTCATTAATTCACCTTCCCTACAGCTCTTGCTTCCTATCTGCAGAAGTAAAATAATTGTTACACTGAGACATTTTGAAGACAATTGAATTAACCTTGAGAAGAAAGCACTGTGAAACCCTCATATCAGGTAGAATACCTTATCAATGTATCTGTAAAAATGAGCTGCTCTACCCTTAATTCACGGTTGTAAAAAGTCAATTGATAGAAACTATAACAACAGGTCAACTAAGAAGCAGGAAACTGAAGGTAAATGGAACTGTTTGGGTTAGTTATTTTTTTTACTCATCCACTTATCCCGCCATCCTGCAACAGTATTTATTAAGAGATATTATGCTAGAACAAAGCTTAACTTCCCGCCTCAGCTAGTTTTAAGAGCATTCATTTTCTCTTGAAATGCAGGAATTTAACTGAAGATTTGGCCAAAATAAATGATGCATTAAAATTATCTTCCATAATGGTACTTACTATTCTGAATAGTGTATATAATGCTTCATTGTAAAGTACACAATCCACAAGGGGAGTGTGCTTTACATCCTCATAGCTAGTCACAGGGTGGCTGGTCTTTCTTTTTGCCATCCTGTCTGTTTATTTCTTTTTCTCTGTCGCTATTGCCACGTCTGTCCAGAACCCGGTCGCCTTAGGCCTGAGTTATTGCAGCAGCTTTGTGCTCTGATCTTTTCCCACCAATCCATCCCGCCTTGTCCTGCCAAATTAATCTTTTTAAAAGCACTACTTTAATTAGGCCACTCTCCTGCTCAAAAATTTTCAATAACTGCCACCACATGGAGGCCAGAGGACAGGGTTTGGGGAGACTAATGCCTTTGGGTGTCTGGCTTTACCTCCCTTTCCAGCTATGTTTCCTGGAGTTTTCCCTGTATAAAAACTCCAGGACAAGGTTTTTATTGTCTTACAACCTCTACAAGAACCTCCCTGGCCAGTGCCTTCATGTTCTCTTCAGATGTAGGAAGGTTTTTTTCCCCCCTGTCAACAGACAACCCCTCTAGCAACAAAAAAATGGATAACAATATGTTAGCATTTTTATTATATTTATTTTATTATATATTCTGTTTGTTTTGTTGTTTGGTATTAACTTTAACTTATTTTGCTATTATAATATTATAAAATTTTGTGTCATGTGATTGCTCACTCATTAATTGGCAATGATCTTGGAAGGCAGGGGTTTCTGAGTTCTCATTATCTGCCAATGGCCCCATCATGGAGTTAGGGAGTAGCAACACCCAGTAGACACGTGCAATGAAGGAATGCAAAGGGCTGCCCTAGGCCTCTCTTAAGATCAGGGTGGAAGTCATTAAGTTAGGTCACATTGTAACTTGGGATGTTTCAGAACAACTGTTTATACTTGTGAGACAGTTTTCTCCAGTTTAACAAATCTACTTGCATGGTTTGGTTCCTTGTGAAAGTTTAGATGATGAGGCACAAGCTGAGCACATGGATTTGCAACCTCAAAATCTAACTTTGAGGCAAATCATGGGCAACAATAACATAAACAAAAACTAGTATAGAGTAACTGAATAAAGGGTAAGTTTATGAAAGTTTTCTGCAGCCATAAAGCACACTCACTTCTAAAAAAAAACTGAAATCAATGAAAAAATAAATTAAGAGAAAAAAGGTATGAATTACTTAGTCTGAAATCTTTTTTTGTTTTTATTTTGTTTTGTTTTATTTTTTGAGACAAGGTTTCTCTGTGTAACCCTGGCTGACCCTGGCTGTCCTGGAACTCACTCTGTAGACCAGGCTGGCCTCGAACTCAGAGATCCTCCTGCCTCTACCTCCCAAGTCCTGGGATTAAAGCCATGGGCCACCACCACCTGGCCTGGAGGTTTTATTCAGACTATAATATTCTATAGTAAATGGAATAGGTAGTATAGATCAGCAAGACCTAACTGGCCAGTAACGCTGTACCTTATGTAGTATATTTTCTTGTACTCACAGTTCAATGTCCTTGAACCTTAAAATTCTCTAAGGTGAATGGAACCCACATTAACTTTGAATTCATCTGGAAAAGATGGGATGAATGGACCCTTTTGAATTGCTTCTTAAGATGATGAATTTAAATCTCCTAGGTATGGTATCTAGCCCAGCACCTGGCATATTAATAAATAGTAGCTATTTTTATTGTTTTTATTTTGAACGTGTCTCTTTCACTCATCACTTCATGGCTTACCTAAGAATTACAGAGCATAAATACTGGAATCAAAACAAGCATGTGTCTGAATCACAGCTTTAGCATTTATTATCTTATTATTTATGAAACTATCTGAGCCTCAATTTCCTTCCTGTCTAAGATGGTGAAATATCTCTATGCAGTAATATTTTGAACATGCACAACATACACACACACACACACACACACACACACACACACACACACACACACCATACCACAAAATAAAAAATCATAGAAACAAAAACAAACAAAATACACCAAACCAAACGAAACCAACAAACATTTAAAAGTGTCACGCATTGTGCTTACTAGTTTTATATCAGCTTGTCCCATGCTAAAATCGTTTCGGAAGAAGGAACCTCAGTTGAGAAAACGCCCCTACCCGATTGGTCTATAAGCAAGCCTGTGGTGCATTTTCTTGGATGATAATGGATGTGGGAGGGGCAATCTCATTGTGAGTGGTGCCACTCCTGAGCTGGTGGTCTTGGGTTGTATAAGGAGGTAGGCTGAGTAACTTTTAAGGAACAAGCTAGTGAGCAGCACTCTTCTATGACCTCCTCATCAGCTACAGCTTCCAGCTTCCTGCCCTGACTTTCCTCAGCAAGGAATGTGACCTCAGAGCTGTAAGCTGACATAAACCCTGTCCTTCCCAAGTTGATTTTGGTCATAGTTTTTTTTTTTTTTTTACCAGAGCTATAGAAACACTAAGACAGTCATGGAGCAGGCACCCATGAATAGCAGATGCAATACCTGAGTGTTTTCAGATAATGCTGTTCTGTTGTGTGTAGAAGAGCACATGCTTATGAGCACTTTGAGTAAAAGAGGAAGGAAAACTTTCTCCATTCTGTCTTAATTCTTTGTAATAGTACCACAGATTGGTTTTGTAAACACCTGTTTTTGGGAAAGAGTACTTGTATAGATACTTAAAATTTACAAAAAAGTTTTGTAATTGAGGGCTGTATCCCCCCAATATGCCCCAGAATGACTATTTGTTGTTATATTCCTGTAATCATTATCTTTGCATCCGACTCTTCCATCAAGATGCTTAATATGTAGTAATAATGATCAATGCCACCTCCTAAGGAGGCTATTAAAAACCTCAAATGGATTGCTGGCATTCTAAGTTGGTATTTTTAGAACTGCTTGACAGTCAGACTTGGACAGATGGAATTGAGCCATTGATTATAGATTCTCCATCTCATCCTTAGATCTCAGGAGCAGAGATCTCCTTTGGGTAAGCTTTTACAGTGGACACATTAAAACTATTTCCTCATTTCTCTGGTTTCTAAGATATTGGTGAAGATTATCTTTGAGGTTGCCTGTTCTCACATAGGCTAAAATACAGCTTTGTAAAAACAATCTAGGAACAGGCATCTGAAACAATGGACAAATAAAAGGATATGAAGAAACAATGGTAACTCTATTAAATCTAAATAAAAGCATTATGCCATATGTTGAGATTAATGAGCTCTTATCTTAATTCAGTAGGAATGCAATTAAGTGCTAAGAAACAGAAAGCATCTCACAGTTTTCTGAAATTGAGATGGTTTTAGTATCAGAATAACTGAAGTTTATGCTTAATCGTTCACCAAATATATTCACTTCCCTACAGCATCTACAAGGTCAAACCCCAGACTAACATAATAGAAGATCTTAGGGTGTTTCCAGGCATGCTGGGCAGTGCACATGTACTATCTATTTATGGGTTGTTTTACTCGTAAGGTTCCAAATGAATAGTTTGCCAAATAACAACTTATTAAATAAGATTCCATATGTTATTTGAGTTCCGATGTTTTTACTCATTGATTTAGGTTGGTTAAGCAAGGAGTTAGACACAGAGTAACCAAGACAACTCCATATGTTTCTCACGACAGTTAAAAAAATACAAGTCAGTGGTTAAACATCCTTGAAGCTGCAGCTAAGTTCTCCCCGTTCTCCAAGGAGCTAAGGTAAGGGGAGGACTTTGTGAGCTGGAACACAGGTATCTTGAAAAGCCAGGTTGGTACCCTTAAAGGACTCTGGCTTCATTAAAGTATCATGAGCATTTGATGGTCTTCTCTAGTGGGCCTTTAAGTGGAACTCAGGAAGAAAAAACCCTCAAAGGGAGATCTGTTTTTCCATGATTTGTCATAAGAAAAAAGAGTCACAAACTTATGAACATGCCACCCTACTTTATAAATATACACAAAAGCTTTGTATAAAAATAGCAAACCCGAGATCACTCAGAGCTCTAACTTTTTCCATTTGTATATCACTAGAGTATACTCGGATTGCTCTAACTGTAAAGCAAATCTAAGTTTTGTGTCTCTTCTGCATCTGCTGTTGAATTCTTTCCCCAGAAAACCAAGAACCTCCTGTGTTCTTGGTCCAATGACACTGTCAAGTTCCTAGTTTATAGATTATAGCCATGTAGTTACATTTTAAAACACAAATTTTAAAACAAACAAAAACCCAAGAAATAGCATATTCTGGGTCTCTGACATTTAAGAACTGAGAACTGAACAGCATTGGATCAGAACTGGTACTGACTCTTTCCTACATCTGTTCCCAGAATCTCTACACAGTGTGGTGTTTCTGTATCTTTGGTCTTTGGTTTTCTTTTATAATGTCTGTATCTTGACCATTGTCTTCCAATAGTTTTGGACCATTTGTGGACGTCTTAGCTTCACCAGTATTTATATATATCTAACTTATAACTGTAAGTTGTTATAGGAGCTCTGATAATTTTAATTCCATTTGCAGAAGATATTTTGATTCTCATAATAATGTCATGTGGGATAAGGAAACCAAGGTGTGAGGGCATATGATATGCCTTAGACTACTTAAAATTAGTGATTAAATAGAGAATCTGAATCTAGGGCTCACTTGTCCCCATGACTACATAGAGGCAAAGTTGAATTTAAGCTGATTTATCTACAACAAAGTTGATTTCTCTACTACAAGCCAGTGTAATTGCTGCAGAAGCATAGATCCAATGTATGACTTCCTAGACAAAAAGTGATTCCAAGATGGACTACTCAGCCATGTTGCAGAGAACTTTGTAAATTCTCCAAAAATAATTTCAAAAATCTCTCATCTAAATTTTATAGTTATTTTCTGAAATAGCATATCCCCCTAAATTTTACAGGTTAACATTTAGCTTGGAATACCATGTACAACCTGCACCACTGCATGGGATACAGGGTAAAAGGCAGAAGGCAGAGGGCTGCCTCTTAGGGGATAAGAAGAGATGAAAATGTGTTAACTAGGGCTGGAGGGATGCTTCAGAAGTCAAAAGCACTTGCTGTTCTTCCAGAGGACTTGAGTTGTTTTCCTAATGCCCATATCAGGCAGCTCACCACTGTCTGTTATTCCAGCTCTGGGGGATCAGATGTCTCTGACCTCCACAGGCACCTGCTGTACAGACATATATACCAACACATAATTAAAAATAATAAAAATCAACATTAAAAAGGAATGTGTTAAGTATTTCTGCTGTTTACATTACTTGAGTTGTCCTAATTATAGAATGACCCAGAGTATAAAATATATTTTATTCAATGTCTCAAACCAGAAATGTGTGAGATAAATTTTAGTCTCTGGACCAAACCAAAAAATAAAACAAAAGGAAAACAAACAAACACAATCAAAATAATCCAGTAGTTATATTTATCCCATCCAAGGTAATCCATTAATAAAATGTATTTACCATCAACTAAGCATTTTTCACATTCTTGAGGCTAGAGAGATGACTCAGCAAAATCCTTGTAAATCCCAAATTCAACCCTCAGCATCCTTGTGAGAAAGCCAGGAGGATGGCATCTGATTAAAACCTCAGTGCTGGAGAGGCAGAGTGAAAGACGAGGCTATCTGAAGCTTGCTGGCCATCCAGTCTAGCCAGATTGGCAGGTTCTAGAAACAGTGAGAGATCCTGCCTCAAAAGCTACAGTGGAGCATGATCAATGAAGACACTCATTGTCGATCTCTTGCCTACAGACACATCCACTACATGCATACACATCTGTACACAAGCAAGCACATACACAAATTTACATTCCGATTCTGTCTTTTTGAGGAGTGGGGGATTTAACCCAGGGCCTTGTATACACTAGACAATCCTTCTACCATTAAGCTACAGACCATCAACATGTCTTTTGAAGAGTCAGATCTTGTATAATTCCATAATACTTTAGTTTAAAAGTTCATGAATGGAGGAGAAAATGTTTCATCATTACGATATCAACTAATAAGTAGGAATCTATTGTGTCCATTGATTTGAAGCCTAGTCCCTACGTCAGACACTTTCCTGCTGATTTTGCCTCTCTCTGTGTTTTCAGACAGTAATCTAACCTTCTAGGGCCATAATGCTCTTATTTTGAAAAATAATGAAATAAAGATATGTCATCTACTTTCTAGTATATAATCTAAGAATTGACCGTAATAATTGTTGATGGTTTAATATGTCTTAAACCCTCTTGTAAACCTTTCCCCCAAAACCTTACTTAGTCTTAAGAGCAATTCAACAACATGCATAGCATTTGTCATTTTTTTCATAGTATGTGTCCCCTCAAGACTCATGCGTTAAGGCTTGCTCTCAGCTGGTAGGCTCATAACTTTGAGGTGATTGGACTGTGTAGGCTTTCACTCAACCACAAACAAATCCTTTAATGGATTAATTATATTATGTAATGTTGGGAAGTATTTGGAAAGTAGAGTCAGGCTGGGGAAAGTAGGTCATGGAGGGTGTATCTTTAAAGGATTCATCTTGTCCTCCTGGACCCTTCCTTCCATGCTTTCTGATTTCGGCCTGCCATGAGCTGCTAAACTTCTCCTTACCAAAACTTTCTGCTATAGTGGTTACCACAGACTCAGAAACATGGAGTAAACTGACCATGAACCATAATCACTGAGGCTATGAGCCCAAATTACATTTTCTTCATGAAGTTGTTTATCTTTGGTATCAGTCACAGTGGTAAAAGCCTACCAAGAGTCTTATTATCCTCAGTTTTGGAGACAAGAAAATTAAAGTTAGAATGTTTTAACATAAAGTCTTACCAAGGGCCCCCAACTAGAGATTGGCTGAGTAGGTACTCAAACTTACATACTTCAAATGTATACATTCATAATCGGTTCACCTTCCCTATCATAGGAGAACTAAGATGAGCAGAGTTATTTGGGAAAGTATTGTAGATAGTACAGACATCAAAGACAAAGGATTTCTGTAATCAAAAAAGTAATGATATGCTTCAGTAAGAAGGTAATGAGAATATTAAAACTAGAGAGTGGGGGGAGATTAACAACCATGTTGTAGAATGTTTTAAACACTCAAAAGACCAGGAAGACATCATGCTGGAGGCCCATCAGGAGTTTCTGCACGGACACTTCTGTGTCCATGCAAGCCTGCCTTCAGAGTGCTGGTGAGGTAGCCAGTGTGACTGACCATACATAGTTGAAGTTAAGAAGGTTAGAGAGAGGGCCTCTACATACATACCTACATTCAGACACTTCTCAGTTACTCCAGTGAAGATTATCTGGCTAGTGGGTGTCCCATGGCCTCACCTCACCTGCTGGTTGTCTTGGGAGTTTTTCTCCTTTTGAACACCTGGAAAGTAATTATTTCAATCAATTTTTGAAAAAAAAAATTGTTTTTCTTAGTAGCTGTGGTTAAACGTTTGTTATGGAAAGAGACATAACCTTAATGTTAGAAAACATTTTCCCTTACGGTTATTCTAGTCCTTTTGTTAAACATTTTTTTTGATAAGAGCCATAAATCACAATGTGCACCTTGACCCCAGAATACAATACACAATTATTCATTCTACTTGATTGGGAGAGTTTTAAAAATGGGGACTCTCACACACTTTCAAATAATGTTCTCAAACAGAACTTTGTTTCTTATCTGTACTCTGAGAACTTGATGTGAGCATGGCTAAATGTATTCTCTTTAAACATGCTACATTTTGTGCATCTCTGTGCTGACCTTTTTTTTAATAGATATGATGATTCTCCATATCAATCATTCTTACCTTTGGCTACAGGCTGCCAGGAGACAAAAGAATTCTCTAGCTTCAGAGTACATGTTTGAATCAAAACTAAAGTGTTACATGAGAGAGAATACGGACAAGACAATATGGGGCAGGTGACATAGACTAGACTGGAAAACCCTTTGAAGGTGACAATTACTATATCAGGTTACTACTTAGAGCATGTGTGACTTGTACATAGATTGTAGGAAATTAACATATCATTATCACTAGCATGGGTCAATAAGAGTAGACACAAATCTGAAGTGGCCCAGAAATCCATCTTCATTTGAGTACAGGAGATTCTAATATAATTAAAACACAAAGCAAACACATACACTTGAATACACATAGACAGACAGACAGACAGACAGACAGACAGACAGACAGACACACACACAAAATACATTCACAGGTTCCTTTTATGAGTGTTTTATTTTATTTCATTAATTGCTTGAGAGCTTAGTATAACATGTTTTTGAATATATTCACTTCCCCTTCCCACTACACTTCTAAGATCCATGCCCCTTCCCTACCCACCCAACTTTGTGTCCTATTTTTTTAAAAAAAATCTTTCAAGACTACTTTAGGCTGCCCAAATTCTTGGATGTGTAATCTTCCACTGGGGAGTGGACAGCTTGCTGTGGGTACACACTTAGTAAAAATTGTCTCTCCTTCTCCCAGCAGCTAACAATTGCCAACAGGAACCTATGGCTAAACGCAGAAATTCTTTTTCTTTTTTTCAAGACAGGGTTTCTCTGTGTAGCTTTGTGCCTTTCCTGGAACTCGCTTTGTAGACCAGGCTGGCCTCGAACTCACAGAGATCCGCCTGCCTCTGCCTCCTGAGTGCTGGGATTAAAGGCGTGCACCACCACCCAGCAAAAATGCAGACGTTCTTTAAGAAAATCCACGAGTCTAAAAAAAAAAAAATTACTGTAACCTCGGCTAATATCAGCAATTGACCTTATTGAATTCCTTCATTTATTACCATATTGCCATAAATTATGTACAGTTCTTCACTTGAGGTCTTGTCAATCCTCTGCCTCACATTCCCAGGGGAGGCCAGAATTCTAAAGCAATCAGGGAGGAACAGGTGTACTCTGTTACTCCAGGGCCGGTCATATGTCCACTATGACTGCCCAATAGCTAGGAAAACAGGTCAGTGCTTGTGAGAAGCTGGCATATGCCCAGGCCCGCTGACCTCAATGAGAAACAAAGCAAAGCCCCATCACCCAGCTTCTCACTTTGTTTAATAAGCTAGAATTATTTTTCAAAGATCTCAGATAAACAGAAATAATTATAATTATGAATAATTAAAACACTAAACTGAAGAGGGCTCTCCACATTCATTGCACGGTGCGCTGGGCCCCTGAGGGCAGCATCTTCAATTAGCTTAGTTTTACAACAAAAGATAAATGTGACAATCAGTGATTGCAGGTATTCAGTTCAAGTAAGAAAACAAGTTAATTCACTGTAAAATCACCTCTCTCAAATCGTGGGGGCCCTACACTCTTTGGCGTTCAGCATCTGTTCTAATTCTAGGGTAGAGAAAAACAACAGATGATGGAGGGAAGAAGAGAGTCTGCCTTAGAAGCTGTGAGTAGAAGCATGCGGGCTTCATCAGTTATTCCTATTAGGCAGCAAAGCAAGTAACCGATAACAAAAAATGGTTGTGGACAGCCAGGCGTGGGCCAGGGAGATGGTTCGGTAATGAAAACACTTGCTGTGTAGATGTGAGGATCTGGGTTGGGTCCTTGGAATGCACATACCCTGGACACAGTAGCCTGGGAGACAGAGACAAGAGAATCTCCAGGAGCTCACAGGTCGGTCATCCCTGAGTACACAGCAGGGCAGCACAAAGTGATCCTGTCTCAAACAAGGTGAAGGGTGAGGACAAACACTCCAGGCTGCCTGTCCTCTCACTTCCACCGGCATACCAGAGCACATATGTGCCTCCACCTCAAGTTCTGGAATTCCAGTCACCATGTTCTTCCCTACAAGCACTTATTGTTAGTTTATGCTAGGTGATCGTTGCATTGCATTGTAAGAACTAGCAGATTCAAAAATAAAAACTACACACAAATGTATTTCTGTAGTCTCTCAGATATAATCTTTAGACTATGGATGCCTACATTTTATGAAGTGAAATTTTGTGTGTGTGCTATTTCTCACTATTCTCAATTGTAATGGAACTTTCTTAAAAAATTTGAAGCACAAATTTAGATATCTTTCTGTTCAGAGCTCTTTCTGTAAATGTATATATACTACATACATAATTTTAGTAAAATGTATCTGTTTTCTTTTTGCAGTATTAAATTGTATTTATTACTGATTTTTTTCTTAGATATTTACGGGACTAGAATAAATTGCAAGTTGTAAGAGCATTAGCAAAGCAGAAAACAAAGCTTTGCATCCAAGTTTCTAGTAAACAGATGTCTTCACTCAGATTCAACACATCTGGCTACCATGACCCCACAAGGGCCATCACTTACTGTATGTCACACTGGGGAGGGACCTTCAGCCTTTCATTCAGCAGAGGAAAAACTCATTAGACACTCAGTACCAGTGGCTTCCGAACAACAAACCTGGAGGGTTTTTTTTTTTTATTCTGATTTTAATGATTAGTTGTCTGTGCCTTGTATTTAACTGAAATGGTTATTTAGATATTATATTTAACTTACACACAATTAGCTGGAGTTTGGTGCTACTGTGTCATCCGTTGGGAAACTAATTAATGATTAAGGCCACTCAAGCAGGGCAGTGAAGGGTGGTAGTAAATGTATCAGAATCCATCTGCATCCATTGTTGATTTCAGCTGGGCACTCACAGTTTGCATTGAATGCTGACGTGCCCTTGACACTTCAGTTTCATTCAGGAGATATACAATAATATTGCAGGCAGTCTATGGCTAAGATGAAAACTATGTCAATTATAAAGGGTATAAGCTTTAGATATTAATTTGGTCTTAATACATTGAGGAGGACCTGCTGGCCATAGCAAATGATTTATAACAACAGCATAAACAGAAAATATTTTCAAGGACATTATTTTTTTATGGGACTTTCCTTGGAGTGTGGTCAATATACCCAATGTCACTCCATTGAAGAAAGCTGATTCAACATCTCCTAGCATTTATCAGTTGCAATAGCTTCTTGGCCAGGAGTGGGACATTTGTTCCCATTTCCCCTTCTCCATGCTTGGATTTTGTCTAGCTTGAGCTTGGACCAATTTTGAATTTAAGTTATGTAAACAAATAGAATGGTCTACACATATGGGAACTTGGAGATCATGGGTCATGAAGCAGAACAAGTTTCCCAGTCTATAAACTCTGAGGATCATCTAAGCCACTCCAGTAGCCAGCTGGAAGGGTTTCTTGCTGTATTTGAAAACTACAGTTCTGACTGTGTTGGGAATAAAAATCTGTGAAGCTGTGTGTGCACCTGACCATTTATAGCTCTTGGTACTGTTTATTAGGTTCTGAATATGAATAGGGCACTGAGTTCAATAAATACTTAATGAGGTCATATTAGGCTCATTTTCCAGATGGATGGGTCAAAGCCTGGAGGAGGTAAGGCATTCCTCTGGGATCTTGAAATCAGTAAGGTGTAGAGGTGGGTGTGGTGATATTTTATTTGTACACCCCAATAAAACTTATCTGAGGATCAGAGGAAAAAGCCAGCCACTATATGAAACATAGAGGTCAGGCACTGGTAGCACACGCCTTTAATCCTAGCTTTCAGGAGGCAGAGATTTATCTGGATCTCTGTTGAGTTCAAGGCCACACTGGGAACAGAGCCAGATGTGGTGGCACACACCTTTAATTCCTAACACTAGTTAACCATAGAGGTCTGGAGGTCTGTACAGACAGACAGGAAGTGATAGAGCTGGACAGAAAGAGGAAGTGATGTAGCTGGGTGGAGAGAGGAAGTGAGATGACAAGGCACAGAAAGGATATAGGTGTGAATATACAGGAAGTACTCTCTCTGGAGGCCAAGGAGTTGGTAAGGTGAGGTTGGCTATGGCTTGTCCTATTCCACTGATCTCTCAGTTTTCATCCCAATATCTGGCTCTGGGTATTTTTTATTAATGAGACCTTTTAAGATTAATGTTACCGGTGGGAGTCAAAGTCTCATTCCAGAGCTCACTGGCCCCAGGTTCTACTTCACAGGGCTGAGAAAGCACTCTCAATGGGAGGAATTCCAAAGGCTAACATCACTACCTCCTCAGCTTCTGTCACCTCTTCCACAGCAAAATGCATCTCTCTGGCTGTAATAGTGCAAGTTAACGAAGACTAAAGTTAATGAAGACTAAAGGTATCTTTTTTTTTTTTTTTAGCATTCACCACTAAGATTTGTTACTACAATAATTTTAGTACAGTAGCTGTTACTGATAGAAAATACTGACCAAAACCAAGTTGTCGAGGAAAGGGTTTATTTCAGCTTAAAGTTACAGTCCATCATTGACTGAAGCCAGGATAGGAACTCAGCTGGAACCTGGTCACAAGGCCTGAAGCAGAGACTGTCTGCTGCTTACTGGCTTCTTGCTTCCAGGTCCACATTTAGCTACCTTTCTTATAACTTCCGGGACCACCTGCCCAGGGAGGCGTGGCACCACTCGCCCTTGGCTGGCCCTTTCCACATCAGTCAGTAATCAATAAAACGCCCCACAGTCCTGTCCATAGGGCAATCTCAGCTGAGTTTCCTTCTGCTAGGGATTTCAAGTTGGCTGCCGTCACAAGTTCACTTCTTGTCAAACTCCACACACCAACACATCCTTCATTAAAGCCATAGCCTTTCCTTGTTCTCAAGATCTCGCGTTAATATCATAATATAAAACACAGTATCGCTTTTAAAAGTCCCACAGTCTTCCAAGAATTTTAGTAGTGTAAACATTCCATGGCCTTTAACAAATTCTGATAACAGGAATCGGAATGTGGTGGTTTGAATGAGAAATGGCCCCCATAGGCTCACAGATCCCAACACTTGATTCCCAGTTGGTGGCGCTGTTTTTGGGGGTGTGGTGGAACCTTGGTGAGGTGTAATCTTGCGGCATGAAGTCCATCACTGGCAGCAGGCTTTGAGATGTTATTTATAGCCACATCTGGCCTCCAGTTTGCTCTCTCTGCTTTGTGTTTTCAACTGAAGATGTGATCTCTGAGCTTCCTGCTCCTGCATTCATGCCTGGGGCTTGCTGCCAGGCTTCCCCTGCCGTGACGGACTCTTATCCCTCTGGAACAGGAAGCCCAAATAAATTCTTTCTTCTCTGAGTTGCTTTTGGTTATAGCATTTTATCTCAGCCACAAAAAAAAGGAACACACATGCCTTCCATGCCCATATCTGCAGAATTTTCTAACGTTTTACTAAAACCTGTGTTCTCTATTTTTTAAAATGAATCTTTATTGATGGGGGCGGGGCCTTTGTTCTCACCATTCCCTGGCAGTCGTTCAAGCCTTTGCACAATCCTTACCTCCCCCAATAACCCTGTGGGTATGGTAATTGAGAGCAGGCAGCAGTCAAGTGCATCCCTTCTCTTTTCCACTAGTGCTATTGTGCGGCATCCCAGGGTATCTTTGAACTCTACTGCACCGCCATGACCTCAGCTACCATCTGTTTCCGTTGCCTCCCTTTGTTCCCTCGGCTTCCTACCTGGGCCCATTCTCTGCACAGAATGTGGGTGGCAGGTAGAAATTCCCCTCCTAGGTAGAGAATTCCGTTGAGATCAAAGACAGTAAGCTATTGATTTTCAGCTTAACATTTCAAATATCAACCATTATCTTAACTCGGACATCCTTAAAAGGCCTGGAGAATTGGAACCACCGCAGAGAGCACCTGCAACAGGGGCCCCACTGAGGACAAGAAGAGACTGGCATGCAGGCACATCTGTCTTACTGATCTTGTTCTTCTCCTCCTTTCCTGGCTACCATCTTACCAGAGGCAAAAAGGTTTTTAAATGACTGGAGGAGGACACTTCCTGAGAAAGCAGTGTGAGATTTTTAGTTCTGTGTTTCATCTATGGACAGTGCTGTGAGCTGCAGCAGATGCTCCTCACCGATAGGGGAGTGGGTGCTACCCAGACCATCACACCGAGCCCAATGGTAGACACAGCCAACTGTATCATCACTGTCATACTAGAAGTGTTAGCAAGCCCAAAGAGAGTCCATTTGGAGGAGAGTCGGGGCTACTTCTATTTCGCATCAAATTAGAATTATCGTGCAATAAAACTGATCATTCTTTGAGGAAACAGTTGTACGGAGTCCAAGAAACAACAGAACAGAGTAAAGGATAGATGAAGTTGACTGTAGTATCCCACAGTAAACTCAGGCATTTTGTGTCCTTTTGTGTTTGCTTTGGAATGTTAAGCAGGTTGGATTCTTTTTAAAAGAAAACATTTTATTCAGAACATTCTCCCATGAAAGCTCTCTTTGACAAAGTGTCATTTTTTGATGTATTAGTACATGTCTGCCTACATTTTATATTCAAAAATGGCAAGCAATGTTTTAACAACTTTTGACAAGCCCAGGGAATTAAAGCTCCACAGAGGCAACTCTTTTAATGTAATGCTATAGCCTATTTTGTACTTTCTATGTTGTACGTTAAGTCAAGCTCTGGCATTTTCAATTACGTCAACTTACACTTGAAAAAATACAGAGCAATTAGAGATGAATAATGAGAAGGCAAAGTCACCTCACCTGCAAAATAGTTTTAAGTACATAATTCTGAAATTTGTTGAGAAGGAGAGCCATGGATATAATATGAATGAGTGAATTGTAAATGAGTAGAAAGAAAGAATTCAAAGATGTTTGAAATAAAGCACTCAGGGAATCAGGGATTTCAGCTACCTCTTAAATGCATCTATCTACTAAACTATAACATTTCCAAACAAGATCCTCCATTGTTGACACAATTCATTCCTACCAGAAACCTGAGAGGGAAGCTCACAGGTATCCCAAACCAGCACGTACAGGATCTGTTGCTCCAATGGTCCCTCCTGTGTCCTCCTTTGGTGAACCTATAGAATGGACATCCAGATTCCTCCCCTGTCTCCTCTGTCCTCATGTCACCTGACCTTGCTCACTCTCCTACCTGGCTTCCTCTCACTTCTTGACTTCTTTCTCCACCCAGAGCAATCAGCTGATCAGCAGAAGATTTGTCACTTGTTTGGTGACAGCTGGATGTCCCTTGTCCTTAGATCTCTCTGTCAATTCTTTCACTTCATGCCCCTCCTCTAGATCTTCACTGTTTTGCTCCTGCCCATCAAAGTCCAGATCATACCATGATGTGACTGCCTCTTTTCTAGGGTATATCCTCCACAGACCCTAGGCTCCGTGATGGCTGACCATGTTGACCTTTACTGCACTGTTTGGAACAGTTCTTGGATTATTTGAGAGATTCTTCAACACTTTTTAAGAGGACCAATGAACCATGGGAAGGAGAAGTTTATGTGTGACATATATTTTTATATTTTTCCCTTTTTGGTGATAGTACAGATTACTAAATATAACCACATTAAAAAGTGGTTATACTTGGGTTTTCACCTGTTAACATTCCCAATTGTCTATTTCATTTAGTTAGAAAAAGTTCCACATTTTAGTGCATGAGCATTCTTATAGCCCCCTTCTACAAAGAAAAGCACAAGCAGGATGATCTAAGCACAAAGGGTAGAGACAACAGGATAGATTGAAAACACCAGAAAAAATTGATGGAAGCCAAAGGCTAACACCTCGAGTTACTAAAAGTCCTGCTTTAAATGATCAAGTCATTATAATCTGAGAACTTTCCCATGAATCTTGTGACAAGAAAAGGAGAAAATGAAACACGCACCCATTAGTAGGTCAAGGAAATGGAGCCGGAGAATAGACAGTTGTGCACACTGTTACCAGATGATGAGGAGTTGCAGTAATCAATATTCTCTTGAAAGGCCTCAAATCTAATGAGGCAGCTGTGGATAACTAAATTAGGAGCATGACAAATTCAGAGAATCAGTTCAGGGCCCTTAGCATCCAAAATTCAAATAAGCAGTCAAAGTGGGATTGCATTAGCTGACCTCTGTAGACTGCCTCTGAAATACAGAAGGCATTAGGAAGAATACCTAAAGTAATGCCCACCACAGCCTAACAGCTTCTAGGTTTCACCGATGCCTTTGATGAGGAGGAGTATAGACCCAGGCCCATGGGGAATCTGGCTGTGTGAGGCATGGGGGTGGGGATTGGTGGACAATCCTTGGAGGAGGTTAGCACAGCACTTAACTTTTAAATTCAGCTCAAAAGTGCTTTTCTTAAGCTGCAACGTACAATGGGTTTACAGAATGCTACCCTCCGCAGCAAACATATTCTAAAAACAACTTTTATCCCCACATAAATCACTTACCACAGCTGCTCTTACTTAGCTTTGTAGGTTTGTGTTGCGTGGATGGTCTGCCTCTACATAGAGGAGATTCATTTTCTGCGCTTTTAGTCTTTCATGTTTGTCTCTTAAGCAAACCTTCTGTTTTGAAACACATTCGAATATTTTACTGGGAGCACACGGGAATCGGATTTCCTTTGCTCTTTTCTGGGCTTCCAGGGGCCAGCATGTGGTGCACAGTGTGTGCTTCCAGGAGCACAAGGTTGGGAGTCATGGCTAGTGAACTAAGCACACTGTATCCAGTCCCTACTGAGGAGGACATTTCTGTCATTAGACTACACTTTCATCATCACAAGGACTGTCCTTCCCACCTCCACCCCTTTCTAATTGGTTGAGAGCAATTCTCGTTTCAAATGGGTTTGGTGGAATCCAAGGTCTCCACACTTTTTCGGACAATATGTCTTTTATCAGATCAGCAGAAACAATATGAAAATACCTGTCACAGTAATTTCAAACCTCTGTCAACGCCAAATTATACACAAATGATCCATAGTTGCAAAATGCCCTTGAACAAAGATCTTTTTTTTTTATTTTCTTTCTTTCTTTTTAAAATCATGACTGATATTTAATTTGGAAGTTTATGGCTCAAGCGTTTGATCCCAGCACTTGGGAGGCAGAGGCAGGAGGATCTCTGTGAGTTTGAGGCCAAAGCATAGTGAGACCTTGTTTCAATAAATAAAGATATAAATTTGAAGGTTTATTTGACACACAAAAGCAAAGAGGAAGTTTTAAGTGAGTGTGACTGGACACAGGACACACACCCAAGACTGGTGACAGAAGGGGTGGGTGGGTGGGTGGGGGTGGGGTGGGGACCTTCCCTGACTGGGTGAAACTATAGGGAAAGGCCAGTGTAGGGAAAGCCAGGTTTCAGGAAGAACTTTTTCAAGAAAGACAGCAAATGCTGTTGAGAATGTGAATTAGAGATTTTGTGAGGAAAAGCCTCTTGTGTCTTGTGCAGAAACTTAGTTTTTATTTTTATCTTTAATCGGAACCAAAAGAACAGTTTTGAAAGAGCTAACACTGCTTTCCATTCACGCAGAGCATTCAGTATAGACGGACGCCTACTCACAGGTATAGACAACATTTCATCTAACTCCACAGGGATTGAGGATGGAAATGAGTCAGGCTGGCACCAAAGCAGTCACCGAATGCCTACTTAAGGCAAAGGATGAAACACATCCCCTCATCCCATACCATCCCCCAAAGCAAGAAAAGATAGACTTTTGAACATATATGGGTTTTTCAAAAGGCATTGAAAAACCTATTTATAACCTGCATTAGGAACTCATTTTTTGTACCTATGTCCCAATTCTTTTCTGTGCTCTTCAATTATATGCTAGTCACTTTCAAGAAGCTGTGGTTCCCTGGGTGAGTGAATTTAAAAGTTAAGTGCTTCCATACCTCCAGAGTTGAGGATTCTATTCCCAAACCTTCCTCTGTTCCTTAGCCTCTCATTTGTAGCCATCCAGGCCACCCCTCAGAACCCAAGTTCTTTCCTGAGAGCTTGAACCTTCTCCTGTGTTTTCCTACCAGATGCTGGCTCCTGACCCCACACCTACAATCCTCTCCTAGCTTTACTGTGAATTACTGCACACATAACACCCATATTCAAGGAAACAAGTATGTATCATAATAGTGTTCACATTTTTATGTGAAAGAAGAACGCTTGAAATAACTAGTAATAGGAATGCATGTTCTGATATCCAGATACTTTCCTTTTGAATTCTTCATATTTCAGACTTAATCTATGATAACATAATGAGGTAGCATTATAGTCACTCAGGGATTCCTAAAATTGGGACATTTTAAAGTGTTTGTAATGTTCAAGTAGGTCTCCGATAGATGTGAGTACGGTGCTGCCACTGATGAAGAGCCTCACGCAGTATAGCTAAGGTTAGCAGTATTCTACCTTCAAAGAAACAGGGCAGAGGTTTTTACTGGGTCCTAACTGTAGGGGCCACACTGTAGCACTCTTTGTCAGCACCTTATGGGTTTCTCAGCAATCAAAACAGACACGGAGGAGGTCTCAACTCAGATCCGTTTCCAGAACTTACCTTGCCAGCAAAGGACTTAGTCCAGTGAGAGGGCTCCTGTTGGCAAAGGGGTCTGTCTTCGGTAAGAGCTGCTTGACACTTGAAAGGCTGTATTTATTTGGCATTTGAAATTATAAGCATGCACTGAAAGCAGCAAACTGTGAACTTACACTTCTGCAATGATCCATGGGATAAACACAAAAGAAGGAAATTTCCTGAAATGATGCCTGTCTGTAGACAGCCAAAGTCATGCATTTGTGCATTCATGTTGGAAATAAAAGGACGTACAAAACATTGTTTCAAATAAGAAGAAAAAATGGAATAAGTCCAGTTTGTCTCTAACTTCAGCATTGTCTCTAGCAGTAATTTATTTACCATAATTACTTATTTACTCAAAGTTATGCTGTGAAAAACATTTACTTTTACTTTAATTTTTTTTATTCAAGTATACAATGATAGGCAGCTGGTACAAGTGGCTCACATAGTTATTTTGATTTTGAATTTTATATGCAAGAACATAGGTTGCCCAAAAACAATAATGGAAAATAAGGTTTATTTGTAAACAACAAAAGACCAATTTACTTTGCTACATGTACTATAGAGACATCCATTTATGAATGGATTTTTAGATTATGAAAAATGATTTCTAAAAGTGGGACATTTTTAAAGTGTGTGTATTATGCAAGTAGGTCTCCAATTTGGCATTTAGTCTGGAAGTTTATGACTCAAGCCTTTGACCCTAGCACCTGGGAGGCAGAGCCCAGCAAAATCTATCGGCCGATCAACCTTGTGTGTGGCTAATAAGAATGACAAAAATCCCCAAGCAAGGAAAGCAATCATGAAAAAAAATTCTCCAATTATTTATGCAGAAGAATTTACTATTTGAACTTGCCTCCTAAATTAGGAGAGAAAATGCATGGAGACAAGAGGAGGTATAAAGTCTCCCTTCCCTGGAGGTGTAGCCATTCCCTCAGAGATTGCAACATTCTGTCCTGCAGGGAAGTTCGGTAAGAATGAAGTAAATAACTCAAAATAGCTTTAAGAAGTCCCTGCAACTGACCAGATGTACTAGCCTCCTCCCACCCCAAGAGTATATAATCAGTAAAGACTGAAGAGCGTCATTCTCAGATAGGTGAAGCTGAGAAGACTCTCAGATAAGACAAACTGAAAAAACAAAACAACAACAACAATAACAATAACAAAAGAACTGCTTAGCAAAAGCTCCAACTGAGTGGCCTGGAAGAAGCCAAGAGATGAGCCAAACTGCCTAGAAGAAACCAAACCTAACTGTCTGGGAGAGGCTCAGACCAACTGAGCTACCTAGAAAGGACACCCTCCAAGTGGTTGAGTGGCCAGCAGGCTGTGCAGTGTGCTCCAGGTTTCCAGCTTGTGTGAGCTGTCACCCCTGGGGCTGGGCTTGGGGATGCAGCTGTCTTTGAGTCATTTCTGTTCCTGTAAGTTCCTCTCACCCACAGTCCTGGAACCCCAACACAGCTCATTGGTTCACCAAGTGGAATTTTGGTGCTATTCTGCACTTCAGTTAAGTTCTGCCCACTCCACTCCCCCCCCCCCCCGCCGCCATCTCTCCAGGAACAGTGTCACACAACAAACACCATTAGAAGACTCTGAAACTGCCCAGTGCAGGCTTCTAGGAACACCAAGAGAGTAATCATTGGATACAAATGAGTCATGGTGGATTTTCACTTTTCTTTTCTTTCTTTTCCATGCCTAATTCTCTCTCTCTCTCTCTCTCTCTCTCTCTCTCCCCTCTCCTCTCCTTTCTCCCCCCTTTCTCCCCTTCTTCCCTGTGTGTATATGTATGCACACACACAAACATGCCACAGCATATGTGTGGAGATCAGAGGACAACTTGTGGGAGTCCTTTATGTCTACCAAATGGGGCCTTGGAATCAAACTTGGATCCCCAAGGCTTGGCAGCAAGTGATTTTACTTTTACCTTGCTGAGCCATCTCACCAGCCCTTCAGTTTATTCTAAGATCCTCCCTATCCCACACAGGCTGAAATCTTTGAGAGGTAAGGCTTCGGAAAGATATTGGAGAACGATATATTAAGAAAAATTTATTTTATTCTAATAGTTTTGGTTTTTACATAAGACTGTCTTTCAAAATTATTAGTTATTTTATGTTGCATATGTTTTCGCTCCACGTCTTTGCATCACGCATGTGCAGTACCAGTGGAGGTCAGAAGAAGTCATCACATTCCCTGGGATTGAAGAGCACTGTGAGCCATCAAGTAGCTGCAGGGAATCAAACCCTGGTTCTCTGGAAGAGCAGCCACTGCTCTTAACAGCGGATCTATCTCTCCAGCTCCAAGGCTCTTGGTCATTTTAAAGATGATGAAAAAGTCTTTTAGAGAATAAAGTTGATTGATACCTTTGTACAAAATGCTGTGACCCACAAGAATCTTTTGGCACCTTTGAAAAAGAAGTAATATTTACCAAGTATGTGACAAGCTCTTTGATAGTAGGCATTTCTCTTGTTTCCAGTACTTGCCAACTTCATACTAGGAGCTGTGTGAGTTACTTGGAAGATGACCTGGACATTGAGTATGGGGAATGTCTGGGAGCCTGTCTTCTCTTGATTTTTTCATCTGAGCTTCATATGTCCAGGATGGAAGTTCAGTGAAAGAAAGTATTCCCCCCCCCCCGATTTGCTGAAGTGTGTCACTGTATTTGGGGTGTGAATACATGAGTTCAGACCCCATATCCACTAACGTCGGCATCGACTTTACTTTCACTGGTTCACTGAGATGTTGGCATGTGCCAAATAGTAACCACTGAAGATATAACCGGCTAATTCTCAAACTCTATGCAATGGAGGCATTACCAGATTGGTAGTATTCTAGTTAGGATGAGGAATTGAGCAACATACCTTTTTGCCTGAGTGACTACTCCTATTATATTAAATACTGGCTTGACTGTGCTTAGGAGTCCTGCTCCATCACAGTCAAATAATTTCCCTGGTGTCTGACCCAGATCTCATCTACACCCTGCTCTCATCCCAAGTTTAGAGGTCCTGTTTGCAAGCCTTGCTTCCGTACTAAAGCACATCTTTCTTTTGATTTCTCAGTGTGAGCTGCCATCATGAATTGCCATGGATTTGGTAGCTCTTTTTTTCTCATGTTCTTGGAGGGTGGAAAGTTCCAAACCAGGGTGCCAGGATGGTCAGATTCTAGGGACCGTTCTCTTCTTGGCTTGAAGACTACCACCTATTTTTAGTGTACTCATATAGCCTTACCTTGGTGTAGGTTCATAGGCAGATCTCTCTCCCCCCTCTTCATGCCCCTTCTCTCCTTTTCTCCCCCCACTCTTCCCCTCCCTCCTCCTTCTACTCCTGCTTTCCTTCTTTCTCCTCCTTCTTCCTTCTCTATCTTAACTATCTCCTAAAAAGTTCAGTCTCTTACACTGAGAGATGTAGCATTTTGACATATGATTTCACATTTTAGTGTGTAATTGGTGTAAGGACACAATACATCACACTTTTCCGATCACGTGATTCACTGACACACTTGCAGGAACACTTCTTTGCTATCCTGTTTCCTGCAGTGTTTTGACTTCAGTCATTTAGGGGTTAAATATGCACATCTAGGGCCAATGTGTATTGGACTGGAAGTACTGTTAGAATCTTTGTAGACAAGCCATTCTGCTGATGGGTTTTCCCATGAAAATCTTTCCCGCATCGCTAGGTTTCTCAGAACATTCATCCTTGCCAGCCATGATTGATCAGAGTTAACACTGCATAGCAGAATACAAACTTAGAATCATATACACAAACCTTTCTACCTGTGTGACTTGGAGAACTTTTGAAATTCATACAATAGATGCATACAATTATTGTTTTCCTCTGTTCACTGAATCTTTGATATACAACATTTCCTGAGGAGAAATTTTATAGATACTATGTGACCTTGCAGAGTGTCCAGTAACCATTACATTTGTATGGTGGTTCCTTACAGGTAACTCTGGGAGTCATTATTTTGATTAAGCAATGAGCCGTAGTTAGTAACATTCTGAATTATTCCTTGGGTTATCACAAGTATTCCTTAAAAATTTCCAGTTGAACCTTAGAATAAAAAATATATTTTCTAACTTGTTTACTACAAATGCCACAACAAAATCCCTTCACTATCAGTGGCCCTTGTGTTACAAACAAGTTGCTAGGAGTGTGATAGTGAATCTTGTAGGACAAGATACCCTGATTTGTACCAACATCCAGAAGATAGACTTGTCTACTGCAGACTTGATTAAAATAAGTCCCAGGATAACAACAATGTGAACATTTTAAGAGGGCTTCCTTATTAATGAAAATATAGACTTCCTGACTCAAGGACATCTTTCCTCTGGAAACTTAAGAAATTCTGATTGTGTACACACTCGCGTGTGTACATGGTATGTGAGTGCCTGTCTGTATGTGCATGTATATGTGTGTGTGTGTATGTATGTATGTGTGCATATGTGTATGTTACTGTTTTCCTCAGACCACTGAAAATGATATCCAACATTCCCAAGGAGAAATTTTATTTATACTCTGTAACTTTGTAGAATCTCTAATACATAGTTATATGTATATATACTTATACATATATCTAGTTATATGGTATTTACTTATATGTAACTCTGGGAGTGTGTGTGTGTGAGTGTGTGTGTGTGTGTGTGTGTGTGTGTGTGTGTGTGTGTTTTGCTATCTTGGATTCCATTGTTCCTATTGTAGAGAGTTTTTTTTTAAATGTGCTTCATTTGTTTTACATTTTAAGAGAAAATAGTGAACTTTATTTTATAGAACTACTAATATATAAATAACATTGTAAATGCAAGGCCACATTTAAAACAAATTCAGAGCAGGTCCATAGGAACTTCTTGGAAATAATATAATAGGTTATCATTGTTAGATTTCACATTATTTATGAGTACAAAATATAAATTATTTAGACATGCCACCCTTAAGCTGCTAACAGGCACACATTTAGATTACATGCATAATTCACTAATTCAGTGTGAACAGATATTTTCACTAAATGACTAAAAAGTAATCACTTTTTGCAATACTTCTTTCATCACTAAAGTTTTCTGTTGCTGGGGAAAAACTGTGTCAAGTAGTTTAATTTAATTATTTTTATTTTCTTTTTTTCTAATAAGGTCAACCTCTGTGGGGGAAAAATGGTAGAGAAATGTCTGAGGTCAGGCACAGGGATGTGAGTTCCTGCTTTGCTCTGGTATTAAGGAGCTCCGAGAACTGAGCAGGTTGCTTAACCCCAGGAACAAGCTTTCTTATCTTTAAAAGGAAAGGCTAATGTAAAATTAGATGGCTCAGCCGGGCAGTGGTGGCGCACGCCTTTAATCCCAGCACTCGGGAGGCAGAGCCAGGCGGATCTCTGTGAGTTCGAGGCCAGCCTGGGCTACCAAGTGAGTCCCAGGAAAGGTGCAAAGCTACACAGAGAAACCCTGTCTCGAAAAAACAAAAAAAAAAAAAAAAAAAAAATTAGATGGCTCCTAAGTTCTTAGAGGTCCACTCACTTTGTGACTGTAAGCGGTTCTTCCTATACTAGACTCAAAAAAAAAAAAAAAATTAGTCCCCATGAGAAAGGAAGACAGGAAAGGTTATTCAAGATGAATATTATCTTTCCTATGGTTCCAGCAGCCAAACCTTGTCATTATTAAGCACACTCCAGGTCACATGCTGCAGTTATCCCGGCTTTGATGACTAACTTTTTTTTTGTCATCTCCCCTGGGCCCCAGGGTCCTCACATCAAATGTTGTTTTTTATGTGTCTCTTAGGGTCTTTCCAAATGAGTTTAGCGTTCAAGTAGATAGACCCAGTAAAGGAGATTAGCCTCCATGAAGGGAACAGAAAGCAGAAGTGGGGATTTGTTCCCTTTGCATCTGTTTGCTTGAGCAGGGGCACTGACTCTCTCCTGCTCCTAGACTTTTATACTGATCATCTTCCCTGGTTCTGAGTCATCTGGACTCGTTCTGGAATTAAACTTCCAGCTTCCCTGAGTTTCCAACTTGACTATTAGGGCACTTCTGTCCTTATAATTGCACAAGCCATTTCGTGTTTGTGTGTGTGTGTGTATGTGTGTGTGTGTGTGTGTGTGTGTGTGTGTGTGTGTGTTGTGTGTACATGGTCTCTTCCTGGTTCCAACTCTGTAGTAGAACCTCATACACAAATCTGTCCTGAGAACCCGAGTGCTGCTATAACAAATATGTCCAAATGCAAAAGTGCTTTCTGAGCTAAGGAAAGTGTTGTGAGTGAGTACAGGTTGGGAGAATTTTGAAATACTTACTGGGAGAGTTAAAATTGTTAATATGGAATTTTTTAAGGTGATCCCTGTGAGGACTCAGGAAGAGAGAATAGAGAAATGTAGAGGAGCCTCCTTCTTAACAGAGAATATAGAAATATAAAATAGCGCAAAAATATGGATGAAAAGGCCATCTGACAACCCAGCAGGTAGAAATAAGAGACACATCTCTGGACCACAGGGAACAAGCAACCCATGCTATAAGGTGGCAAAGAAGCTCTCTAATTGTATTCATGTTCAAGTATTTTGTACAAGACAAAATTTTCAAGCAATGAAATTTGATAATTAGCTGGAAATTTTCTTTTCTCCCTTTTATAAAAGAAAGATTTTTTCCTCACATATTATATCCTGATTAGTTTCCCCTCCCTCCACTCCCCCCAGTTCCTCTCCATCTCTCCTTCTACCTAGATCCATCCTCTTTCTGTCTCTCATTAAAAGAGAAACAGGATTCTATAGGATAATAATAAAATAAAATATAATAAGATAAAACATAGGCAGTTATAGAGACAGAGATCATTCACACACTGAAGAATCCCATAAAAACACTAAATAAAATAAATGACAGCCCATGCTGTTGAGGATGTAGAGTGGGGGGGACACTCATCTGTTGCTAGATGGGAGTACCATCTTGTACACCCACTATGTAAATCAATGTGTCAGTCCCCTAGGAAGATGGGACTCGATCTACCTCAAGATCCAACTATACTACTCTTGGGTATATACATAAAGGATGCTTCTTCTTACCGCAGAGACACTTACTCAACTACATTTATTGCTTCTCTATTCATAATAGCCAGAAATTGTAAACAACCTAGAAGTCCCTCAACAGAAGGATGGATACAGAGAATTTGGGACATTTACATAATGGAGTATTACTCAGCTGTTAAAAAATGATATCATGACACTCACAGGTAAATGGATGGACCTAGAAAAAGTTATCCTGAGTGATGTAACGAAGACTCAGTAAGACAAATATGGTATGTATTTGCTTCCATGTGGATATCAGCTGTTAGGTCACTGATAGCCAAGGTACAACCCACAGAACTACAGTGGTTAGATATAGATTAAAAGACTGGGCAGATAGAACTTATTAGGAAAGGGAAATAGAGCAGATAGCTTTGGGTGGGTGGGGGGCAATAGAACAGGGGGATCAAGTGGGAGGGAGAGTCAAGAGGGGACAAGGAAGGGAACACAGGGATAGATAGCCAAATTTAAGTAGCATTTGAGGGGTAGTAAGGAAATCTAATACAGTAGAAACTTCTCAAAATGTATACATAAATGAAGGCAAACTAAATGAAACCACCAAAGAATGGAGGAGACCGAGCCTCAACTGGCCATCTCTTGTCACCAAATGAAGCTTCCAGTACCAGGATTGTGTTACATCTAATTGCATTTTTGGCCAAAGGGGTCCTGTGGGAACCCCCAAACGACCCAGGTTGTTGCCAAGACTATACATTGCTCTCCATAAACAGGGGAGCTTTCTAAACAAAGTACATAAGTAATAGCTTGGATCATCCTACCTGCTCATATAGTAAGACACAAGATAAGAGAAATGACTTGAAGATATAATTATTAACCAAAAGGAAATCAAACCTAAACATTTGCTAAATCCTCTATCTCTGCATATTGCAGGCGGGGGGGGGAGAGAGAGAGAGAGAGAGAGAGAGAGAGAGAGAGAGAGAGAGAGAGAGAGAGAGAGAGAGAAGAGAGCACCATAGTATGGCCAAGCGTCTGTTTCAGAATAGGATAATGAAGGGGGTCTGGTTTATAGCACCCAAGAGGCTGAGGTGATGGATGACAGCTCAGTGCACACAGCATTATTTTATATCAGAAAAAAGGTATGTGTGGTTTCTGTGGCTGAGTTCAATTGTAAAGAGGTTGCTTCATATGCACAAAGCCCCGGATGGGTTCATTTCCTAGCATAGACTGAAGTGGGTGTTTTGGCCTATGCACATAACCTCCAGCACTGGGGAGGTGGAAGCTGGGATTGAGAAGTTCCAAGTTCAATTCAAGGCCAGCCTAGGCTACATGAAACCATATAGCCTAGACTATGGACTTAAATCAGTATCTATCTAAGTGGGAGAGCTGCCAGCTGCACTGGAGGATAAGAAGACAGAAGGAGGGTGCTTAGACATCTTCAATTTTAGAGGCAGTGGCTAAAGATTACATTGAACTATGAGTCTATGAGCACAGCCTGTTCGTTAGTGGGTGAAGGTAACCCCAAAGGTAACAAAGAGATGCTCAAGATTCCCCTTTCATTAAAATAGTTTACTCGTACTGACACATTATTTCTATTCAGATGTGGGGTACATAAGCAATTTTTAAAATGCTCCTATTTCATTTCCCACCTTTCTATCATTTCACTATATTTGCCTTTCATTTCATTTTAACTCATTGTATTATAATTTTAGTTTACAGACATAGTTCCTGCTCTCTAAATGTGCATCTGTTATTTATTTTTTCCTTCTCATTGACACAATGTTTTATTTTTCATCTCATCTCTATTATCTAGAACATGTTACTCTTTGTTTTTGTGTCTCTTCAGCTAGATTCATTCTTGAAACATGTGTGATCTGTTGTTGTCTTCTGATTAGAGAGTTTACAACTATGTAAGAAAAGACTCAATTAGCCTTTCCTTCTAGTGTGATCTGGCTGGGTTGTTACTTTAGGAAACCCTGGTATTAGTGCCCTTAGGTTCTTCTTTGAGGGTGATTAAATTTCCAAAAGAAGATTCTTTGAATATATTTACCAGAAAAGCTAATTATGGATTTTTTCAACCTATTGGGGAGTCTGAACATTTTGTAGAGAAACTTCTCAATTAATTCTTTGCAATTGGGCTCCTCTATTCTACCCTCTGCTGTATGGTCCCAAGTCCCCTGGCTTTGCTCTTCATGGCCTTTGAACAGAACTTCATTTTGCTGGTTGCAGGAAGCACAGGCATGTCATGGCTCTTGGTCAGTCTTCCTACCATCATGGGAGCATTTACCTCTCAATTCTAGAGACATATAACCATTTCCAGCGGCTTTGATAAGTTGTTGGTAGAAAGCGGCTTGCTTCTGGAATTTTTCTGGATTCACGTTCTCACAAATCAGCATTCCTGAACTTGCTATATTTTCTTCCACAATTGCACCGTTTCCAGATTGAATGATGTGCTGAAGTTGTTTGCAGTCCCATGCTTTTTGGTCTTCAATTTTTTTTTTACTAAGCTTTGCAAAAATAGTGATTATAGCACAACTACCTTGTTCCCAATGAAATCTTCAGCAGGCAGAGCTGTGTCAGGCATTTTAGAGGGTACGAGCAACTAGGAGGGAAGGAATCATTACTATGTGAACAAGGCTCCACCAACTAAGCAAAGTCACTGTTGATCCTATTCAATGACTCAACAAAATTCTTAAGTATTGTTTTCTATCTTAGTGCAAAGTTATCTGTGGAACTCTGTGGTGTCCTAGAACTTTTGAGGATATCTTATTGATATAAATACACCATCTAGGCTAGAACAGAGTGCCAGCCTCTACAAATGACAAAAAGCTCATCTGCGGCCGATACTGCCATCTGCCCGTTTCCACTTAACATGTATATTAGTCCTCTGAATAGATTATTAGATGTTGAAGGTCACTTTATGGTGACCCTTTGAGTATGGGGTCATCACAAATAACCTCAGTCTGCAGCTGTGACCAAAAGGGAAAATGACTTCAACTGCTGACACATGCCCTTGGTCCAGATACAATAGGGACTAATAATATTAAATATAGAAAACAGGGACAAAAGAAAACACGGACTCACAAAATGATCCATTGCATAGATCCTAATATGTTTCCTGTGATGGGGAGGCCTTCAAAATGTTCATGCCAGAGGCTTGTACATCTCCCATTCATTTTCTCTTGATTTGTGTGGTTACCAATCACAGAGTAATAATTACTGTAAAGTAAAACTGTGGTTAAAATTGGTAATGTTTTTACTCAACCCTGCTTTAATGGTTACTTGCACATAGTACTGTATAATTAGGCTTTTTACTCTGCTTGAAGGGAAGATACACAAAACCAGGACCCTTGCTTTATTAGCGAAATGCTTGAAAAGGTAACTACAAACTACAATTACATGTCTTGAAATGAAAGTTTAAAATAATACTCATTATGATCCAGGGGGCGGTGATACATGTCTTTAATGCCAGCACTCAGGAGGCAGAGGCTGGCAGGTCTCTGAGAGTTCAAGGCCAGCTTAGTCTACAGAGGGAGTCCCAGGACAGTCAGGGCTACCCAGAGCCCTGTCTTGAAAAACAACAACAACAATAGTAATAATAATAATAATAATAATAATAATAATAATAATAATAATTAGGTTACATGATAGTCACTGTGTTGTCTCTTATGTAATCATTACATGACAAATCAGTTTTAAAGTTAACTCCAAAAAGAAATCTCTCTTGATGAAGAGCAAACACTTATTTCTGTAAAACACTGAAGGACAGCATGAGAGTAAAATTCTATAGAATCAGTGGTGCAGAGGCAGGTGATGCCTAGTTTTTGAAAATAAAATAGTGGCTGCTGGCTAAAGGGTTGAGATTCTGTGCTTCCTTTTATATTAGCTCCATGAATGATGGCATCATAGCTTGCACTCTCTCAGTGGTTTCTTTTCATTTTATTTAACTGAAAAAAATTGAGTCTCATGTAGTTGAGGCTGCTCTCCAGTTTACTACATAGTCAAGGATGACCACAGACTTCTGATCCTCCTGAACCCATCTCCTTAGTGTTGGGATTCCAGGCATATGCCACCAGGTCTAGTTTTATCATTGCTTGCATTGACAATCTATCTACCTAGGGCTTCATTCATGTCAGACAAGCAAGCTCTACTCACTGAGCTCACCCTCAATCCTCCATCTTCATTTCAATGGCTGCACTAAGACAAATGGGAGACTATTCAAACACCTCCAGACACTCCACCACTCAGTGTCTTGCAGTGCCAAGAGCTGGGGCTTCTGATAGGTCTGGTCCATGGTGGTCCTCTGCTTACTTTACTGCTAGGATCCAGTGATCATCTTGAAGCATGCTTTCTAATTAGATTCCTTAACTACTGCAGGAATAAAATTGACCATATTTTTATTTGATGGATTATGAACACATCTGAATCACAGCAGCCCAGGAGCTTAGTTTTCAGGGTCTTTCAAAGGTTTGTGTTGGCAAATTCTCCTCCAGAGTGAACGCTTTTATTTTACTGTTTGGTGTCCTATAGAAACAATTGTTTTCAAAAGAAAGAGAAAAATTTCATTATCAACTTTAAAATTGATTTTTGTCATGCAATCTTTACATAATAAACAATGAATTTTTAGGAACATGATAAATGTTATTTGGAACAAGGGTTTAAAAACTTGGAGAAATTATTTTATATTATCTTCATATCATATTCAGTTAGTGGTGGACCCAGAATTATAAAAGTTTTGAAAGGAACACTTTATTTTTTTAAGATTTATTTATATTTATTATGTATATAATGTTCTGCCTGTGGGTGTCCCTGAAAACCAGAAGAGGATACCAGCTCTTCTTATAGATGGTTGTGAGCCACCATGTGGCTGCTGGGGATTGAACTCAGGAAGAGCAGCCAGTGCTCTTAACCTCTGAGCCATCTCTTCAGCCTGAAAGGACCACTTTAAATTTAATATGTGCATATGGTTTCCTAAACAGCATGGTAGTAACTGTAATTATGCAAATTGCACTCAGGAGTCAGATGCTGTTCCAAGCATTCTGTATATAACCTGTTTCTTCCTCCGGATCACTTGTAGAAGCATGTCTACTTCCACCATATTTTACAGATGAGGGAAGTCTATCCTGAAGAAGACAGTGTCTTTAAGTGGCAAGAAAGCAAGACTGGTCTTATGTAAGGTACACTCTCTGCCAGCTACCTTGTTTTTAAATATAACTCCTTCCACTTAGGAATCTGAGAAATATTTAACAGTGACACACTCAAAACCACATTCCAAAACAAGGGCTCATTGTCCTAGGATTCTGAAGTGTCAATTCAACAAACAGCACCCAAAATCCAGAGTGACATTCACTGTGAAAGTTTAGGGGTTGGACTGCAGCCTCAGAGGGAGGGCCTCAGATCATCTATGTAAGGCCACAGCCCCATATACCTTGTGGAAAAGTGATCCCAGGATCCTGTCTTTTAACCTTGCGTTACAAAGTAAAGAGAAACAAGTTGCACCAGTGTTTGAGAAATAGCCTGCCATGGTCTCCCCTCCAGGTATCATACCACAAGCTCCTATGCCAACTGCGGTTTCTATGAAGACATAGCACAATTGTTACATTCTAAGTTCTTTCTTTTGTATTTCCTTAAAAAAGATTCTCTCTCACACATATACATACACACACATACATATATACATACACACACACACATATAAATATATAATGAATATTGCATTCATGCACTGTTCCCAGGGATGAACCCACATGGATGGGTAGGGAATGAAGAATGACAGACAGATGGACATATGAACAGAAAGCTAGAATTGGGTGGTCTGAGACCTCTAATGGAGAAACTCCTACATCTCAGAAACTCCATGTGGTGCTACTGGCTGAACAAATAAATAGGGTTATTGCATACAGATGAACAAGGAGGCAGGGTTATTGCATGCAGAAATATTAGGTGGTGGGGTTATTATATACAGCTGGATCAAGAAGACAAGTTTAGCCAATCTTGGTTGGAGCAATTTTTGTAGGGGAACAGTCTTCAGACCATAAATATCTGGTGGGAGAAAGTGATGGTGGACATTTTCTGCACACACTATCAACATTCACACATGGACCAAAGGAAGGCTTTGCTATTTCCCTCTGATCCTCACCTCCCAGGGGTAGGCAAGACTTCACCATTCCTCCATGGGTCTGAGGCTCTGCGGTCCTTGACATGGCCATGCTTATATCAACAGTATACATTCATTCACACCAGGACTCCATTCATTCAGGCCTTATATTCAGAATGTACTTGGAATCATCCTGCAGTGGAGCAACAGTGCCCCTATGAGACAGCACAGCCTAACAGATACAAAGCCCAGAGCTAGTAATGACGTACCTCTTTGAAAGATATTGGCCAATGGATCCCACAGACCCCCAAACAATACAAGCTATTGCCATTGCTCCTGGTGACCCTCTAGAACTTGACAGTCAAACCCAATTGCTATATACATATACATATATATTTCAGTCACAGAACATGGAGAAATCAAGTCAGTACTGCCTTGGAAGCTTCACTACTGAATAGTATTCATGGTGCTTGAAGGTGCTTTGCAGCTTACTATGGGGGAACTATAATCACCAGGCTTACCCACCTGTAACTCTGCAGCTACAATAACAACTAACCTGGCAAGATATGTTCACGGGTGTAGTAGTGGCACAAAGACCATGGGAGTAACTAACCACCTTCTGATGATGAGATTTCTTATAAGAAAGCCTGCTCTGTAACATGGAACACATAGCTGGTACCATTATTAGAGCCAAGCAATGTTTCTAGATAGGTTATAGGTGTTAGGGAAGAACATAGTACTATTGTTTTGCTAAATAGACACAGTATCAAACTGACTCCTTATGACTTATAGTTACAGCCATAGATTAGTGCATCTCTCAACCTTCATCAGAGAAACTTCTTTTTGTAGTAGATGACTATTACCAAAGAGGCCCACAACTGATCAAGAGGCAGAAAATAAGAGACAGGAGTGTTCAGCCTTAAATGGGACATCTATGTCACACACACCCTCCTCTAAAGCCTTGGGGACCATTGTGGAAGAGAGAGCAGAAAGATTGCAAGATCCAAGGATAGGGACCCTCTTCAAAGAAACAATACTTTATATACACGATAGTGCTGTGGGACACATTAATTCACACTGCTTGTGGCAGTATGCGTAAGACCTGCACAAGCTGAAGCCAGACAGAATCCCAGCCTGAAGTAAAGAGTTAGCAACTCCATCCCATTCTTAGTGGGACACTATTGCAATTGATGCTTTCTGGGAGAGGGAGAGTCAGTTTTCTTAAGGGTGTGGCCCTTGGCAAGTTGACTACGTTATATAGATGGCCTCATACCCAAGAGTATATGGGCAGCACAGATTGGACTTGGTAGTTTGTCTAAAAATATTAAAAAGAGGACATTACCTGTGGAAGTGGAGTGAATCTCCAAATATAAGCAAATACATCATAAGAAATCCACAAAGAATTAACATTTAAAAATAACAATAGTAGCATGTATGATGTTGCGGAGTTTTACTGTAGATTTTGCTTTGTTTTTATTTCAGATGATATTCTGCTACCAGCTAGTAGTCTTGGTTGAAAAAGACAAAAAAAAAAAAAAAAAAAAAAAAAAAAGCCCTACTTGCCCAATCACAGGATATATTAAACCAGCAAGCTTCTGTTAATAAGTAACGTGTGAGATCTTGGAGGCCACAGTTGCATCCATCTGCTTTTTGATGTAGGGATCAGTGGTGTAAGAATACACACACACACACACACACACACACACACACACACACACACACACACCTTAGATCTCTAGATGGAAAAAAAATC
The DNA here is from genome assembly GCF_004664715.2 of Peromyscus leucopus. Taxonomy (NCBI): domain Eukaryota; kingdom Metazoa; phylum Chordata; class Mammalia; order Rodentia; family Cricetidae; genus Peromyscus; species Peromyscus leucopus. The sequence goes on from NC_051085.1 coordinate 12,291,748, forward strand.
TATAATTGTGCTTGAAAATGTTCAGGAAGTGTTTGTAGATGAAGTGATACATGAATCACATGTTGAAGATAAGTAACAACTTACAAGATCAATTTGGTGAATTATTTTGAGTAAAAAGAAATCTTTACAAAATATAATATGTCTAGTTATGTTTGAGGTTTGGGGGTCAGCAACGACTGTGACATATATAATATGTGTGTGAATAGGTGTTGAGTAGGGATGTTATATGGACTCACATCATTCTGTCTAGTTTAAATACAGGCATTAACCTTGTGAAATTCATTATTAGTTTCACTGTGCCTTAATTTTGTAATGTATATAGTAGAATAGGGTTTCTCAGTGGTAAATTAAATATTACAAATCTCTCAGTAGAATGAACACGTAAATGCTATTAGTGGAGATCCATAAGTGTTAATAATTGTTACTTCCCCAATGAGTCATCTCAATTCCAAATAATAAATATCATCATTTGACTGACATTTTACATACCTATGACATAATAATAACAGTAAGAAATATGGAATTATGTTCCTGTGTCCTTTTGGTCAGTTACTCTCTTCTGTAAATAAGAAAGCTATTCCTATAGGGTTATATCCCAGCATAGACATCATTTCTGAAGACATTCTGCCCAGTCCAAGGAAGCATTCTTATTACCTAATTAGACAGTTGATGGAAACACCCCAAACATAACTGAAATAGATACTTATTGTCACTGGAGTCCATGTGTCTATGCTTTAGAAGAAAAAATGCAAAGCATATTCTTGGAGAGAAAAATCATATTGCTGGAAACAAATTCCATTGGAAGGGATAGCTTAAAACCCAACTCTTAATTTTAATTGAATTCATTTAGACATTTTATCATTTCATTAACAAAATCTGTAATGCCTTAAATAATTAATTCTTTAAAAGCTGGCTCCCATTAGCTGGATAATATTAAATCATCATTTTGAGAGAGTAAGTGCAGACACACAATCTTCACAGTTAGATTGCAAAACAAACCACATTCCACCTAAAATTTTGAAAGAATTATGAAGTCTTGCAAACCTCTAGAGGACTGTGTGTTAAAGGTTGAGGTAGGGTTTTTTGTTTGTGTTGCTGGAGGGCTTCTCTCCAGGTTCCCCAAGCCCCGCAGTCCCACAATCCACTTATAAAATAATCACTCAGACGCTTATATCACTTATAAACTGTATGGCCGTGGCAGGCTTCTTGCTAACTGCTCTTTTATCTTAAATTAACCCATTTCTATAAATCTATACCTTGCCACGTGGCTGGTCTTACCAGAGTCTCTACATGCTGCTTGTCCTGGTGGTGGCTGCAGTCTCTCCCCTCCTTCTTCCTGTTTCCCCAATTCTCCTCTCTCTTTGTCCCGCCTATACTTCCTGCCTGGTCATTAGCCATCAGTGTTTTATTTACATAGAGTGATATCCACAGCACTTCCCCTTTCTTCTTTTTTTAAAAAGGAAGGTTTTAACTTTAACATGGTAAAATTACATATAACAAAACAATTACCGAGCAAGAATTATAGTTACAATATTAAAGAACATGTCTTATCTATCTTATATTTGTGAGTTTAAGGTTTTATAGCTAACTTATCTTTTATCATAACTGAGGAAATTACGACTATCTAGTCTTCAACCACATCAAAGACCTGAGAAGGAGCATAATGGTACCTGAGAAATGGTAGATGGATGCAAGCAACTTTCGGGAATCTTGCAAGAGTAGACCAAGACAGCTGGCAGCCTGGACAGTCACCTAATGTTTCTCAGCATTGTTGGTGCATTCAAATTGGCTACAGGCCTAGAGTATCTGACAGACCATTTTTAGAAGCAGGAATTTTAAGAGACCATCTTACCCTGTCTTGGCAGAGTACAGTAGTCGCTTTCCTTGTGTCCCGCTTGTCCAGAAAGGACAGCATTGCATTTGTACTGTCAGCTATCAAGGCAAGGGCAGTTCTTTGCCCAGTAGGCCATTTTGTGCCAAAAAGACAAACTTCCAAATGGAAATGTCTTAGAAGCCCAACATTCTCTCGGGATCAAATTGGTGCAGCCAGGAGCAATTGTGTCTCACGTCAACAGAATTCTAAGTTATTTAAATGCCATATTCTCCAGGTCTATGAAGTGTTTGAAGATTACCTATCTATCTGAAATATATCTATGTATACCTAGAAGACTTAACTAACATGGCTACAGATATGATTATCATAGATGACTAATTATTAATCTATTTTTTAATTATCCATTACAATTTTAAATGAGTTATATAAACATAATACCTCAAACAAGAATAGAAATATATATATATATATACAGTATAACAAAATTAACTTCAAGTTTGTATCAATGAACTAAAATTTATACCAATGTAAAACATTTTAAACATAAACTAAAATCTATACCAATGTAAAACATTTTTAAACAAGTTGTTCTTTAAAAGTAGGTTCATTAATCTACCCTTTTATCTTATCATCTCCATATCCTCCTATATATCATATCCCCTTTTCTTTTTTAGAAAGAGATCACATTTATAATCAACCTGTTTTAAATAAAAATATTGGTTTTTCTCTGTCCCACACCAGAGGGCTCTTCTGATTTGGGACACAAGAATCCCTTAATCATTTTTTTTTTAAAGCAATATGTCTGGGTTTAGAGGGGGAGTGAGCCAATTCCACCTCTAAAGCCAGCTTGGTATATTTGGGAATTTGGGCGTAGCATCTCTTACTACTTCCTGCTGGAGGGGGGCGCTGTATCTTATGGGGACGCAAAGAAAATTTTAGACCTATGGGGTAGTCCGTGAGGCTGTATTGTGTGAACCAGTTGCCTTGAAACCGATCTGGATGTTGGATCATCTGGGCCATGGTGTCATCGGAGTCCTTTCAGGGGGTCTTGGCTGGTGAAACCTGATGTATCTTAATCTGGAACAAGTCCACAGCCTCTGGCTTTCTGTGGAAACAAAAGCAGAACCTCTTTTCCAAAGTAACATATCCTTATATCCAAATTTTGAAGTCAAGGTACCTTTAAAATATACATTTTGGCATAACTCAACAGCTTTTGTAATCAAATGTTTTTCTTTAGTTATGAATATCAAAGAGAACATAATCCAGATTCTCTGTGTGGTAGCCATCTTTATGTGGCTTATGTTTTATATTACCTTGAGCCTTGAGCCTATTGCTTTAAACTGCACCATTATAAGCCTGAAACGGCGCTGTGGCTGCTGGCTCTGCCCATTTCAGCTTCCCAACATGGCAGTGGTACGTTTTCCGCCAGCTCTGGGAGTCATCAAGTCTCAGAAATAGTGGGTCTAAGCTTTTATCAAAGCAGCGTGTAGCCCAGAAACCTTTTTTTTTTTTTTTTTTTTTTTTTTAAATAATAGTAAAGACTAAATCTACCACACAGCTTAATGTGCCGCTGGCAGACGCCTCATTTCCGCCATACTGTGGGTCAAACACACACGCCAGGAACCCGCCAGTGTTCAAACCCGCGTTTTGCAGAGTCTAGCTGCCCGTATGAGACAAGAAGCAGGAACCTGGTTTTGGCTCTGTTTAGAATTGGTTATTAAATATTCTCAGGTTTAAGGTGGAAACTTGAGCTGTTGGGCGCCATTTTGTTGCTGGAGGGCTTCTCTCCAGGTTCCCCAAGCCCCGCAGTCCCACAATCCACTTATAAAATAATCACTCAGACGCTTATATCACTTATAAACTGTATGGCCGTGGCAGGCTTCTTGCTAACTGCTCTTTTATCTTAAATTAACCCATTTCTATAAATCTATACCTTGCCACGTGGCTGGTGGCTTACCAGAGTCTCTACATGCTGCTTGTCCTGGCGGTGGCTGCAGTCTCTCCCCTCCTTCTTCCTGTTTCCCCAATTCTCCTCTCTCTTTGTCCCGCCTATACTTCCTGCCTGGTCATTAGCCATCAGTGTTTTATTTACATAGAGTGATATCCACAGCAGTTTGTTTGTTTGTTTGTTTTGTTTTTGTTTTCCAATTGGAATTTAATAGCACAGACTGAGTTCCATGATCGGCAGATCTTTCCTGGGTCCCTAAAACAGACTATCTTGGAAAAGGAAAGCAGTCATGTTGGTAGAGGGAACTAGTAGCCAAAAGGAAAGAAACTTGATGTACTAGGGGAAATGAGGTAGAAAAGGAATGAGTTTAATGCATGGCTAGACAGACAGACCAGACCCACTGGCAGTGCCACAGAATACATTGTATGTGAATTCACCAATAGGGAGTGGTAAGGTCAGATCTGTCAATTTCTCCAGCCAAAGCTTGCAGATTTTAAAATATGTGAATCCCTTGTACAAGCCAAAGTCTGCAGGAATAACAGAGATTCTGTTTTCTTGATGATTCTGTGGGTCTGTGCTCTCTGGCCTGTGCTAAAATGAAGAAACCACAGTGTGTGCCAGAAGCAGTCATGTGTAATAATTTGTTAATAATATGGGAGGTTGAGTAGATTAACCGAGAGTGTAGTATTTCTGATTGTATACCCTTGTTTCCAGGACAAAGTGAAATTTAGTTGGTGAGATCCATATTAAATTATGTTATGTCATGCTCTTCATGAGTTGGGATGGGTTGGGAGAACACAGGACTATGACAATCTTTCCACCCTGGCCCACCACTATATGAACTTTTGAGGGAGAATGAAACATTGCATCTTCTAAGATGATTCGCTGAACTGGTTTTATTTATCTTTGACTTTACTCTTAAACGGTAGAGAAGATAGAATCCAAATTCCAATGGCAGCAGCTAAGAATGAAGAAGTGGCCCTTGAGAAGTCCCTTCTTCAGTGGCCCCGAGCTCAGCAATTCTATTAATCCGATTCCCACTACCAAGTAGCCAGGTTGGGCTCCACAGAGAGACCCCAAGTTTGTAAGAGTCTAGTCTGAGCATACACACCAACAGGCACTCGGTGCAATTGTACTATGTGGCAATGATAAGTCACTATATGGCTATTTTTAAAACTTACTGTTTTTTTTTTTTTTTAAATAGAGTTGTGATGTTTTTCTATTAAGAGGGAATTTGAGGTCATTGGGAGAGTGTTCTGAAAATCTTGAAAGGTTTAGTAATGAAGTAGAGCTACTCCACAATGGGAAGAGAGAGTACCAATAAAGCAGAGCATTATTTTAAAGGAGAAAAAGTAAAATCATCAACTTTTTCTCTTTTTGTTTGTGGGTGCCTTGAAATGAGGTAGTTACAGCTTTAGAAAGCAGACAGCCTGAGGCCTCAGGACTTCACCCAGCTGGCCAAGAGGCAACAATTAGACTGAATGGAGAAAGGCAAGACCGGGTTTCAGGAACAATTAGCACCTTTCCCTACACAGCACAAATAAAGGAGTGGCTGAGCAGCTGTGTGAGGAAATCCTGGCACAGCCCTGCAGATGCCCAGATTACAAAGCATAATTATGTGACTGGAGAAACCACCGAGGTTACTTGGACAGCATTCTGTTCTCATTGTGGACTTCATCTGACTTTATAAATCATAGTCAGAAAATTAGTAACTAATGAAAATAACTGTTATTTGCGCACATACATTTAACAATGCGTTAATGGCACAATTACAGGTTGTATACCTCGTTGTCATGGTGGTTAATGTCTACGGAAAGCCAAACACCTGTCCATGGGATATGTGCCCATGATACTACTCCCTGGTAAAGCTTCAGTACTGTATAGCCATGGAGTAGTCTATAAATTGTTGTTTTAAATCACAAATGTTTTTCAGACTTAAAACATCATGTGTGGTTTCAAGCATATATCTAGGGTAGCTGCCCAGGTATGGAACCAAGGGAATAATGATGGATAAAATTAGGAACCTTTGTGAGTGGGAGATCTGCTTTTGACCCCCACCAGCTTTAACTCCCAGAAAAGCAAGCCCTGCACCTTGCCTGGGCAGCACAATAGAGCCAACCCCATTGGCAGAGGTGTGGATGGGCCAGCCCTGAAGTTGTGACCTTGAGAGAGCTGTCCCCATTACTCATCTGACATGTGGTGGCATGGGCTTGGGAGAGATGCCATCCCATCCCCTGCCTGTTAACACTCGAAGCAAGTGGGAGAACTGGCCCTGAAGTTATAAGGGCAGGAGAGATCTGGCATGAAATCCTCTTTCCTGAGGACTAGCTTTCATAATACTGGAAGGTGCTATGCAGGATGCCAGGAAAGGAAAGCATTCAACAATCCTACAAACTTCAATGGGACAAGCAAGGTATGATATCCCCAAGGGTGCAATAGTGGTACTCAATGTCTTGTCAGTAAACAGCAGTTCTCTGCTTAGACTTAAGGACCATATAACAGAAGGGAAATTATGCCTGGTACTGGAAACCCAGTCAATTACTCAGGGCTAGTGAGGTCAGGGAGTTTCAAGGAGAAACTAGTGCTGCCATTTTATTAAAGCAACATAATTTTTAACTGCATTTAAAGTCTTTATCTTTATGCTCACAGATAAGTGTAACTCTCAGCTTTCATTAAAAAAAATCTTTACTTTGGAACAGATGGAGACCATTAGAGAAAAACCACAAGTGGTCAAAATGCAGGAAATAACTGGTTGCGAGTTGTCTAGCCCAAATAAAAACACGAACAACAAGACCCCTACACCTAAGGCTCAAGGAATATCACGGAAGAGGGGAAGAAGGACTGTAAGAGCCAGAGGACCAAGAAATTTGCTATAAGATTTTATGTTCTAGATACAGTAGACACTACACCCATGAAATCTCAACAATGGCTGCTTAAACAAGCCCTGAACAGTGGCAACACCAGTTGATATGCCAACACTGATGGAAGAAGTCTCATGGGGCCCCACCCATAGATGAAGAGCTATAGGTAATTAAAGACTGCTGAGAAACAAAGAATTAGCCTTCCCCAGGGATGAGCCCCCAAGAGGTTGTCCAGTCCCAAGTGATCATCCCTAAAAAACACATACATACATGTAACACTAAACAAATATACAGATTGGGCATATATTTATGTAACAGTAACTAAAGAATAAAAGGCCATTAAGTTCTCGAGGAGGGGAATAAGAGAGATTGGAGGGAGGAAAGGGAGGGGGGAGATGTTGTAATTATGTTTTAGTTAAATAAAAAAAAAGTATGCAGTCTTTGTTTTTTTTTTTTTGTTTTTTTTTTTTTTCAGCTATAGGACCCAGGAATGTCTTTTTTTTTTTTTTTTTCAAGGACTTAGGAGATTTTTCTTTTTAAGGCAAACATAAAAAAATAAGGACAGTAGTTCCTGTCCAAATGAATGATTCTAACTAAAGGAAGTATCCTTTTCTAGCTCCCCGGGAAGGTAGACTTAACTAGTGAGTCTCTTGTTTCAGTGTGCAGCAGCCTTTGTTACAAAGACATGAGAATGTTTTTTTTTTTTTTTTTTTTTTTTTTCCTTTCTGGATAAATCCAATGAATTAATCCAGAGGGTCACTCCAATTATCACACTGTAAATGACCAAAGTGCCACAAAGCCCTCTCATTTGAACACTAGTTATTATTTACCACGAAACACACATGTAATAAGTTGTATAGGATTGGCTGTAGGAATGGTGAGACTCCTCTGTCTGCATAGCCCAACTTCTCTGCGATGTGCATGACCATTCCATGTGGTGACTATTTCGTGATTAAAACATCCTCCACATCCTTGATAGAGAAGATTTCTATACAATGACAGAAATGTTCTCTGCTGCCTTGATACAGAAGATTTCCACACAATGATAGAAATGTTCTCTGCTGCCTTTCTACAGAAGATTACTGGGCTGTGGGAAGATTTAGTTTTATTAGATTTTTCCAACACCACCCATATTCCCTTTTTGGAATAAAAATTAAATTTGTATATAATTGGGAAACATTTGTTTTCAGTGTTTTGCTTCAGGTTTAAAACTAACTCAAAAATGTTTTTAAACTCCCAATGATCTTACAAAAAGGATTTGAGAAATTTTGCCTCAAAAAGAAGGAAGGAGCTGATGTCTTTCATGCTCCACATGGGCTTCCTCATTTCTTCTTATCTGAACCACGGAATTAAAACATTCTCGATTCTCTCAAGAATGCCGTACAACCAATGTCACCCTGTATACCCAGGAGAGAGGCTGAGGACCGGGAACAGGTGTTTTAAGGCTCTGGGGCTCAATTTCCTCATGAAAATCCAGTTGAGAAAGACTGCTGGTTAATAAGAATAGAGGCGATGATGCTGATGGTTCTCCCTCCAAACTTCCCTCCAAATCAGACTCACAGATGCAATAGTAACCTGCCATTCCCACTTAGATGTTTAATAAAGACCTCAACTCAATGTGCTCAGCATTAAATTTATTTTTTTCCCCTCTGGCAACCAGCTTCTCAAAATGTGCGTACTATGCAAGTTGATGGCAGGTCACCCTATTGTTCTACTTGTCATATAAACAAAACAGCAAAACCTGACAGTCATTCTTGATGCTTTTTCACCTATGAGAGGGCAATCTCATTGGCTCTCCCTTTCTCCCTTGTAATTATATCCAACACTCTGTACTCTTCACTCCTCCGCTGCTGTCACTCAAAAGTATATATATATATATTTGCAGTGGATTTTTACTAGTCTCTCTGCTCTGCCTATTGGTCCCATCCTGTCAAGTCATCGTGACAGGGCAACTTGGAATATCTGGCCTCATCTGGGCACACTTCCCTCCCTACGACTCACAAATATCACATGCTATAGCCTAAGGTCAAAACAGCCCTTGGTCCGGATGTTTCTTCATGGTATGTGGCTCACTTTCTTTAACTTTGTTCAAATGTGTACTTCTCAATGAGATGATCTTGAACTCCCCATTCAAAACTGCAACCCATTTTTCAATCCCTGGTCTCCATCCTGTCATTCCCTTCTATAGTACTAATTGATTTCTAATGCACTAGATAATTTGCTTATTTATAATGTTTCTTACTATTTTATGACTCTTGCATTTCAAGTTCTTGGTTACACAGGAAATAGTGGATGAATACTTGAACATGTGAAATGAATGGAGTTTGAAACAAGCAACATGATGGAGGTTGTATGCTTGGGGAAAATGCCCAACTAGGTTCATTTTGAGGTCAGTGAGCAAAAAAATTACAAAATCCTCTCCTAGGAAATCCCAAGTCCAGAGTATAGTCACAGATGGCTTAAGATTGTTAGTGGAGTCAGCATCAACGGAGAACAATGAAGCTAGTGTCAGACAGATTCAGAGAACCTTATTTTAAGGAAGAGAAGGAGAGAAAAAAAATTGAAGGCCATGTTCTTCCTTTCAAATAAATATGGATGGTATCTAGCAATGAGAAATTCTATTGTCCTTAGTGAAAAAAACCATCAAAACTCTACCAACAAGGTTCCAAGGGCTGTGCCACTGCCAAGGCCATCTGATCTGAGGGGCCTGTACTCTTAACCTGGGCCATGGTGTGGTCTGGTCCAGGGCTGCTGCTGAGGGCCATGTCTGGGTCCATGGTGCTACCACATTCGGGTTCTGTGTTGATGTCTGTGGTCCATGATACCACCAAAGGCCACACAGTGCTTTGGCTATGTTGGTGTACAAGGGCCATGCCGCCACTGGGGCCATGCTGATCTGGGTGGCCTGTGTTGCCACATGCAGTCATGGTGTCCTCTGGGTCCAAGCTGCTGCTGCAGGCCATGTCTGGGTCCTTGGCCCAGCAGCAGTCAGGGTCTGGGTTGATGTCCGTGGTTTCTATTGCCACTGTGGGAATGAGCCTGGGCCTTGGGCTGACCCACCTTAACATCCAACCCATCTATGAACTACTGGATTGGATGAAGGGACTGGTCCTATGGAACAATAATCACAGGATCTCCCTGACTAGTGGCAATGGCAGAACAGCCGAGAAGAGTTTCAGTGAGAGCCCATTGATGATGGTGTGCCTGAGGCCTTGCAATGAACACTTTGTAGATGATGCTGATTGGACAAAAGGATAGACTGCTTGGCACACCCGATACCACTAGGATGAATGGAGAGGTGTTAGAATGATTGAGGAGTGGTGTGTTTTTTTCCCAATTAACCTTTTGGGGGTTTTCTTGGGGGACATGCTAAAAGTGTGAGGGGTGGATATGGAGGGACTGGGTGGTGAATGGGATTGGGTGTATGATGTGAAATCCCCAAAGAATCAATAAAGGATTATGTTAAAAAGAATCCCCACCAACGTGTTTGGAGAGATGGTTCAGTGGTTAAGAGTACTGATTGATGTTCCAGAGGACCAGGGTTCAATTCCCAGTACAATATGTCTCTCACAGCATGTGGCTCACACAGCATGTGGCTCACTTTCTTTAACCTTGTTCAAATGTTTATTTCTCGAGGTGATTTTGAACTCAGAGTGTTTCATAACTATTTGTAGCTCCAGTTCCAAGGGAAGTGACACCCTCTTCTGGATTCTGAACACATACATGATGTGCAGACATATACATAGGCAAATCATCCAGTTATAAATAAATAGACAAATGGTAAACATTTTAAGCCTTCACTAACAAAGTGGTAATGCAAATAACTTAAATTCTGACATTATCTTCCAGTTTTACAAGTGATATCTTCACTTTCTTAACCAAACTTGAAAGAATAGTTGAGGTGTGGTAGTGATGCATTTTGTAATGAGAAAGAATGTGAGACATGTGTGACTGATGTACATTTTAACTTTAGCCTTTTGTTTATCCTTTGAGGAAGAATCACAATCTTTTTCTGAGTATGCATCTGATGACTGGGCTCCTTATTTTCTTTCTTGCTAAGCTATAGCCAGTATTTTAATATCTATAAATCACAGTCCATATCCTTGGTGTTGTGCCTGAAAATTTTGTGAGTAGAGATTCTTTGTGTGTGTGTGTGTGTGTGTGTGTGTGTGTGTGTGTGTGTGTGTGTGTATGTGTGTGATACTGGGGACCAAATCCAGGGTTCCCTGCACAACAGGGCCGCTATAGTCCTAACTTCTAATATGTATTTTGAATTATTTTTTTTTTTAAATTAGAATACAAGTAGTAGATTTCATTATGACACTTCATAGATGTAACATGCTCCTTCCTACCGTTCAGCCCTGTGCTCTTTTAAGGCTGTCCTTCTCCCCAAAGAGGTCTTCAGTCTTCATATCACATGGATTTTTATCCTTTTTTTCTCTGCCACCCTTAAAGCCTGCTCCTTTCCTCCCATGACCCCCTTTTTAGTTTCATCACACACACACACACAGTACACATGCATACATGAATACACACACAACAAGCATATATATATTTCAATTTAAATTTAGAATGTAGGTTTTATATACTAGAGATAACATGTGGAATGTGTATTTCTGAGTCTGGGTTGCTTTGCTTATTACATGATTTCTATTTCCATTCACTTTCCAACACATGTCAAGATTTATTTTTAGTTTATAGCTGGATAACGTTCTGTCGTCTGCATGTGCTGCAGTGTCGTCTTTGTTCCTGTGCTGATAGGCGTTTAAACTGGGCTCATTTCCTAGCTATTGTGAATAATGGAACAATAAACACGTATAAGCAGATATCTGGCTTAGAGTCCTTCAGATATGGCTTGTATGGACATGTGATAGTTGTAGGAGTAATCTTCACACTGATTTCTGTAGTGACTACGTGATTTCCACAGAAGCTTCATAAGTGTACATTCCCAGCATTCAAGGGTAATGGCTCTTCTTCCCTTATGTCTTCACCAGCCGCTGTTGTCGTGATTTTTCTTACGGCAGTCATTCTCGCGAGGGTGCAACGGTACCTCAAATATGTTTGAATTTGTATGTCCCTTATAACGTTGAACATTTTCTCAAGCATTTATTGGCCGCCTGGCATTCCTGTTTTTGAGAACCGTTTTTCAGTTTGTTAGTCTGTCTATTGATTGTATGATTTGTTTATTCTGTGTTTAATGCAGTTTTATGCAGTTCTTCATATTTTCTAGAAATCAATTGCCTGCATGTCCTGTGGTTGTCAAAGGTCTTCCCCCCCATTCTGTAGAATGACTTTTTATTCTAGGGATTGTATCATTTGCTATGAAGAAAGTTTTTAATTTCATGTAATCCCATTTGTCAAGTTTTGGGATTATTTCCTGTGCTGTTGGAATCATTTTTAGAAGTCCTTGCTAATGTCTATGTCTATAAGTATTTGACCTATGTTCTTCCCAGCAGCTTAAACGTTGCAAATCTATGAGGGCTCTGATCCACCTGGAGTTGACTTTTGTACAGCATGAGAGAGATGGGTCTGATTTCACTGTTCTGCATGTGAATATCTGATTCTTCAGCACCATTTGTTGAAGTAATTTTTTTCCCTCCAATGTATTTTGAAACCTTTGACAAAATTATGCAACTATAACTGTGTGAATTTATTATATTCTATTTTTCTACATGTCTTTTTTCTGCTGATATCATAGTAGTATTTCCATGATGCTCAGCTTCTACTATTGCTTTAAATTTTAGATCTATGGTTTCAATATTATAATTTACACTGAAGTTAAGCTTTAAAACAGGATTTCATGTCAGTCTTGGAGACAGTTCTTGGATAATTTTGTACTATAAGGATGGAGACACACAATTTTTAATCTTTGAAAAATGATTTTCTTTCATCTTTAAGAGTCATTCATGTCACTTGGATAGAGCTTTCTGGAATTTTGCCTTAATTTTTTTCAAAGAACCAAACTTCGTTTTCATAGAAATGACTCTTTTATTTCAGTTAAGTTTATAAGAGTTAGTAGCCATTTCCTTAAAATACATAACCACGTCGAAAATACAACTGGTACAAATAGTTTGGGTACAGAGCTGGAATTTTAGCTCTAATATTGTTCTTAGGGTTAAGGATCACCAGTTTATTATAAATGCTGTAACTACTTGGGAATAACGAGGTGAAAGACATTCACAGGGCAGGGGACTTGAGGTGCAGAGTTTCCTTTCCTTTCCAGTCATGAACTATCCAGGCACGCCCTTGCCAACTCGTCACGTTCCTGCACCAGAGGTCTTTAGTCTTGTTAAAGACGTCTAAATTTGAGCTTCATTACACAGGTGTGAGTGATCAAATCATCTGTCTTTGGCAATGTAGATCAATCTCTAGCTTCTTCCTCCTCTCTGGGTGTTTGTAGGCAGTGTCTAAAGTTTTATGTCCATTAATCTCATAATTGTTTCTTCATAACTTTCCTTCTCATCCCCTCTCAACACCCAGTCATTACCAGACAATAGAAAGTCTTATGATCTAGCATATTATGATGTTCTTAGGAGTTTTGGGTGGCGGGAGGGGAAAGAGTAAATATATGTTGTATTAAAGTGGAAATCGCTGTGGTACTCTTAATGAATACGTTTCTTTCTCTGCTTTCTCCTTTGAACTATTTATTATTTGAAGGCTGCTTTGCATTTGTTTGTTTATTTTAATCTTTATTCACAAAGCAATGTTCAGATATTTTTAATAAGTGAGGCTGTCTGGATGCAGAAAGATAGTCGCATGTCTTATTCTATAGTGCTGTTCAGCTATAAAAATGTTCTAGCCACAGAACTAGACATTCAGAAATAAAACTACTTGTAAGTTGTAGTAACTCATACAATGAAATTCTTATTAACTGAATTTTGGGGTGTATAAACCAATCACCCAGCCACAGACTAGCCACTTTTGTTATAAGTGATTGGGGAAGTTACATAACACTCTAAACCAGCATTATTTTTTTTTAACATAACACACTAGGTAGATAATACCATATCTTAACACAAACCAATACTGTGAGATTAAAATAAGATAATGCACTAAAGCATTTGTAACTTTAAATCAGCAGTCAAAAAGTCATAATTCAGATGAGAGTAAATGTGTAATATTAATAAGGGAACAAAAGGTTTCTGCATAACAAAAGAATCTTAATAAACATACATAGAGAGAAGTGTTAGCTGGAGGTTTTATTTCATCCTGAAGGATGTTGGGAGGCTGGGAGCATTCACACACAGCTCATCCTTCTCTTCCAACTCCAGTGGAGAAGGTTATGGCTTAGGAACACGAGGGACACTGTGAAGTCCATTAAAAATTACCCCATTTCTGTTCACAAGCTCCTAACGCTGTCAGCAAGGGGGAATTTTCTTGTACAAAGGCGGGCGGGTTCAGTATATCACATCCAACCCTTTCCAATAAGGTTATTTACGGCAATTCAACTCACAGCTTCCCGAGGTTTTGGCAAGATCATAGAATTGATTCCCCCGGCAGAAGCCAGCCGTGTAAATCACGTCACACACTTCCATTGTCACGACTGTTCTTGCACAACACCAGTGGCTCTATTTCTTTGTGTCTCAGAGTGTCTTACCATTTAGTTGTATGGCCTTTCTTTTTATAATTCTACCATTTTATATTACTGTATTCTTTCTAATATTTTTTAATAATTTTTTTTAAAGTAGAGTGACTCAGAAAATGTTCAACAGTGAAACCAGGGGCAAGGTGATAAATGCTGATAAAACCAGGGACAAGGTGATGAGTGCTGTAGATGAAACACTTTTTTCTTTCTTATACACAAAAGGTACCAGCTGATATTAAAAGGAAAAATAATTCAGTCTTTGCTTCGAGGCCTCAGAGCACTTCATTAGAAATAGAGAGAGATAAGAAGCTGTGTTAGAGCAGCTGAGAGGGCTTGCGGAAGGACCGCCTCGATGGTGGTGACCACTTCTTGCAATGGACTAAGTGAAAAGCCCAAGCCCCAGAGACAGATCCAGGCTACAGTGCACTGCAGCTTACTGGCTTTTCGTCTTTTAATTGACTTTGGTAGAGAGTTTTTTTTTTTGGTAGGAAAATAAAACACTCTGTCATTTGTTATATCATTTATTCACACTTTCCTACAGGCCAAAATATTCAAATATTATATCATACCATATCATATTTTATGAAACCATCACTGCAAAAATAGTGTTCTAAACCATGCAATTCAGTACTATGTTTACAATAAGATACTGGATGGTGTTACAAGTAGTTTTAGAAGTAGAAACTGCATATATATATATATATATATATATATATATATATATATATATATACTTTGTGCTGCCTTGGTGTAGGGAGGAGGGGCTTGGATCTGCCTCAACTGAATGTACCAGGCTCTGCTGACTCTCCATGGGAGACCTTGCCTTGGAGGAGGGGGGAATAAGAGGTGGGTTGGGGGGATGGGGCTGGAGGACAGGAGGAGGGAGGAGATGGGAATCTGTGGTTGGTATGTAAAATGAATAGAAAATCTCTTAATAATAATAAAAAAGAAAAAAAGAATTCCTGTTTCTAAAAAATGGTCTGTCAAATATTCTAGACCTATAGCCAAAATGGATGCCCCAACAGTGCTGAGAATCTTTAGGTGACTGTCCAGGCTGCAGGTTGTCTCTGTCTATTTTTGAAATTTTTTAGAAATTGATATTTACATTTCCTGTTTTCTCAGGTAATATTATTTTCCTTATTAGGTCTTTGATGGAGTTGAAGAGTAGATAGTTACAGTTATAATCCTCTCATATATCTTAGATGAGAATATTTCAGACAATAAAATTAGATTCTTTAGGATAGAATAGCTATTTGGAGCAATCTCTGTAACATGCCATTAACTATGTTCTGGACATTTCTGGATTTTAGTGTCTCTTGTTTGATGTTGTTCTTTCTGGTTGTATTTCTGGGTTTGTTTATGTTATTACCTTTCCCCTTTCCTGGACAATACTTGATAATTGTTCCTATTATGTATAGTTTTGTATTAGGTTAGAACTTTCTTATTTAGACAAAAGGGGGAGATGTAATGGATAGCTGTTCTGTCTATGACCTTAAAACACCACCCCTAGAGATGTAGCAGGTAACTGTCCTACCTACCTATGACCTTGAAGTACCTATCCCTGGGGCATGGCTCGGAGCTACCCTTAAGACCTGTGATGCAGGAAGGCTGCTCTCTTCTCTTCCTGATGGGACTTGGATGCTGGGACTGTCTCAGGCAGAAGAACAGCATGGGACCATTCCTTGCCTTTCCAGGACCCTGTAACAATTCTCCGTTCTGTCTTGTGAATTTTCCTTTCTTAATAAATCCCTTTGCTCTTTAAATAGACTCCATGGATTTCTCGCTTTAGTAGAGGGTGACAGACAGACACCCAGCGTTTACCACTGGCCTCCACACTTCTGAGCTACACACACACACACACACACACACACACACACACACACACACACACACACACACACAATTTAGCAAAAAGGGGATTACAGTTTGATGCTGCGGGGGGGGGGGGGGCGGCGGGTGAATTGAAGGCTTACACAGGCTAAGCACACATTCTAGCTCTGAGCCAGCTCTCCTAAGCCCAGTTTCCAGTTTTCAGCAGGAGTTAATAATGCAGTTACATTTCCTTCATACCATTTTATGTGAAGTGTTTTATAAACTGTAAAGCAAAAGGCAGAGAGATATTAATCTTCTTAGGTTTTTTTTTGCTTAAGATCAGAGGTGTCTCAGATGACAAGTTCATCCTCAGATATGATGGTTACAGGGTTACACCTGTAAGAGAGCATTCATTGTTCCCGAGCACCAAACGCAATGAATATAGTGAAGACAGGCTAGGCAGGGCGAGAGATGAAATCCAGGAGGGACCACAGCAATGTCTGGCATGAGACTAGCAGACATCAGGCAAGTCTAGTTCACTGGAATTATGGGTAGCAAGCAGGATTTTCAACATCATTTCATTCTTGTTAAAATGAATGAACATTAGGGTCCCACATTTTGGGTTGCCATTGAAACCTCTGCTGTCAATTTGGGTCAATTAAGAAGTTTCACAGGGAGATTCTGTCACTACTTTTGTTTTGAGAATTATTAATTACATATCTGAACCTTTTCCTTACTTCGTTATTTACGTTTGCATCCACTCCTCCTCCATTTCTATTCAGAAAAGAGCAGATCTCCCACAGATATCAACAAATCATGGCAAATCAAGTTGTAGTAAGACTAGGCACTTCCTCATATTAAGGCTGGGCAAGGCAACCCAGTATGAGGAGTGGGGTCCCAAAAGCCAGCGAAAAAGTCAGAGACAACCCTGCTTCCACTGTTCGGCATCCCACAAGAAGACAAAGCTACACAACACAGTCACATATATGCGGAGGGCCTAGTTCAGTCCCATGCAGGCTCCTTGATTGTTGGTTCAGTCTCTGTGAGCCCCTCAGAGCCTAGGTTAGTTGATTCTGTGGATTTTCTTTACTCCTCTGACTCCTACAATCCTACAACTCCTCTTTGGTAGGATTCCCCCAGCTGTTTCCATCAGCTGCTGGATGAAGCCTCTCTGATGACCATTGGGCTAGGCACCAGTCTATGAGTATAGTGGAAGATCCTTAGGCATCATTACATTGACTTTTTTTTCCCAGTTGTGTTAGGTTCTATCTTAGGCCTGGGCTGGGCCTTGGTCGGTAAGCAAGGACCTCTGTCTGAAACACTGTCTGGATACAGTTCTGTATGTGCTTATAACCCCACCACTGTAGGGGGTGAGGGGAGAAAGCAGGCTTGCTGGACACTACTGGCTTCCAGGCTAGCTTCAGGTTCAATAAAAAGAACACTCTGTCTTGAGGAAACATGATAAAAAGTGATAGAACAACCCACCTGAAATCCTTCTGTGGCCTTTTCACATACTTGTACATATTCCACATGCATATACCACACATTGGCATGTGTACACATGTGTACCTGCACTCATACAAAAGTAAAAATATGCATGTCTAGTTTTCATTTTATTACTAAAAATAGTTTTCTGCTTTATATTAAAAAGTTCTGTGCATAAATTTAAGATTTTCCCCTCTGACCCAATTTTCTCATTTAAAAAGATTTCTCTTCCTACATTTTCTTTTTTGTGTTGTTTCAGCTTTTCTATTGAGCATTGTTTTTCTTTTGCCACTCACTAAGTGGTCCTAGAATAAACAATTTGGTATTCAAATTCTGCATCCTCGTTGTAATAAAAAGAGAGTTGTTAAGCAGAAAACGAACACTGATCCATTCCTGGTTCCATTTTTATTTTCAATTGTTTAGAGAAATAGTGATATGTGCTCAGATTTAAGTGGATTCAAATTAACTATGCCTGCATCAGTTTAAGAATCATGAGTAAATTGGGTGTAAGGCATAAGGGTAAAATGGGTAGGGAGATGATGGGGAAAAGTTAAGAAAATAGAGAAAAAAATCTAATACCACTTGGTGTGTGTGTGTGTGTGTGTGTGTGTGTGTGTGTGTGTGTGTGTGTGTGTATGGTGGACAGTGGCTTGACTTCAAGTTTATTCCATTTTTAAGGTACTAGAAAATTCTCAGGCAATAGCATAGGGCAAGCTTCCAGTGTGTCTGGAACTTTAAAACAAAATCCACGAAGTTCATGCTTACACTAGACATTTGAGAGTCATACAGAACATGTCTGGCCTTTGACTTTTATGCCAGGTGGCAAAATTGATGTCGTTCAAGGCAAAAACCATCAATATCGCACTGTGAATAGACCAGGTGGAAAAAAGCAGGAAGGTTGCTAGCATGCTTAGATAAAATATTCATTACTAGCAGTAATTACAAACTGAAATTAGGAAATAAAAATTCCACATGAGCAGGAGTGATTTTTGTCGCTCCATTCATCTGTGCACCCCTCTAGGTATAGTCTACATTTTCATCACATAATTTGAAAGCAAAAGCGGGTTGTAGCCTTGGACTTCAATTATATGAACCAAAAAAAATGCATTTCAAAGATCCGTGATCACCATTCATGTCTTAAGGGAATTTTAGCTTTTTCTTTTCTTTCTTTTTTTTTTCTTAGCTATTGCAGCAGCGGCTCTGGTTTCTAAGAAAATGATGGACCAAAAATTAAAATAAAATAAAATAAAATAAAATAAAATAAAATAAAATAAAATAAAATAAAAACCTATCAGCACTTCTTTAGCTTCAGAAATAGCATTGTAAACATCACCTAACAGAATGGGAGCTGGATCATTAGGGGTGCATTAAATGGCTCAGTGCAAAAGTTAAACTGATGTTTCATCCATTTCCAGAAAGCAAACGGACCCTCTGATGTCCTCGTAAGAGCATGTACTAAACTCCATTAAGGTCTGGGCCTCCTCTGCACTGCTCACCTCTAGGCTTAGGAGGGCCCAAAGGCAACACAGTCCCATCACTCAGCTGAGGTTCTCCCAGAAGTCACAATGAACAGTCATTTGCAACTCGCTGGGCATTTGAGCTGTGAACACGCTAACCAGGTAAGACAAGAGGTGCGTGGCTGTATAGTCTGCTCTCTTCTTTGTCCTGCCTGTGTTTCCCAAGGCAGCCTTCGATCTCTGAAGACAGTATCTATCTTCTACTCTTATGTCTTGCCTTCTTCAGGCTAAGCATGCCCACTTCCTTTAGTATACACCATGTCGTTTTAAAGACCTAACTCCTCCGAGTACATTTAATGCCTGTCTCGGTTAACTGTAACTTTTTCTTTTGTAATGTGCTATTTGAGGCATGGATCCCATATGGCCGACTGAGAGTAAGACATGCTAATACGCTCATTGTTCTTAATACACTCTTATCACAGACATAAAGTGGCTTTATTGTAAGATTTTTGGCAAGTACGTCACTTCTCTAACTCACACTGAATTAAGAGAATGCTTAATATCATCCACAGGAGTGGTCTCAGGTTCCCAATGCACCCTCCCTTAAAAAATTATTAATTAGCTGGGTGGCGGTGGCGGCGGCAGCGGCAGCGACGGTGGCACACACCTTTAATCCCAGCACTCAGGAGACAGAGTCAGATGGATCTCTGTGAGTTTGAGGCCAGCCTGGTCTACAGAGTGAAATCCAGGACTGGCTCCAAAGCTAAACAGAGAAACCCTGTCTCGAAAAACCAAAAAAATAAAAAATAAATAAATAATAATAATTAATTTTGTTCTTCAACAATTTTATACAAGCAGATAATATGATTAGTGTCTCCTCCTCACCTCCCTTATTTCCTTCTCAGCACTATCAGTCCTATCCACCATCACTAACAACCTCTTTCCCAGGCGCATAACTCTTGGTTTTTGTTTTGTGACCCATTTTTACTTTAACCAGACCTGTGTCTGTGGGCATCTGATTGTAGATGTCTACTGGAACCTGAGGGTGTCACCAGTCACTGTACAGCCAAAGGCAACGTTTCCCCTAATCTTGAATTTATCAGAAACAAACAGAGCAGCAGTTAGAGGTCGGGTCCCCTGAGCTCCTCCTCCATCCATGCCAGACTGTGGCCGAACCCATTCTTGCGTAGCTATAGTTTGGAGTTTGCGCAATTGCAGCTGTTGTGAGTTTGTGGCAGCAATGGCTGTGTCTGGTCCAGACGACAGCACTTCACAGCCTTCTTTACCTTCTGGCTCTTTCACTCCTTATACCTTCTGTTCCACAAGGTCTCTGAGTCCTAGAGAGGATGGTGTAAATGTCTTGTGGAGGGTCACCCTCCTGTCCTCACCTATCCTCAGCATGCTGTGCAGCCACAAGTCTCTGGATTCATCGCCGTTCACTGGAAAGAGACGATTCTCCGATTTAAGCTGAGAATAGCATTTTTATGTACTTAGCATTTTTATGACATGGTCTTAATTTAGCTATAGAACCTTTGTTTTTTTGTTTTCAATGGACAATGGGTCTTGAGATTCATCATTATTTCATTTCCTCTGATACGGCCTAGGGGTTGTAACAGCCAGTCAAGAGGTTTCTGAGTTTTCACCATGTGACTGATTTCTCATTTCAGGTCAGCTGGATGCCTGATTTACAGGGAAACACTTGTTTCCAAGATTCACTCAGAAAACTTATCATCATTATCATCATCATAATAATAAAAACACTTTTATAAAACAACACCCATTTGTAATAAAATCACCTATACATTTAAATTCATATGGTGCCTTTACAAATGAGTTTTCTTTCTAGTAACTTATGTAATTTTGTGGCTTACAAATATCTTACCTAAAATTATTTCATATTCCGTTAAATCAAGATAGCATTTACCAAGACATATGTTTAACTTTATATAAAGAAAAATGTGTTAAAATCAGTTTTCATTAATAGATTCCTGGATTACACAGACGGACCAAAAATGGTTTCCATTTTTGGTGCTGCAGTGGTGTGGAAATACTTGGCACCACAGACTCCGCTTGCAGAATCCAATAGAATTCAAAATAGACGGAATGCTGAAGGCTTTGGAATAGCAGAAAGATCATACAAGGTAACTGCCGATTGCTGGAACATAATGAATGTGAAAAAGTGTCCTCAAGTGACACATGTAATGATGTGTGCTTCACAGGGCTTTACAACATTACAGGAAGCCCCTTAGAAAGACACACTGCCATTCTGTGGTTTGCAGTGACTGTGTGAGCAATGGCAACCAGAGGATCACGCTTCAGGCATGGTATGGAGGGGTCTGTAATGGCTTCTCCTAGACCCCAGAGCAGAGGACTTTCATTCGCGGAGTCCTTACTTGCCATAAGATAAGCTGGTTATTTGTAACCATCCCTCTTCGTAGTCAGCTGGAAGTGGTAGGCATATGACCACAGTGAGTATCCCTCTGAGGACATTGGGACTCACCCATCAGCCTGGGTTAAGTCTCGGGAGCACTGTGTGATGGTGATGGTCGAGGGTTCAAAGCTCTACTGTACTTTCAACACGGGGAGATCCTGTGTGTAGTAAAGAAATATGAGACTATGTGGTGATGGTGATGATTTTTTTTTTATTCTTTTGCTGTTTCAGAGGAAAAAGATGAGCTTTCTTTTACTACTCATCACTTAAAGTCTAAAACTATGACATCCACATTTGCAACCTATAAATCCTGGAGAGAAAAGAAAAGGCAAGGAGCCCTTTATTTCCTCCTAATAAGTATTAATTAGATATGTGTGCTTTTATATCTAGCGATTTTTCAATATGTTCAATATGTAACTGTTGAAGAATAGTCTTCTAACTAACACAGACTTGTTTACTTTCACCATTTCATCATAGAAAATTTTTCTTCATTTTATCTCTGTCCAAAAATTCAAATGAAGGCAATTACGTTAAAATTCACTGTCTGGTTTTACACCTTTAACTCCCATTGCAGCTGGTTAGTGAGTGTGATTTAGTTAATGTTTCCTTTCGGCTTCCCTTCCAGACATGAGTTTTCTGGCCCTTAGAGCAAAGCTCTGTCTGCATCTCCCTTCGTTTCCTGAACAATATTCTAATTTGAGACATTTCCCCTGTAACACCTGCCCCCAGATAATCTCAACAGAAGTTAAATAACAGACCCCCTCCACCCACCCGCCCCAGGCAGAGAAGAAGTATGCCAAACTCCCCACTTGGCATTCGAAATTCTTTTACACAAATTTATCCCTATGAGACCACAGCATTCCTCAGTCCTCCACTTAGAGTCTTGGTTCACATATTGAATTCTAGCAAATCAGGTGTTCTTATCTTCCGAGGACCAAGACGCCCTGCCTCTCCCTTTGCCTAAGAACAGTGTTGGGAATCCTTCCTTTCTCATTTCCATGCTTTCTCTGTCTTGACTTTCATTTACTCTAACTGCCCTACTGGGAAGCTTCACTTTATTTTCCAACTGGAGTAATTTTATCCTTTCCCCCGGACAAGTGAAGATTTCCTTCTGCACCTTCCCATAGCACTCACCAACTTTTAACTGAAATAAATTTGGGGTTACACAAAAGTTGCAGAGTTCCCATAGTACCTACCCTCGAGTGAGTTTCTAATGTTAACTGCTTACATACCCACAGCGCAAGGATTGAAATGATGCATGCTACTAAGCAAATAGACGTTTATTGGATTTCGTCATTTTTTTTTTTTTTTTTGCTGAATGTGCTTTTTCTGTTCTGAGGTCAAAATTTAAGCTCCCACAATGCATTTAGCTGGTTTCCTTCGTCGCCTCCAAATGGTGTCACTTCTTTAAACTCCCCTTCTCTTCCGTGACCTCAGCAACTCTACGTTATGCTATCATTTCATTTTGTACAGGTCTATTTCTTCACTCTGCTGCAGATGGCCTGTTGTGTCCATGTTTTCTGTGTCTCACAGTACCTATCACATGATAGGCATTCCATAATTACAACTTAACTACGTGTCAGAAACAATTAGAAAGGACAGTGAGAAAAGCTACCTAATTAAACAATGATGTGTGGTTATGAAGTCATCCAAGTTACTACAAAGGCTAGAGAGAAGAAGCTATAAGACAAAATTCTCTCTGCAAATATATTTGAGGGCACTTTCCCTAAGACACCAGAACAGGCTTCCCTTCCAGCTCTTCATGTGGTGACCTATAGGAAGGGCGGCCTTTTCAGCCAAGCATGTAGCCTGACCTGCTGGAGTTAATCATTATAGACTTTGTCTTCCATGTTAAGGATGGATCCTGGTCTCTTGCACAGACTACTGAGCTAAAGTAATTATCCCTGCCTCCTATATACCTTGGCTCTGTCCTGTAGCTTTCTGTTGAAAACTCTGGACAGAGAACTCTGGTCCTCCTGTCTTGGGCCCTGTCATCCAGCTGATTCTATTCCAAATTCCTCACACAGATGGCTGATGATGGTGTCATGATACCTTAAACCATGATGCAAGCACTCACCTCCCGACTAGAGTCCCCGTTGTCTGGGTTTTGATGGGCTCTGTCATCATGGCCTTTCTGGCTCTATTGCAGCCAGGAGGCTACTTTGCTGACAGGACCATGCTTTTTGCATAACATCACACCCACCAGCTCTCTTTTTTAGTCACTACCTTCTATTGCCAAGTCCCAGCATAGTTCAGAATTGCGCCCATCCTCTTTATGGTTCAGTTGTCACTATTTCACTTTGGTGGAGACCTCAAATCACTTTTATCTGCCTAAGCCTACCCCTCCTCCTCCCTCCTGTTCTAAAGTCTCTATGTGTCTTTTTCCTCCTCCCACTTTACTAGCTTTGGACTGGGAAGAGTAAACTCATCTTTCCAGGCCACAGAAGCTTTGGTATGGTTTGAAGGGACCCAAAGGAGGATGCTTTTCAATATGAAACCCATGCATCATTAGACTGAGATCTTCCACAAGAATTCTGAAGCATCTATGGATGGGATAGAGAACAATTGAACTGATACATGTGTTTTAACTGGAGCATGAATGTATAATTTTTCACTTTCTCTGGGATGCTGTACTGCAAAGAAGGACCAGAGAGTAGGGTCCCACAGAGGTGTTTTGACATCAGGCTTAATAAAGTATGAAGAACTCTTTAATAAATAATGTTCTGCTTGGTTAACAAATAAAGCAGAATGCACTGGCTAGACTTTGAAGTAAATCAAATCATACATGCAGCTGTGTGACTGGGTAACTTGCAACAGTCTCCTCACAGTAATTCAGCAATGCTCAATGCAACAGTGCACAAATAAGACCAGCAAATCATAAATGCAAGTGCCTTCAGTTCAGATACACAATGTCAACTTTTAAATACTCCAAAGGCCCCATGTAGTGAGAAAAGCTTCACTGCTGTTGATCTATAAGCATCCTAACGATAGCTTTAATCTCTCTAAGACCCTGCTACATATCCACCTGTTCACACAATGGCAGGCACATAGATACACATATGTCCTGTCATCTCATGTCTCTTGCCTTATTATATACAGGCAGTTGACAAGAATAAACTAGGAATGGGATAGTGTGTGGACAGGCTAGTTTATTCAGCTAAAATTATTTCTGATCAACTTTTTATTATGATCTAAAAAAAACTTAAAGAAATAGAAATTTAAAAGAAAGGAATGAAGAAAGGAAGGGAGGGAAGGAGGGAGGGATGGAGGAAAAATGGACCATCCTCCTTTTAGAAATGAAAATGAGGTGCAGTGCTCCTAAAACACACATGAGCATGGGGAATTAGCAAGTTTTAGACAGATTTCATAGGTACCTCTTCAGTGATGGTTCTCAGAGTTGTGGCAGACAGAGGGAAGCTTGGCCTGTTGGCTATTTGCACTTCTCTGGATGCTGTGTGCTTAAGCTTCTGGTCCACAGAGCTCATCTCATGTTGTAAACTGATGGACAGCTGACCAGTGTCAGCTCAGCAGGACTCACTGACTCCAGCTGTTCAGCGGTCTGGAGGGACAGACTGTCCTGCTGCCTGCCATTCTGGTTGGCTACATTCTCCACTCACTAAAGCTTTGGCTAGAAAGTCAACCACTATGCAGTAAGATGCGACTAATACCAGGCAATATTTTGATGAAATAACTTGCTGGGAGGGTTCCGTTTCAACTCCAAAGCCATGCCAACCATGCCCATATGCCCACATTTACACACCATGCCAAGCCTGTTCTGTGGTTATGATGACAAAACCATTAAGTTGCCATTTCAATCCTTTCCCAAAGCTATAGGTTTAAGCACCATTCACCTGTGACTCAAAGTATTCTTTATTAAACAATAGCATTTGAAAAATTTTACCCTCTATATACCTATATATACATACTTCTTTAATAGCATTTGAAAAATTTCACCCTCTGTACACTTATATATACATATTTCTTCTTCTTCAAGTTAATGGAAACTGAAAAGGAAGGACCAATTAGCATTTAATGTCACATGGCAAGATTTCAGTTTTGAGTAGTTAAAATGAAGGTGATCTTTATCTGTTGAGCCTTGCAATATACTTTACGTGAGACATGCCCTTGAATTCCAGTGTTCTATAAGGTTGGCAATAGTTTCTGTATTTTGTGGAGGAGGAAACTGACTTAGCAATTGAAGGTGTCCAAGGTTATATAGCTAGTAAGAAGAACTAGGTGTGTGAGTTCTAATCATTCTAATCCCAAAGTTTATACTCTCAATTATTATTCCACACTATCTTGTATATTACTGGAAATCTAAGCATACACTTAGAGCAGTCATCCATAATAGAGCAGGGCTTCCTGCCCTAATTACCCTACACTGAGATGAGTTTAGAGTTTGCCCGACTGCATAATTCTAAAAAGAGAAAAGAAAAAAAAAAGCCAAGCTATGGGGCTGGAAGATGGCTGAGTGATCGAGAATACTAATTTCTCTTCCAGAGGACCTGGATTCAATTCCCAGTACCAACATAATAGCTCACAACTATCTGTAACTCCAGTTCCAGGGGATCTGAAACCCTGACACAGAAATACTTGCAGGCAACTAATAAATCATTCTCCTTTAAGAAACAAAAATGAGGTGCTAATGCATATACACTAATACACATAAAATAAAAATAAATAAGTTACATAAAAATTAAGCTAAATACATCAACATTTTGGTTTCTAGGAGTGGTGATTGTTATGCAAATTCCAAACCATATAAAAAAGAATATTTCCTTTTCATTCCCTAACAATGATGGAATTCCTGTTTTCTTCACAATTGTGTTTGATAGCTACCCAAACATGTACTGGTAGGAATGATTTTCTTAAAAGCATCATGCTCAAAACCCCGATGTTAAAAATGGTGCTTGTGTTAGAAAAGAGGAAAACCTGGTTGATACAAAACTCAGTCCAGCTGCAGGCATGCAGTTCTGAAGCGAAGACATGCCTCCTGATGAGCTGGGTGCCCAGCAGCTGGGGGAAGTGGGGATGAAATACCCTAATGGGGCCCTACCAGAGAGTAGGATTGGTTAATCTCTGTCAAGAATAAATGCCTAGTACTCCATTGTTCAAAGTCTCAACAATATATTCTTGCTATCAAAATATAAAATTTAAAAACTATTTACTAATTTATATCTGTATTTATTTGAAGCTTGTGCTTGCATTGACATATTTATATAGAAAATGTAAGTCATATAATGTCTATGTTAATCCATATAGAAATTTCTATTTATTATTAGTGCTTGTATAATCTGACTTTTTATGCATCCATGCTGTATTTCCCCCCAAAGCCTTAAATTACATTTGGTTCTTTGTTATCCTTAGAGCAGTAAGGAGATTGTTAAAAAAAAAAAAAAAAACTACTTTCCACAGTGAATGATTTATTATTCAAGTCTAAACTCAACACAAAAAGGTATAAATGCAAATACTTATTCACAATAAATGTGGTGCCCCAAGGCACTATTTCTACCTCATAAGTATTTGGATATTATATTACATTATATTGTCTGTCAAGCCATACTTCCACCGCATTATTTTTATTCCTTCCTATTTACATAATGTGCCAAAAGACAATGAGAGAAAAGGTGTATTGGGTTTTACTCAGCCCATGAGGCAGGCTGTGATTGTGAGGACACAGGTTGAAAGAGAAAGGACACGTGGCCCACAAATCCCCTTGTCAGCCAGAGAACAGTTCATCTATGAAGTGATTAAAAATGGAAGAAAATCTTTCTAAATCGCATTAATATCTACATAGGGGGAGGACAGGGAGAGACACCAGAGGACATTACTAAGGGCTTCAAACAACCATTCAAAAGTAAGCAAAATTTTGTTATTATTTTCCAAGTTTTTCCTTCATTGCTAATTGGAAATACATTAAATTAATTTTAGCTATTATTGAAAATAATAACTAATCTAAATACCTACTACTAGGATGCTAATAGCCACCACACTAAGAAGAGTGTGTATTTTCCAGTTGTTTTTGAAGCAGGTGTAGTTAAATGATAATTTTCTGTTAACTTGTTAATAGAAGGCATTACTTGAATACCACCATGGATACAGCAATGGACAGAGGCCCTGACTCTCAGTGTCTTATTCTCATGGTCTTGTAAGAAAGGCAGGTGCACAATGAAGGAAAAGAGGTTGTGTGTGCTCTCACTGTCAGAATAAACTGAATAGTTCCCAGAGTACTCAGCAATTCCTCTGACTCCAGATGTTTACGGCTGTGCTCTGTAACTATCATCATCAGTCCTTTAAAGCACTGCACCTAAATCATGCATACTTCTTCCTGTATTTAAAATTTAAATTATATCACTTAAATAAAGGGTATGTCTAGAAATAGGCATGAAAATGTTGTTCTGTACAATCAGAAACCTTCATTTTTCCCATTAGATAAAGCCAGGGTTTCATGGAAACTTAGTAGCCATTTACCAGAACTACATTTACAGTATTTTAAAATCTAGCACAATGCTTAAACTAAAAAACTGTCTTTGAAATAAATTGATTTAATTGTTTAATTTTTTTGCATATGAAACTGCCTAGGTTCATCTGGCAGTCTTTTTATACTTTTCTTTGTATTTTGAATATATGACTCCTCTGCTCTATTGAAATGGTTTTCCTGTGAGTTTGGTCATTTTCTTCTGTAAGGGTTTAGAGTGTTCAGGTGGTTCTACACTATTTCCTGAGAACTCTGAGGTCTACCCACCACAGATGTCACTCAAGTTGTTTCCTAAACTCAGCATTTTGCTAACAATTTTTCCTTCCACAGTTCATTGCAAAACAATACAGTTGTTTTTCATTGGTGCCAGATATATTCATTAATAATATGTAAGTCATTTCATGGATTTTTAAAAATTCTATTTATTTTTCCAAGATCAAAGTTTCCAATGATCATCCCCATCAAAAAGGAACAACCTGTTAGTTAACCCTGCAGAAGCAGTTATTAATATATGGAGTGAGTTCTGGGGCTTAGGAACATCCACCCACCAGACCTCTCTGAAATTCCAAGATATGGTTAGTGTTCTTTCTTTGTAAGTGACATACAATCCTGGTAAGAAAAAAAATAAAAGCATTGGAAATCCCAGCTAGAGCAATGTACTGAGAGGTAGATGGGACTGGTATTTACAAGAGTGAATTTCTTTCCCTGCTCTACTACGAACCAGCTTCCTGGACCTGCACACACCATTGGATCTGCACAAAATACTTTCCCTGGGACTTGTTTTTCACACCTGTAAAATAAAGATAATTGGACTTGCATTTCTGGGCTCCCTTTCAACTCCAACAGGCAGTGATGCCGCAGTTCTGACAGGACAGTCAACACAAAGGTAGTTCCTAAAGCAGCAGCACAAAATGAACTAAATTAGGGATGGCTGGTTTTTAATATGTATTCAAATTTAGACTTGCTCATCACTTTTTTTTTTCTGAGAACTGATTGAGAATTTCATCCAGTGGTTCCTTAAGCAGGAACTTTCAAAACTCGTTTACTCTAAAATTTAACATACTGGTTCCTGTCACTTAGACTATTTTTAAATGGAGATTTGCTTAATATGGCTGACACAGATTATAGTTATAACAATACTATGAACATTTAAAATTAATACATGAATTATGAAGTATAAGAAGGAATAAATGCATTTAAATGTATTCATTCATTGACCATCTAGAAATCTGTAGTATCATGTAGATAACACTGGTTCATTGACAAATTGTAATAAAACTAAGTAGAGGGGACTGAGCCTACTCCTAGTTAATACATGCAAGGGTTTGCTCTAATTTAGGGGAACTACAACGTGAGAATCTCATGTTTAAAAATTAATGCAATGAGGATCAACAAATGTGGGAAACAAGTGACTGACTTCTGAACTGAATCCACTTTGATTTCAGGACAATCAGACTGGCATGGGAAAGCATCTGCCAGGAGAGCTGGCACCATCAGCACCAGCCCTGAGCCCACTCCCACTTCTTGTCATCTTGGTCCTCACTCATCTTGTCTCTTGTCTATGCTTTCTGTCTCTGATACCTCTCTCGATAACACGTCGTTTATTTTCTTGTGATTGCTTTCCAGTATCTGTCATTCTCAACAGAGTACCCCAAGGAAGGAGATGTTTTTTGTCAGCTTGTTTCAATCATGCTTCTTGCATCCTCCACTAGGCTGGCACTCTCCAATTATTCACTATTGTTACTCCATTTGCTGAAGAAATAAAATATTCATTTAATTAGCATTTATCCAGGTATAGATCTGGATTCTCAGCTAAAATCACCAAAAAAATGCATGACCAATATGTAATTCTCATACAGAAGAAGAGACAGGCCTATCAGATCAGTATGGTTTGGAAAGCTCATGAGGATCGCTGGACATATTTATTGCCTCCTGTAATTCCCACACTCAAGAAATAGAGGCAGGGAAATTTGAATAAGGCTTCCGGAGACACTGACTTGAAACAAACAAGAAATGAGCTTGGCTGCTAAATAACGAAGCTGGTGAGATGGCTCAGTGAATAAAGGTGTTTGTCACCCCTGGTGACTTGAGTTTGGTCACAGGGTCCACATGAAGGAGACAACTGACTCCCAAAAGTTGTCCTCTGGTCTCCACATATACTCATCTGTCTCTTTCTCTCTCTCTTTGTCACTCTATCTCTATCACTCACACACACACACACACACAGAGAGAGAGAGAGAGAGACAGACAGAGAGACAGACAGACAGACAGAGACAGAGAGAGACAGAGAGACAGAGAGAGAATGAGGGAGAGAATATAAATAAATATACATATAATAAAAAATTTTAAAATCAATAAGTCCAGCTGTCATGGCACAGTGCCAACATGTTCGATATGTGAAAACAGAGCAAGCAGTGGAAGATCCAGTTGAGTTACTTCAGCAGAATCATGATGCTAGAAAGTCTGTGGCTGTAGGATGTTGCCCCTGACATGATCTTATCATCTGATTTTTTACCAGCCTCATATCACTGTCCAGAATCTGCACACTTAGGGTGAAGATGTGACTCAGTGTTCAAATGCTTGCCTGGTATGTAAAAATCCTGGTTTGGCTCCCAGGGCTAAAATACAAGTATTTACTTAAGGGTAAGACCAGGATCTCTGTACGTAGCTTTATGCCTTAAGTCATACTCAGATACGTCTACTATAACCAGATGACAGATCTTTCTTGAATAATGTAAGGGGATTTTTGCTCTGTAAAGTTGAGATTTAGTCTTTGGAAAACGAAATGGAACCAGCTGAGATGGCTCAGTTGGTAAAGTGCCTTGTCCTGCAAGCCCAGAGACATGAGTTCAGTCTGACGCTCCCTCTTAAAAACGCCAGGTGTGCTACATGTGCCTCTAACCTCGACTCCAGGAGCGGAGGCAGGTATCCCATAGGGCTCATTGGCCAGCCAATCTAAGAACTTATGAGTGCCAGACCAATGAGCAAGCTGTCTCAAAGCAGGTCGGTAACATTTCTGAGGATGACACCCAAGGCTGTCTGCAGGTTTTCACATGCATGAGCACACATATGTATGCACACACATATCAGTAAGAATTTGGAAAAATTAAACACATGAAGAGTCATGTAATTTAGAAAGACTAGGCAATCTAGAAAGAATGTCACTACAAAACAAAATAGCCTCATTAAATGTTTTTTTTTTTTTTTTTCCTGAAGTCATACATCACTAAGAGCAACGTGTTAAGTTTTCTGTTTTGAGTATTTTCATTTTTACAGGAGTTTCACACACCAACACACATTTTTTTTTTTACTGCTTCAGGACAGCTTCCTTGTAATTTTCCATGCTCTGTGAAGATCGTTATCATAACCACATTGCATTTATTACAAATAGGTACTCCATTCGAACATCAGTTTAACTGGATTCCATCTTACTGGCAACGCTAAGCGGCTTTGTATTAGAAGTAAGATGAGTTAATGGGACTCTGTTTGAAGGATGTGCTACCTGGACCTGCTGTTGCCCAGGTGTTTCTTTAAGGGGTCCGCAAATGAAGGGAAGAAGCCTGCTGTGCAGAGGATAGGAAAATTATTATCATTTGCTTTCCTAAATTGAATGAGAATTTTTGCTCAGCAGAAGCCTCTTGACTGCAGAAGTCTGAAATTGCGTCCTGCTGGTAAGAATGCCTGTGTGGGGTGGTGGGAATTTGAACATTCCACTTTCCTTCCAATCGGGTAAATTTTATGAGTTTGCTCCCAGCCTTATGGAAGTGTGCTATCTCTCCTTTACAAAGGAGAAGAGGTTTGTGACCCCTTTACACAACAGTGAAGAATAAATTATGGTTAGGTAAGTGTTCACTTTTTGCTTAATAAGTAATTTTAATAGATTTTTAAAGGGAGAAATCCTTTCTCTTTGATATAAATTTGAGTTAAAATTCTTTAATGAAGAAGATGGACTTTTTATACTTATTTTACCAACTGAACTTTCTACTTCTTGTACGCTAAGCTCATTTGCTGGGTAAATGTTTTTGGTCATTAACAAAATTCTATTTTTTAATGATTATATACTTCTGCTCTGGATTCCACCCATCAGCGTTCCTTAGCCTCTGCATTGTCTTGGTTAACGCTTTGGGTGCTTGCGGTTCAGTTTTTTTCTGATACTAAGATTTTGAACTCCTGATTGTTTAGGTTTCACAATCTTTGCCTGTCTTTCCACTTTCCCCTTTTAAAAGCAACTTGCTATATGTCGTGCCCTTGCATAAATATATCTACAAGTGTGTTTGCAAAATACTTTGTTTTAAAGAAAAAGAATAAGTGTATTTCTTTACATTTGCTGATATATAAAATAAATGTAATTTCTTTTCAAGATGTAGAAAAGTCTGTTTGTCTCGTGCAATGTGTGTAGCTTTGAAAGTCATTTATATGCCAGGTATGATGGTGCACGTTTTTAATCCCAGCACCCCGGCACTTGAGAGGCAGAGGCAGGTAAATTCATGAGTTCAAGGCTAGCATGGTCTACAGAGTGAGTTTCAGGGCAGCCAGGGCTACACAGAGAAACCCTGTCTCAAAAAAATCATTTAGCAATGTGTCATGCTTTTAAGTTCATATATTAACCTCAATCTCCTATAACTTTGGAGTATTTGTTGTTCCCTTGTGAGTAGATGGGGAGAGTAGTGTATATTTTTCACTTTCTCCCATTCTTTCCAGATGATATTCAACAAAAACCCTTCCTTTCTTCTTGTTCTCTTCCTATCTCTCCTTTATTTCTTTGGAGACAGGACATCAGGAAGGGTAGGATGGCCTTGAACCCTCACACATCGCGTCTCCTGTCTCCACCTCCTAAGTGCTGATGTTATATGTATGAATCACCATTTTCAGTATATGTCTTCATATACTCTTCAACAGGTCTGTATTTCTTACGCTCCTTTAATTTGACTTGTTAGATTTAAATGGCGTCTAGGCACTGAGAAGAGAGATACCAGCCATAGTGTTATGTATTCAATTACTTTGTATTACATACTATTTTTTTGTTCATCATTTTAGTTCTAGACTTTAATGACATTATACTTTATGTTCAAGTCAGTTCCAATCTTTGCATTTTGGATTTCGTTCTCTAGTTGAATACATCTGGTACTTACAATCGATCCTTTTCTGTTTTTGTCTACAGTCATTACTTGGTTGCTTGGAGTATTCCTTTTAGTGGTTCTTTCAGAAGGGGCTCCTGATAGGATTGTTGCCAGAGAGCCTGCACACACAGACTATTTACTTCCTGCTTTCAAACCTTAGTAGTGGCTTGACTGACTGGTTGGCCAACCAGGGATTCCTGCAACCATGGGAAATGCAATATTCCCACGGCACCCTCTTCCTTGTTGGATATCTCAGCTGCTACTGTTGTTATTTTAAGTTCTACCAAAATTCATCCTCTTGCAAACTTCTAACAGCTCCTTCAGATAAAGCCCCTCAAACATTTCCCTTCCCTGAGATAAAAGTGATAATTCACAGAAGAAAACTTCTTAAGAGCAGCGTAACTCCAGTCTCGTGGGCTTAACATTCTGTCCAGTTAATACAGGTCACCCACCATCCCTG
Organism: Peromyscus leucopus; assembly: GCF_004664715.2. Classification (NCBI taxonomy): domain Eukaryota; kingdom Metazoa; phylum Chordata; class Mammalia; order Rodentia; family Cricetidae; genus Peromyscus; species Peromyscus leucopus. The sequence goes on from NC_051085.1 coordinate 12,325,219, forward strand.
CCATCCCTGCACTCTCCCCACAGCATTCTTCTGAATCATGTAGAGTTATCATTTAGGGACGAAGAGCGCTGCTGGGATATCCAAGGCAAAGGCATCATTTTAGGCTGAAGAAACTGAATGGGAAGAATCTGGGAGAGGTAAAGAGTTGCTTTTTTTTTTTTTTTTTTTTTTTTTTTTTTTTTATCATTAAGCCACTACTAGGAAACTGTCAAATTTTGGACTCCAGTGACTTCCACAAAAGGATTCTTTCCATTTCCTCTGCCCTCCGGAAATGCAATGATCAGAAGTGTTTCACCCCAGTTAAGAGGACACAGCAGATGCCTGACACATGGGAGGGTTCACACAGTCTGATAGCTATAGCTCCTTTCCACATTCCAGCCATGGAATGACATACAGGTAACCAGATGATGACTTCCAGCGGGTTTGTTGTGAAACACATACACTGCCATTTTATTTTCCTGTTTCTTTTTAAAAAGACGTTTACTTTTTATTTCTAAATATATGTCTGTGCACATAGACGTGGGTGATCGGGGAGGACAGAGGTGTCAGATCTCCTAGAACTGGAGTTACAAGTACTTATGAACCATCTGATGTAAGTGTTGGGCGGGAGTCAAACTCTGCCATCATTTTGAAATGTCACTAGCTTATGCTGAACATGTAGACCAGATCCTCTATTCAATACACTAATTTGGCCTCAAAAATCCATTAACGAATATTGTCATTAAATTAAGTAGATAATTACTTTGGATACATATGGAATGTACAAAATCCTAGGCCAACTGCAGCTGGTAGTGGTAACAGTGAAGCTAGCCATGTGATACAGTGAGAGACTTAAGAACAAAGACATCACACCAGTGCAGCACACACACACACACACACACACACACACACACACACACACACAATTATCCTCCAAGTGGAAGCATCAACACAGTTAGCAAATTCCTGAAAGCATGCTGGAGTCATCCCATTCAGGCAATAGAGAACATTTCGAAGGTATTGGTTGTCATAATTTGAAATTACTAGTGTTTGATAAAGAGGGAAGCAAGTGGAATTTTGTTCTCTTGTAAGATACCACAGATGAAGAATTACACCTAAAGATCACTTCAATTTAAATATCATTCTCATACTCAAGAAAATGTAGTGAAAGATACAAGACCTCACCCGAGACTACTTAAAAAAAAAAAAAAAAAACCCTCATGGATTTCCTCATATCAACTTTCTTCAATTTAATTGTTAGCTAGTAGGGGTGGTCTGCCTCTGTGCACCACATGCATGCAGTGCACCGAGAGGCTGGGAGAGGGCATCGGTGTGTTTGGAACTAGAGTTAAGAGACTGTTGTAAGCCGCCATATGTGCTGGGAATCAAACCCAGGTCCTTACAAAAAGCAGCCCGTGCTCTTCATCACTGAGCAATCTCTTCAGCTCCTCTCTCACATTTCTAAAATATCCTTTTTTCCAAATAACTAAATAATTTTCTATCCCTTTAAAATACTTTAAGGTTTATATCAAGGATATATCTTTTAATATTCCTAGAGATCATTATGCTAAGCAGAATAAACAGATTCTGAAGGACAAATGTTGCATGTTTTCTCATATATTAAATCTAGGCTTTGTGAAGGCCGAAAAATAGAAGGGGGACCATTTAGGAAGAGGAAGGGGACTCCAGAGATGTGATTTAAGACAGAGTGAAACATGTCAGAGGAGGGTTGGATCGAAGTGTGCTACATGCATGTACAGAATGTCACCAGTTATTCTGTGAAAATAATGCATGCTAATAATAATACCTTGGTTAGAAGGAGGTTTTGTAAGCCTGGAGAAGCAATAAAACATTAGATATAATTCTGGCAGTTGAGGATAGCTATCAATATTATTTGGAGTAAGTAATATTTTTATTCTTTCCAACTATCTCCAGATGCATTTCTATCCAAAAAATACAACAATCGGACCATGTCAAATATGCTTTTATAACTTCCTGTGTTTACTTACATTGACTATGAATATTTTTATTTTAGCAATTTTTCTATATACATTTTAATGACTTCTCAACATGTTGAGACCGATAAGTGCATTTTAATATCTTTATATGCCTCACGGGTTTCTTTATTATACACTTTTGTAATAACATTAACATCCCCAAAGTTCCTCCCATGTTTAGGTCTCACTGATGGTCCCTCAGTGATGCCTTCAGATTGATCAAGTTTGAGTAAAGCTAACCTTGACGTTCACTTCTGGATGGTAAAGGTGAAAGATTATTCTGTCCAAGGGAAATTATTGTTTTTTTTTTCTTAGATCCCACCACAATGATAAAACTTAGATACTCTTTTCACTTTTCATCCTTCATCTAGAAAGGGGTTTCTAACTCCTATCCTTACACAAACAACATTATTGCTAAATACTTGGTGAGTTTCTCCTTGGTCAGTCACATCTGACTAGGTGGCTGTTTACTGTTCTTGCTGTTAGACTTTTATATTCCAAGTTTAGAAGAGAAAAGAATTTGCGGCCCCGGGGGGGGGGGGGGATCCGGTGGGAACCCAACTGTAGGAGCTCAGCCATGTCTCCTTCCTCCAGGGGTGGGGGGTGGGTGGGGACCCAACTCTAGGAACCCAACCATGCCTCCTTCCTCATAGATTTCATGCCATTACCATCCCATAATGTTTCTGTCATTTACTTTTCCTGCCTATTTTGCCAAGCACTGGAACCACCTCACACAAGGACCTGAGACTCTGCGCAAAGTTTTCTTTAGGGACTGTAATTTAAGAACACGGTCTTATAAATATGCCTACCACAGTAAGGTAATTCACCTGAGGATGTGACTCAGTTTGTCCTCCACCTGCTCCTCTGCTAGGGAAAAGGTAAGAGGAAGGGGAATGAAGAGGGAGAAGTGAAGAAAAAATGATAGAAGGATCGGTAGGGTTTTTTGAATCTGAAAAATGACAGAAAATTAGTACTGACACACTATTATGTAATATTTTCAAACCTTGTCCAACTTTAAATTTATATTTTTATAAATGTTAGGGTTTTCATGATGTTTAGCACCCACTTCATACATAATCTTGAGAACAATTCCAATCACAAATGCATGTGAAATTATTATTTTAGTTAATACAATTCTGCAAATAATTAATTTTATCCCTTACAAATCACTGCCTCACCTTCTGCATCCAAATGTCCTCCATTTTCTACATGTGATATGAATGGTTAATGAGTGTAGCCAGAGGGATGTATGGTGATATTTTATTTGTACTGAAATGTGATTTTATTTGTATGTTAATAAATAAAGTTGCCTTGGGGTCAGAGCTAATAGCAAGCCATAGCAGAAGCTGGGTGGTGGTGGTGCATGCCTTTAATCCCAGCTCTTGGGAGGCAGAGCTAAGTGGATCTCTGTGTGTTCAAGGATACAGCCAGCATGGAGACACACACCTTTAATCTCAAAACCAACCATAGAAGACCTGGGGGTCTGTACAGACAAGCAGTGACGAGGAAGTCATGTGGTTGGGTTTACAACCAATGAGAAGGCAGAACAGAAAGTCAATAAAAAGGACAAACACACAGGAAATAGGTCTCTTGCAGAGGGAAGGACACCAGCAGCAGGAAGGGTAAGGAGATTTTTAGTCTCAGCTCTTAGCTATTGCTCTGACCTCCTGGCTTTTAACTCTGTATTTGGCTCTGCGTTTCTTATTTAACAAGACAGTTACATCTACAGGGATGAACTTCTTCTTGATAGTTTCTTTTCCTTTTCAGGTTTTATGGACCAAAATCTAGCAAATGTGAATGAGCACAGAGACTGATAGAGATGGGGGAATGGCAATCACACAGAAATCCAGTCAAAGGCCTTGATTACAAAATTACACACTTCACTATGAATACAGGACCTTTAAACCTTCAGGGACTCATCATAACTTTAAATCTGAGTTTGTCCCTGTGGGCCACTTCTGTAGCTGGAATATAAAAAGCAAGCCTTTTATAAACTTAAAGCTACAAATAATAAAAAAAAGAAAAAAACAAAGTTGGTAAGTGAGGTGTCGGAGCAGAAATCAATAAAGTGGCAGTCACCAAAGACACACATAACCTGTCATCAAATGGTTTATAAGGTCGGCCTGAAAAAGAATGAAAGCAGTAAGCAATATATTGAACAGATCTGTTTCTTTGAAATCAAAGCCTGAGTTTTCAAATGTGAAAAAGATAGAGCCCTGAGTATGCAAGAATGCCTAGTCAACCCTGGAAGGGCTTACCCTATTTTTCCTTCTAGATATTCTGTAACTAGAGCCGGTACCCCTAAGTGTCTGAATAAATTACAGCATCACACCAGACAGAGTAGCAGCTAGGGAGAGTAAGGGGGTGCTCTCCTTGTGAAAGGGAGATGCAAATTAGCTCATCATACTGAAATTAAAAAGGAATATTAATGAGAATTAATAATTCAAATTGGGGAGATGAAAAGGAAATGCTAATCTATCACTTCTGTGCTGAAGTCACTCTTGACTTAGTCTTACAACTAAAGGAAACTACATAAAAGCTGAAGTATAACATTAACTTTATAAATGAAACGTAAATGACTTTCAATTCCAGTTTCAGAGTTTCTTAAAGGCCCCAGAGCATGTGCATCAGGAGCGCCACCAAGGGCGAAATGTATCCCAGCCCTTGGAATCTAAGCCTTTGGAATATGTGCAGGGGACAGTACTTTGAAGACCACTCTCTGTGACTCTTGTACACATTGAGTCTTAGGACAGCTGTTTGAGGAGTTTTCGTGAGGAGAGAGGTCAGATGATCCTGACTTCCTCTCTGCACCCTTACCTCCTTGCCCTGTCTGGCTTACAGCAATGTAAGACCCACTCCATTTACTTCCTAGTTTTGCTGGGGGATGCACAAAAGTGCTTGTTTGTCTTAAAATTTAATTGCTTTTAGTTTGTCTGCTTTCCAATAACATACAATTAACTTTTGATGTAATTAACAGTTACTCAAGTTTCACTTACCTTCACATCTTCATGCTCATCCAGAAAGTTCTATATGTATGGAGGAGAGACTTCCAAGAATATGGCAAGTGGGTTGTCTCCTTTCCAAGGGTGTCAGCTGGCCTTTGAGACTCCTGAGGTGGGCAGCAGAAATGCCAATCTTAAGCCAGTGGGGCTTGGTTATCTCTAAACAGAGCAGAAAGATGGACACCTGGTCACATGTAATCTCCAATCACCAGGATCTGACATGGACAAGGTTACTCTCGGTAAACTAACAGCGTTTCTAAATTTAAATTTGGCTGAGGCTTGTTGCTCCCCGATTTAGCTCAGTGTTGTCATTTAAAATTTCATGACATTGTGAATCAGCATCACAGGATGACTCCAACTACAGAGCAGTCGGCTGGGGTTCCTATGGTGGTAACTGACGATTTTTTCAAACAATGAATTAAGTAGGATAGTTGCTCACTTTATTTTTGATATGTGGTGCTGAATTCATACCGAATTTCTAAGCCAAGGTAAGGTTGATGAGGTCCCTTGGAAATACATCTTCACACAAAAGTCTATAATACCCTGTAAAACATAAAGATGGGGTATTTTTACTAAGTCCCCATGGAATCTTCTCGCAATTTTGCTGTTTTCTCTCACATGGGCAATGCTTGCAAAGATAATTAGGCATACACAAGGATAAAAATCCTATCTAGTTCATATGTGTGGTAGTTGATGTTTTCCTACTCAGGAAAACCAAAGTTCTAGTGTCTTTGCTGAGTGACTTGAGCAGAGGTTAATAAATATTAACAGAAAAGGGAGAATAAAACACTTTAAAAATTGATAATAAGCCATGCAAGTGTTTTTCTGAAGGGGGAAAGGAAGGAAAAAGTACAGGTAAGTGTAATATCATAAGCAAAGTGACAAGTACACACTATAAAGCAAGCATGGAGGACCTTGCATGACAAGAGCTCTCATGGAAGAGGCCCCAGTGCCACTCAGCTACCTTCCTACTTCCTGTGCTCACCAATAGAAATAAGGGAGATCATGTGACCATGTCATAGACCACTAGCAATGGGAAATACACTGAATAAAAATACTAGGAGAACTTTTATTGATTAATACAAAGATTCACAATGCTTTTCACTTTTACACATTTGCTGAATAGGGCGAGAATACTTGGAGGTAGGTAGCCATCCTGTTACTATAATATAAAACTCAATAAGACTTCAGAGAAGCATAGGTATAGACACCTATGGATGAGCATCAGAGCCAATCCTACTAATGTTTGAAAGTTGCTGGTTAATACCACCAGGTTTGGGGCTGCAGAGATGACTCAGAGGTGAAGACCATTGGTTGCTCTTCTAGTGGACCCAGGTTGAGTTCCCAGCATCCACATGATGGCACACAACTACTGGTAACTCCAGTTCCAGGGGATCTGATGCCCTCTTCAGACCTCCTCAGGCACTGCATGCATGTGGTACACAAACATACACTTCAGCAAAATACTAATAAAACTAATAAAAATTAAAAAAAAAATACACTGGAATTTCTACTCCTTGTAAGGAGAAGGCTTTCTGGTGGACAATATCCTCTCCAAACTGCTAAGCGTGTGTTCTACAGTGACTGTAGTGATGTCTCTCTCCACTCTTTAGTGTGTAGTCTTTAATTAAGGGAAGTTGCCATTCTGTACAGTCAAGGATGGTGGTAAGTATTTGCCTTCTTTTCAACTCCTAAGTGGGTTATGGACATGTGGACTGATGGGACACAGGGAATGATAGATTTTATAACAAAAAGGAGTGGAAAGCCGAGATGCAGGTTAGGTTTGGAAGAATAGGGTCCATCATTGAAGAAGTTGAAAGATAGGGGCTCATTGTTGTCTCTGTGCCCAGATTATTACATTATTCAGATCTTTAGTGAAAGGATTTCAACTTTCACCTCAGAGTCCTTTCTTATGATCTTGACAGTCCTGTGGATTCTTTCACTGAAATACTTTTCTATCTGTCCCTTTACTACTGCCTTCCTTTCATCTACATTTCTTCCTCGGGCATGAAAAGAACTCACCATCTCTTTCCTTGATGATATCCAAAGACTCTTCAACACATTTCTCCCTGTTATTAATCACTGCAACATGTCCTAGAATTGTCTTAAGATTTAACACTTTAAGACATTGATTTTATGGCACCCTTCTGTTCATAACACAGGAGTTCTCTCCAGGGCATAGAAATAAGTCTGAGTTCTTCTAGATGTCCTAACCCCTTCTCAGTATTCTAGTTGGTTTGGTAGGAGGATTGGTCCTTATTCTGGAGGTATAACATAATTAACTCAAGATAATTAGTGTGCCCCACTCTCCAAAGACAATGAGATGGATCAGTAGATCTCTAGTCTGGGCTTTTGTTGTCCAGGAAAATGAATCACTTGTGTTTTACTGAACATTTACATGTAAACATGGAACCTGTTTTCTGCTACAACTGAATGCATAGACATGATGCCATCTTGGAATTATGAGAAGGGAACCAGCCAGAAATGGGGTAACCTCTAAGGTACCAGCATTGAGAAATGGGAAGGGGGCTGGGTGATACACATGTTGCTTCTTTCCTGGATAGATGTTTGCAGGAACAGCATGGGCTTTCCAGTTATCTGGGAGCTGAGAGCTATTTCTTGGTTGCTTCAGTTCACATTGCTGTTTCTGTTTCTTTTTATTTAAAAAAAAAAAAAAAACCTTTCAACCTATGTATCTATTTAGCATTTATGTACCTTATTCTTTATTTCACTTCTTATTCATGTTTACTTTTTCTTATAATCCAGCCCTCTTCCCCCAGAAAACATTTCCAGAGTCTCATATTTTTTGAAAAACTACATTATATTGGCCACTGTGGACACCAACAGAGACTCTCACTGTCTATAATTCCATCTCCTAATAACTCTATATTTTAATTTTAGTTTTCTAAATAACTGCAGACCTTTATTTTTTTATAGGTTTGTTTTTGTTTATTTATGTGGTGTTTCTGTGTGAGTATATGCCACGTGAGTGCTGCGGCCTGAACTGAGGAGCAATTAGATCCCCTAGAGCTAGAGTTACAGGTGGTTGCTACTGCCTGACATGGGTGCTAGGAACTGAACTCAGGGTCTCTACCAGGACAGTCCTTCCAGATTCCTGCCTTACAGAAAATCTGTCAGATATTCTAGGCCTGTAGGCCGAAGATGGATGTCCCAACATTGCAGAGGAACCTTCAGTGACTGGCCAGGAAGCCAGATGTTTCTGTCATTTCTATAGTATATATATACACTATAGTATATATCTACACTTCCTGATTTCTCAAGTAATATTATCTCCTTCTCAGGTCTCTGATGGAGTTGAAGATGAGATAGTTATAGTTACACTTTTCCTTGTTACTAAATTCAGAAAAGAAACTCACAAAAGAGGTATAAAGTATATAAGGTTGAGAGACAGAAAATCTTAAATTGTTTATGTAAAAAAATGTTTTGAGGTCTAAAAAGATAGTTTTGGGTTGGTAATATAAGTTATGATAAAAATGGTTTATGTATAAAACTTTGAATTCATCAAGATGAGATAGATAATAGAGTAATTTCTCTAAATGTGCCAAATACAAATAGACTGGATATTGTAAATGTAATTTTTACTTGGTGATTGTTCTTATTGTATATAGTTTTACTATGTTAGAGTTAAAACTCTTTTATTTAGGAAAAAAAGGAGGAAATGTTGCAAGATATTTGATTACACTGTGTAAAGCTATATCATTGTGATTGGTTTAATAACGAGCTAACTGGCCAATAGCTAGGCAGGAGGTATAGGTGGGACTTCTAGACAAAGATGGCCCGGGGACGAAGAAATGGGGTGTTGACAGCAAATGCAGAGGAAGCAGGATATACAGAAGGAGAGGTAAAAGCCACAAGCCACATGGCAGCATGTTGGTTAATTTATGTTATAAGACCTAGTTAGGAACAAGCTTAAGCTAAGACCAAACTTTCATAATTAATAAGTCTCATTATACCGGATTGGTTTCAAATTCACACTCCTTTTATAGCCTCCCCAGCATGGACTGGAGGCAAACTCCATTGCTTTGGGCTCCTGGATAATGTGGGTCTCTATTTTCCCCCTTCTCTCTCTATCTATTCTTTCTTCAGCATCACTTCACCAAAACCATGCCAATTGTTCAGTATTTAATATGGCTTTTTGCTTCTTTCTCTTTCCATATTATATTTTCCCCTGCATTATTTTCTTCTCTTAGCATCTAGTGTTATCTTTAATTTTTACAACTGATCATACTAAAACATTGCATAGAAACTTTCAATGAATTACAAATATTTTTGGGATATGAATAAATATTTTATGTACTTTCATATCCTCTAAACCTTGTGTTAATATCCAGCCTCTTTCTGGGTACAGTGGTGTGCACATGTAATCCCAGCACTTTGGAGACAATGTCAAGAACATTGTGAGTTTGAGACAAGCCTGGGTTGCATAGTGAGATCCTATCTATCTCAAACATTGAAAAGGAAACAAACCACATCACAGCATTATTTCCAGAAATTAAGGACCCTTTCTGTTTACTTCATTTTAGTTGTACAACTTTGAACAAAGTGCTTAATAGATACCTACCACTCCATAAATGTAAGTAACTCATAAACCGTATTATCAAGTTTTGCTTCATGCTTTCATTTCTTCATTACATATAAGCCGGTTGAAGGTAAGTATATATCTGGTATATTTGTTGGTAACTGACAGCAGATGCCATACAAGCAGCAGAGTTAAGAGGTATTTGATTTGTTAATGTTGATAATGCACTGTAGTTCCTTTTTAAAAAGCTGGTTTCTCTTCTCTTATAAATGGCTAGGTTATTACTTCTCTACATTATTAGAAATAAGCAAGGGAAAGCATTATTTTGTCAAAAATCAAGAAAAATAGAGGTATGTCTGATTCTTTGCTGAGAGGGCCAGGCAAATATCATGACAGCCTGCCCTAATAAGTCAGTTAAGAACTAGGTTTTGGTCCATGCTTTTTGGAACTGAGCAAGCAGTTTCTGAGGAAGAGTCACAAACAAAGGACAATCAATTTCCAACACTCCTGACAGCAAGGACAAGGAGGCCTGCTTGCCTGAGCCATAAACAGCTCAAGATGATAACCAAAAATGGACAAAGCCTGGGACTTGTCCAGGCCTGCCTCCAAATGGCAAAACTGTACCCTGACCAACCCCTGACTAGTGCTGGCCAATTAGAATGTACTAATATGATTGCTACTTGCTTAATCCAATCATATCTAAAGTGACCTAACTCCCCTAGGACCCCCCCGCCCCCCTTGGCTGTGCTTAAAAGGAGCCCACACATCCCTCTTTGGCTTTTCGCCATCTTGTCTTTTTGTGGAATGGCAGGCTCAGCATGCTGGAATAAAAACACTCTTGTTGATTGCATACGTGGATGGTGGTCTTTTATGGGGCTTCTCTAGGAACCCAACATATGGAAATATCCCAATGCTATGTAAGTTCTACAGATTAGTCATGGAGAATCTCTGTGCATGTGAACAGCCTTCCAACAAACTTTGAGTTAAATGATCAAACTCTCGTGCTTTCAAATATGGCATGATTTGTATTTAAAACCAGAGGCAAAATTCCCTATTTTTGATCATTAAAAAATTAAGCTTTTTGATTCATTTGGAAAGTAGTTACCTTGGCTACACATGAATTGCTGGATATTGAATATTCATCTGAAAGGAGCCAAAGAAATTTCAGTGATTTAAAGGTGGGTCTATTCTGTGATTCTATGACACGATACACTGAACTCACTCTCAGTGAAGGAACTATTTCCTAAGCAGTCTAGCATGAGAGCCTGCAGAGGAAGCCGACAGCAGTGACATAGGACACAAGGGAGGATGTATGTCAGCAGGAGGATGGTATCATACTTGTGTCCTCAGGGCTCCTGACTGTATCCACCATGGCTAGGCAATGTTTTCTGAATAAGAGACAGGCAGACTGGATAAGAAATTCCAAGGTTAAGAAATCAAGAAGCCAGGAAATGGACAGTAGAGAATGAAAATGTACTTGAACAAAATTCTTCAGCCACCAGTCCTGAAAAGCATTGTTGAAGTTTTCCTGGGGTGTAATTATTTAAGAAGTAACTGCCTTTGGTCTTCTACAGACTATTGTTCAGTTCTGTATCCTTTCTAGATAGTTCAGAGGATCCCATCTATTAGGAAGCCACAGAGAAGGAAAGATGGAAGGGAGAGTAGAGAAGGAAGTCATTCTTCATGAAATGAAGTTTGAGAATGACTACAAAGAGTTCTTGAAGGAAAAAAAAAATCAGAGAGCAGCCTATTTACACCTTTCCTCCAGAGAACAGAAAGATATTTCAGGAAGTCAGTGAATCATGACTTAATACTCAAGTGTTTTTTAACAAAATAGATCCCATCAGAGTGTTAGTCATGCTTTCATTTCTCCTGTGGCTCAGACTCCAAAGGGTAGGTAAACTCTGTACCATTAAGCTTTGCTCTTCTTTGCACATACGCATATTTATGTAAATATATATTCCCATAAATAATGAGCTTAACTGAATGATGAAAGAGTGAAGTCTTACACTCCACTTCTTACCTCTTTGTGCATGTTTTTCTGACTTTCTGGTGTGGTCAAACTGATTTCAACCTACAGAATTTTCTACTGGTAAGGTTTAAAATTTTCTTATTAATTTCCAAATCTACTGATAAAATTGAGTTTGTCTTTTTGCATCAAAACTTGAAACATATTCTATATGTTATAGTGCTAGCCTTTATGCTTCTTTTTAAAATGATTATTTTGTTAAGAGTAGGAGATTGCTGGCTCATGTTCCTATCTATCTGGGCTACTTCTAGTTTAAAGATATTGAGTACTCTTTGACAAGTTCCACTAACAAAAAGTATGTTTTTTCCTTATGTTTGAAAACTTCTCAAGGAGGCCGAAATATAATACTGTAATATGACAGACAAATAAATGAAAATTATATATGCATGGTTATCCCTAGATAATCAGTTTTCTGTGATTTTTTTTGTCAGTAGGCCACTGAAGGGTCTGGACACTCCCAATATATATCTAAAGAGATCTGAATATAAGGTCATTACAAGGATACAAGTGTGGACCACGATTAAAGAAACTCAATTTCTCTGACAGCAGGAAGGGGGGTGGCTAGAGTAGCTGTTAATTATTTAAAAGCCATTCTGATGTAGAGCATACAGAAATGCAGTTAGAATCACAGGGAATTTACAAAAAGAAGAGAAAGTCTGTGTCTCTGAGGTTAACCAGGATCCTATGCCCACCTAGAACCTGGGCAGATGTCTCCTTAAATCTCTCTCTGTCTGGATGATTTATGTCCCTCCCCCTGCCACAGTTTGTATTACTTAGTGACTGCCAAGCCACAAGGAGGCCCTGGGGAGGCAGAAAACTGAAGGATGCTGGTGTTTGGGAAATTGTCCTGACCAAGTGTGCTTCCTAATCATGAACTAACACTGCAGTTCACAAGGGTCAGTTCCTAGTGAGTGTGACCAAACTATTACCTCCTTCAGACTCTCAGAACACTAACATTAAAGTCAGCACCCTTGACCATGGCAGGTTCCTTAAGGACAAACTGGTTATACTGTTCATTCTAGATGACCCTGGCTGCCTGATCCACCCAGCATGTGGACACTCTCCACTCTGGCTCTTTTCTCTTTGTTTAAAAACATGATCAGTAGCCAGGCAGTGGTAGTGCATGCCTTTAATCCCAGCACTCGGGAGGCAGAGCCAGGTGGATCTCTGTGAGTTCAAGGCCAGCCTGGTCTACAGAGCAAGATCCAGGACAGACACCAAAACCACACAGAGAAACCCTGTCTCAGAAAAAAAAAAAAGAAAGAAAGAAAGAAAAGAAAGGCACAGACCACTCACTCAGAGACATCTCTATTCTTTACACTGTAGTGATAATTTGTACAAACCACACACAGCTCACAGCAGGTAGCATTCACTTTATATCGACATGCAGTTCAACTGTCCAATGAGGCTCATAAGTATTTATTGGACACATGTAGCTAGTTGAAGAATTGTGAATGCTTTTAGCTCTATTCATGTTTTAGAGAATAACAAGATGCCAAGGAGGTTTTTTCTCTTTGTTCCTTTGCTCCTGATGAGTCACAGTTGAGTGTTTCTCTTTTTATGTGAAGGGAAGGGTCTCTTGAGTCCAGAGACTCTATCTGTATCCCTTTTACAACAATAGAATGTTGGACTGGGAACAGAAGCTTATAAACGCATGGTGATGATCACTACACAAGGTATTTTTGCATGAGTGCAAAAGAGAAAAATGTTGCTAGCCTTTATCTGCTATCATTTTCATTTATTTCTGGCTCAGGCAAGAGAGGAGGTTTGTGTTCCTTCTGAGCATGAGCATGATGCATTTAGATACGTTTTCCATCACTCCACAAGATAAAACATATGCTTTGTAACAATCAGCACTACAATTTTATGCTGAATTGAAATATTTCAGACTTTGATAGGCTTAGCAGATACACGCACAGGGAAGACGGATGCCAAAGAACAGGCAAATGTTTAACGGTCTCCATCATGGATGCTGTTGGCTCAGGGCCCATGCTGTTGGTGCTGCTTTCTCAGAAAGTGAATTATACATCGTTATTATGATGGCTTTGAAAATAAGTTTATAGAGCTGTAGTCAAAGCCCAGCTCTGGAAAAAGCCCAGTTAGAACCGTGTTTGTTGTTGACCTGAGTTTGATCACTAGAACTCACATCAAAAAAATGTGTTGGCATGCCCATTTAATTCCAGGACTGGGGAGGTTGAAATAGGTAGACATTTGAGGTTCATTGGCTGGCCAGCCTTGCTGATGGCCAGTAAGACACCCTGAGTCAAGAAAAGGCAGATAGCCTCCAAAAGAATAGTACCTAAGTTTGTCCTGTGCTTTCCTTACCCAGTGACCACACACACACACACACACACACACAGAGAGAGAGAGAGAGAGAGAGAGAGAAGAGAGAGAGAGAGAAGAGAGAGAGAGAGAGAGAGAGAGGAGAGAGAGAGAGAGAGAGAGAGAGAGAGAGAGAGAGAGAGAGAGAGAGAGAGAGAGAGAGAACCACCTAACATAGGCTTGGGAACCGAACTCCAGTTTTCTGCAAGAGAAGTACATGCTCCTAACTACTGAGACATCTCTCCAGCCCCACAAATGGATTTACATATGATAGTTATTTAAATATCTACCGGTTTCTAAAGCTGAAGTTATAAATATGTTTTAAAAATTCTGGTAACAATTAAAGACTTTTTATGAGGGCTGAGGATAAGGAAACAAAGAACTCACCTTTCAGTTTATATTACTGAATATTTAGTTGACAGAATACTTTAAAACTAAGATGCATGGTTATATTAATTATTATCAAGGAAATGTTTAGATAAATCAAGAATGAAGCAAAATATGATTACTGTATTATTCATGAAATGTTCTCTGGACTAATGCATTGGGGGGCTCTCTGCAATCCAGACTGTCTAATGACCTGAGACAAACCATCTTTTTCCTAGTGTTTGCTAGACAACACTTTAAAAACATTATGAAAGTGGTGAGGTTTAGTTAGAGAAATGTATACTTTGCATGTTTGAATATACCTGGGCTTGAAAAATACCCAGTGCACCAATGCTCAAGTTTGAACCTTAAAGATTTTTGTTCCACTGAGTTGGGTTAAGGACCTAAAGCTTCAAACTGGGATAAAAATTTACAAAATCTTCCACACCTAAGAGTGTGTGAATCTGTAGTTCTGGTTTCAGCTCTGTTTTATACATGTACCCATAGTCATGCTGCATGTACATACCACAGTTTGATCTGGACTCTCCTTTGCAGTCTGAGTAGTTTTCCCAGGAAGACTGACTTGTCAACTACTACATCAGAACCCTGGCAGTCAGATTGCAAATTCCCAGTATGAACTAATAACGATGTCAGAGCAGAAAGAGGAACAGAAACACACACAAGCCCATCACAATAACAGCTGTCTAAAAACAGTCTTGTCCCTCTTGTCAACATTTAATAACAGAGTTACTGGCTGATTACTAACCTTTAAAAATTCTCCCACATTCAACGTAATTCAGCAGTTAGTAAGATGGTCACATAGTGAGGCTGCAAAGCTGGCATCATTCAAGGAGACACTTATTACAAAGAAGAGACTGCCCCATGATCATTTACTGAATGAGTGAAGCTGGTCTTATATACTGCTGACCAGTGGAAGAATTGGTCAAGCAAAATGCTAGCAGCTCTAGCTTTGCTTAGAGAAGGGTCCAGGCACTTGACAGTGTCTCTATGCAGAATTTCTGTGGTTTGGCCAAGGGGAAGAATGTCTCTACAGATTGGCCTGGGCATGGTTTTGCTATTTGGCTAGATGACTGCACTTCCATTCTGCAAGAAGTTAAGTGACAAAGAACATATCTAAGCATAAGCTTGAAGGAGAATGAGAAAAGAGCTAGACTACAACTTGGCGATTTAATGCTTCGATAACCCGTGCCCTGCACAAGAGATAGAGAACTAATTTCTTCCTTCTGCCTTCTTCCACCTAATATACGGGTAATTCTGCAGACTGTCTTCCTTTGACTCCATCTGCTGACAGGGTTCTTCAGCACTGCTCCAAAAATAATACACAACAATCTAGGCTACATGACCACATCAAATTTGTGATTTTCAGTTCTGTGTTTCCCTTTTTTCTTGAGAGAAAGATAAATATAACTTAACTTTAATTATTATATTTATGGAAAAATATCTACAAATGACTCAATAAAATCAAAGAGTTAGACAGGCCAAATTCACTTAATTACACACAGAAGTACCCAACATTGGTGCACAGAGGGTAATAGATAGAAAAATGCAGAAGAGTGTGCTGGCCCTCCCATTTGTGGGCCTTAGTATGACACCTGGGTTTTGAATTGATGACTTATTTTTTGTTTGCTCTAATGCTTTAGGGCTCTTCAAAGACTACTAGGTCATGCCATTTCCATTTTGATCACTTTACATACTTAGGTGTTAAGAACTGTTGAAGTCAGAGCTCAAGATACACTTACAAAAATGTAGGAAGCTTTCAACTATGGAGCTAAAATTTGAGATTTCTTTCTTTCTTTTCTTTTTCTTTTTTCTTTCTTTTTTTTGGAAGAGGGTTTCTCTGTGTAGCCTTGGAGCCTATCTTGGACCTCTCTTTGTAGACCAGGCTGCCCTCAAACTCACAGAAATCCACCTGCCTCTGCCCTCCAAGTGCTGGGATTAAAGGTGTGCGCTTTTAATCCACCGTCCGGCTCTTTCTTTCTTATTATTATTTGAAAGGTCTTTATTTACATTGTCCAAGTCTAGGTGATAAAAAGTCCTTGTTTTGGGATCTGCTGTCATTAAGTTTTGTTGTCAAGATGCACTCAAGCAGGCCTGCTGCTCTGCAGGCTGCTCACGTAATACATAATATAGGATCAATCCCCATATCATTCTTTAGTATGTCTGTATTTAGTCCACAGTGAATAGATTGGAAGTGTGGGTCAACACTAAGGTGTGAGAACTAGGCCCCATTTGGCTGTTTTTATTTTTCTCTGGCCTCCTTTTCTACAGTCAAAGTATTTCATCTAATAATGAAGCACAGCCCTGGGGACAGAAGTAACCTCTCACTGATGAGGCACCTGTAGTTGTATTTGAAAGGTTGACAAAGTCTCAGGTCCTGTTTGATTTTTGAAGGGGCTTTATATCCACAAATAGGGGAACTCATAGTCACTCATAAAATTAATTTAATTGTCAGTCATCTATTCAGCCAATACATATTCATTGCATACTTCCCTTTTGACGTGATTTGCAAGCAACCTTTGTGTTGACCTCAGTTTAAATTGTTTTAAGGCAATTCTGATGTTTGTATATACACATTCACACTTAGACACATGTATATGAGTAGTCATAGGCACATTTACACACACATACACACATACACTCATACACATATATACACACATAGGCATGCATATACAACACAGTCATGCACATAGATAAATACATATAAAACATAAGCAGACACACATATACATAAACACATACACATACACATATATAACACAAACAGACACTCATATATATATAAACATACACACATACATACATATACAAGACAAACTGGTATAACATATACATAAATACACACACATACACACATATATAACACAGACACTCATATACATAAATATACACACTTATTATTCATTGTAGCCATGGTTCTTCTTTGCCAAGTGACTTTAACTGACATTCAAGGGAGGTACCTATATTTTACAGAGATTTCTCTGTCCTTGAGTTAATGATGATATTTCTGCACTGGACATCCTGTTGTGTTACATTAATCAAGGTCACCTGCACACCTCCTGACCCCAGAAGAAAGGGATAATTCTCAATCTTACTAGGTTTGTCCTTTTACAATTAGCTGCCTTTCTCTCATTCACAAAGCATTAATTTGTTATTAGTTTTACTACTTTAGGACATTATTTTCAATTTATTTTTAATCTTCACCTGGAAATATCTCAATGAAATAAAATGATCCAGAATATTTCACTGTTAAAATCAAGACCATCAGATTCAGGGAGTAGGAGAGAACAAGTTTGACATCTACTAGAAGTCAAACACGGTATTGGAAAAGATTAACCAGAGTGATCCTTTGTTGCTAAATACAAGACCAATTGTCCTTATGTAATTCCTTCACAAAAAATATGCAGTAAATGTACAAATATATTTTTGTGATTTAAAGTATAAAAAAAGCCCACCATGTAATCTGGACTCTCTTTTCTATGTAATTATAGTCATTTTCTAAAGTGTCTGGCATGAAAACATACAGCCACAACTGTAGTTTGCAATAATTTCTCATGAAAACAACATCTCTGAGATCAACATCCATTATATTGCTCTCTGTACTCGACAACCCAAAACGACTTCAACTCCTTGCTGTTGAGTTGAGTATTGATGACAGCAGAGATGAGAGTCTGTGGTGCCCTGAGTTCACTCAGAATGTCATCCCAGGGGCCATCCCTGGAAGCTGCTGGGCTGCCCAAGGAACAAAGAGAGCAGAGGACATTTGTCTGAGGAAGTTTTGATGTCAATGGGCTGTAGGAGGCAATGGCTAGCTATTGACAGGTATGCATAAAGTAGAGTGAGATTTAACAGGAGAAAGAAATCCTGGGAGATTCACAGCTCTCAAATAGCATTCTTCCTCCTTCCTCAAGACACATCTACGTATTTTGAGAAACATCAGAACTCTTTTAGACTTCAAAGAAAATCCTTTATCTTCCTTATCTACAACTTCAAAAGCAAGATAATAATTACTTTTATGAAATGATTCTCTTCACTAGTTCTTGTTTGGGTGTTGTGGTGTGGGAAAGTCAAACTTTCTTTGGGGGCAGTTATACGCTTACTCGGGTTAAGAACAAATAAACATTGTCAATATTTTTCTTTTTTTCTCACCACCTCTGCTCTCTGCCTTTGTTATTCCTTGTGCTGTTTTCTGAAGGAACATTCTCTCCCCTTTATCTGCTGCCATCATGCATTCTTTCTATAACCACCTACTTTTTAAAGGAATAGATAAGCATCGAGGAAAACAACTTGCCATTCAGCTTTTCTGTTATGAAAAGTTAGGTTCTTATCAGGTAAAGTCATAATGGAGGAATGTATCTACCTGGTAATAAGATCTCACATAATATCCTTCACTATATTGGTTTTATTACGAAGGGCATCTTCGCTGGCAGACTCGGCTTCCTGCAAAGGCCTTTGAAAAGGCATGCTGAAATATCTCCAGCTAAATCATGTGAGGAGATTGGGATGTTGATGAGTTTTGTGTGGGGGTGTAGAGCAGAAAGCTCTTAGAATAAAGGAGTCACAGAAAGTTGCATGAGGAAATCCAAGAGGGTTAGGCACAAACCTTTCCACAGTCAGCTAAAGTGTGAATGTCTCAGGAAGACACACAGTGGCCAATACTATTTAAGCTAAATGCCCTTCATCATTATTTTACCATCCTGTTTTTCTTCTACCACACCACCAGTTACAATTATTCATTGCTTGGGGAGTTTTCTTTTTCTGTATTTACCAACAGGCTATATATTCTGTAAAGACCTGTGTCTTGTTTCCTTAACCTCTAGTTCAATATATCGTCTATAACTTTCCTAATGAAATGACTATCTATTGGGGTCTACTCAGCATATGAAAAATGATGAGTCCAAACTGACATAAGCTCAGTGACACTGATTTTTTTTAATATGGTTAAAAAAAAAAGCATTGATCACTTAGTAGGTGATTCACATGAAAATGATATTTTTTTTATTTCTATGATTATTATTAAATTTAATTGTTAATTAAATTATTATTTAAAACATTATTAAATTTAATTGTACCTATTTCTTATATCTTATATCTTATCTAAATGTGGCTGCTGGAAGATTTGAAAGGTTGAATCACTCAAAACATACTTTTGTTAAACAACACCTGTCTAAAGAATTAAATTTGATTGGATGGATGAATGAATTAAGGATATGTGCACTTAGAGCTGATACTACCAAATGAATGCTGTCTAACTTTTGATAGTCAAGGGCAGTTAGTCAACAATTATGATAGGCTTCATGAAGCTCTCATGTCTTTCCCTGTTTTGAAATCACTTACCATGGCTATGTACCTTTGTTTTCTGTCTTTCCTGATTCCCATTTCAAGGTTGATAATGAGTTGTTTAGTCATGGGAATGTTACTGAGCATGCTGTGATGAAAGTTTGAGGGATGATTACGCTGTTTAATTTTCTCTCTAGCACATTTGCCATCATGAGAACTTACCGAGAATGACTGGCTTATTTGTGGAGAGACATGCAGAACAGAATCCAGCTGCTGCAGTGAACCTACCTGCAACATCCCTTGCTTATCCCTGTTTAGAGCATCATACACCCTGAGGTCAGCTGACAGCAGATCTCTGAGTGGGTGGATGCTGATGATCACAGCTACAGTAATGTTGCCCTGTTGGTTAGCCAGACTTACCCAAATGCCTCTCTGACATGAGCATGGGATCTTCACTGCCACGCTTTCCTCTGCGGGACAGTTAACACTGGACACTAACTTCCATTCATACTTACTCTCTCACCCTGGCTTCCTAAATAAATATTTTTTTTTCACAATGGTCACAAATATGGGAACAAAGAAAGACACTCTAACAGGAGATGGGCAAATTCCCCCCAAAAGTGTAACTCATTGATTACCATGGGGAATCTTAGGGCAAATACCCGCCAAAATGCTAAATTGTAAATAAGACTGAAATACATAGCAAGATTCTTATTTTCTCAAGCAGGTGTTGATTTGTTAAAAGGTCTTCTTTATAAGTGTTGCTAGATTTTTATTGTTGTTGGGGAAGTTTTTTAATAACCCTCTTTATCTTGTCATGCTGCTTGCTGAAGAGAGGGCTGGCTAGGTTAGTGAGGTCATCACATTCTTTGTACTCAGAACTCCTGGGAAGGCCTGTCTACTGTCTGCTCCAGTCTTTGGGCTTTGGTGATGCTATATAAGGGTTGTGAGCATGAAAACTAGGATTATGCTTAGAGATGTAAAGGGAGAAAAGTGGGATGGTGCCCTTTAATACAAGACAAGACGACTCCAGCCGGTTTCGGGGAGGGGTTGTGACAGTTTTAAGTCAAAGAAATCCAAGAAAGTGAGGTTTTAATGCCATGAACAGAAATGGAAAGGTGGTCTGAACGAATAAACTCCAAGGTTTTGTTTGAATTCTCTTTACTTTGGAAAACCATACATTGAAAAAATAAGTTAATTTATTATTTTTTAAACAGTTAAGACCTTTCTGCAACGGATGTGTATGGATCATAACTTCATTGTTCAATAGACACCTCAAACAAGGCTTTTTCCTGAGACATCAATTATTACCCAGTCTACTGCAGTATAAAAGTATGCAGTATGAAATTCTAGAAGTAATTCACATTTTAAGTTGTACACTGTTCTGAATAACAAAATAGATTCATACTGTAGCATTCTGTGCCCCATTCCCTACCCTACCTCTCAGAATGAGAATTACCCTGCTGTCCAGATGTTTATGCCGAGTTACCTGTTAGCCACTTCGTAGCTGTCCTGGTTGTCTGATGGCATGTCACAAAACCACCATGAGTGTATGCAAGTGACTCTTACTGTATTTAATAATAGTCATGAAATCTGAGAGTTGGAGGCCCTAAGGTGTACAACTTGGAAGGGCATATCAACTCTGCCACTGTGTGGCATGTGAGGAAAATGTTGATGAGCACCCAGTACGTCACACACCCACTGAGGATCATGGCAGTCTTCTCCCACAGGGTGGGCGTCAATGCCACAAGTGTGTACAAAGAAATTTGCTGAGAACTAGAAACACGGTAGGATGACTAGAATGGAGGAAGCCCGGGATCTCTAAGACCCGTCATTGCTCATATCACTTAATAGCTGTATGACTGACTGTCAGCTCAACCATGCTGTTCTAAGGCAGAGAGAAGGATCTCATTATGGAGTGGTCAGAACCCAGGACTCCTAATCTCAAGATTCGGTAAAACAGTGAATATTAAGGGTGTCTGTCACAATGCTCAGACAGAAAGCTTAGCTCAGGTACAGAACCACAGTACTTCATGAAAATTAAAGGTTAAGCCCCCAGTCACTGTGAGTGTCGACCTGGTCCCCCATGCTGCACTCTCTAAGCTATATTCCAAAGTCAGGAGCTGTGCTGACTGCTCATGCAGTTAATTGACAGAATTCTATCGCTTATAAAGTCACTTTTGTGGAAGGTCGAAGAAAGTGCTGGTCAGCTGTAATTGACAAGGAACTTCGCAAGTAAGGGGGACTTGAATGTTGGAAAACTCAATAAAGTGGCCACTATGGGCTTGTAACGTAAGGCTCTACAAGATTACCCTGTGTGTGGTTCATTTATTATCTCAGGTTTCTTTCAAAGGGAAGAGAAAAGAGGTACATTCTTTAACAAGATATTTTCTATCTCATTTCTCTGGTATTTTCAGAGGCAGGAGGTGAAGGCATGTGGGTGTGCTTGCCTGAAGGTATAACTCAAGGCTTACAGAATCCTAGTTTTCACTAGCAATTCAGCCAGTGAATCACAAGGTGGCATCAAGGATTTAGGCACCATTAGGGTAGAAGGACTATAGAGAAAAAGGCCTTGTTAATTTCATATCTGTGCTTTGAAATTATAATACAAAAATTGATCGCTAATGTTACATGGGTAGTGTTTTGTCCGTAGTTGACCAGAAATACAAGAGAATTAAAAAGTAATTGTTTTTCTTTTTTAGTAATTAGAAAATATACCAAGACAGCACTGTGCTTTTGACATAAAAGGAGGTTTATATTTATAGGATAGTAATGTGTGCCCTTATCCACAGCTATGAGACAGAGATGGATGAGGAAAACCCGCTGGTTCCTTCTATACCCTGTGAGTAATGCTTAGCATTATTAAAAGGCAAGTCAGACCCATCACCAGCAACAATGTCCTGGAATGCAGCCAGCCCAGTGGCATAGATGGCCACACTGGAGCTCTACAGGTAAGAATAGATGACAATGGGACAGATGAGCCTATGCAGGCTGGTGAGCCGATGTGGAGACAATCACAAGCTGTGAAGACATCTACACCACTACCGTGACTCTGCAGTACAATTTCAATGGGCACTGTGGAGAGCAGTGCACTGCTGGGAATTGAGAAAGTCAAAAGTGCAGATTGCTCTGACATGGAGCAATCATGGAAAGAGACCTCGTTTTAAAGGAAAAATATCCAGCAAACCTGATGAAGAGTAGACTCCTGGAGTCCTGGATCCTGACCACTCCATGAGGAACCAAGAGAAACAAGGCAAGTGCCATGTATACACTGGGGAAGGAACACGCGCGCGTGCACACACACACACACACACACACACACACACACACACACACACACACACGCTACCCAAGGCAGGTGAGTGCCATTAGAGACAAACAGCTTTGAAAACAGCTTTGAAAACACCATGCTTTATATTGATAGATTTTTTTTTTTTTTTTTTTTTTTTTGGTTTTTCGAGACAGGGTTTCTCTGTGTAGCTTTGCGCCTTTCCTGGAACTCACTTGGTAGCCCAGGCTGGCCTCGAACTCACAGAGATCCGCCTGGCTCTGCCTCCCGAGTGCTGGGATTAAAGGTGTGCACCACCACTGCCCAGCCTTGATAGATGTTTTTGTGGAAGGTGTCCTGCAGAGATTTTTTCCAACAAGGCATGGTCCCATGGACAGTAGTGATGGAGTTGCCTGCGTCTGCAGGCTTCTCATGCAGGCACACTGATAAACACGGATAAGGTTTGGGTACTGACAACACCTAGAAATTCTGGGTCACAGTGAACAAATAGATGTTTGATATATATGTTATGGCACACTCTCCGTTAATAAAATGTCTTCATATAAATTTGCAGGAAGAGTGCTTCTCCAGCATTCAATTATTTACATGATTGCCAGCAAAGGAAAACGCTGCAGAGAGCAGTATTCCATGAACTAAATCACCAGGGAACTTACTGACGGCTTCCAGACGGAGTCATATGAGTCTTGTATTTTTTCAGATGGCTCTGCTTAAATCACAGTGTTTTTGAGGAAAGTGATGCTAGATATAGGTGTGACTTGTAATCCATCCGCACTCCACACACATAGAGCAAGCTTCGGAGAGAAATGAAGAAGGCTTTTCCACAAGTGTTTCTGGCAGACTTACTGCAATCTCTCTTCCACTCTTTTTTGCTTTAAAAGACAGTAGTATGTCTATAATCACTTAAATTAAGGCACATAAAAAGTGGCTTTAATGATAGGTTACACAACTACGTTTCCATTAAAGGAACAAAGGGGCACCTCCACCCCCTGGCTAACGCCTTATGCTCCTGGGCATCTTCCTACTCAAAGCCAAGTGTTCCCTGATTAGTTGGTTTAGACCTCATACTTCTGAAAAATTACAAGACTTCTAGGCTCAGCCTGCAAGCCTTCAGTAACTCTCTTGGTGATTCAGTTCATGGAATACTAAACACTGAGGATGGGCATCCCTTACCAACCGCAGCAACTACAAAGAGTCCACCATTGGCTCTGCTCTGCACCTTCAAAGAGGTGAAGTTCCCGGTCTAGCTAAATCCTTGCTTCACGTAGATAAGCAAAAAAAAAAAAAAAAAAAAAAAAAAAAAAGCCAGCCACAACGCTGAATGGAAAATTAACCTGGAATTTGCTCCTCTTCCACAGTCTGGTTTTATTTATTTCAGTAATCAGAAAGAGAGCAGGAAGAGGAGAATAAATAAAATTTCCTCTTTTCCTAATGTTATTTTGTTTTTAATCAAAGTTTCTATCCCAGTGAAGTCATCTTCATGTGTTTCCTACTTAATTTTGTTTCCTTTCTCATCCTCATGGAATTGGTAATTCACTCGACTGTGGGTTATTGAGTCTCATCTTTCAAAATGTTTGCTGAGGTGAGTGAGGTCCCTTCTGTCGTTACTCTTGCTGAAGCCACTAGTTCTTCAGTTTTGGTGAATTAAACCCAAGGAGCCACATGAGAGAACACTGTGCTTTCTGCTAGAGGTGTCAGTGTGAATTGGGGACATCAGCAATCCAAGCAATGTGTTAACTAAACGGCCATCGATAGAGCAGGCTGTGCTTTACCTGTTTCTTATGACAAACTCCTGAAAATGATGGATCTTCATGAGAGGAGACAGATAAAGAATGTAAAATTTCAAAGAATGGCAGATGACCGAATTTGAAATGAGATTCTAGTCCCAAGTGTCACAGCAATTGGCAGAAATGGGACTTGGAAGAAATCTGCAGATTGGGGTTTATAAATCTTGTGATCCCAAATTATCAATGCATGCTTTCCCATCAACGTAAGGAGCTACTGGACCTGGCTTGAATTCTGCTGGCTCAAAACCAATGGAGAAAAACTTCTTGGGGGTTTAGTACTCTTTTCTGTTGTTGTTCAGTTTCCCCATGGCCTTAAACATCATTGCATGTCAGCTTAGCATTCACATTCTTTAATATCTGTCTCCCCCTTGCTCTATACACTGGAAAACATAGTCTATGTAAGAATAAATAACATTTATCAGAGCTAAACATTTAATGAATTATTTAGTTGTTTTTTTTAAGTCTACAGAAAGTGTGCAGGCTAGTTTTATGTCAACTTGATATAAGCTATAGTCATCTGAGGGGCAGGAATCACAATTGAGAAAATGTAGGCAGGCCTGTAGGGCCTGTAGGATATTTTCTTAATTAGTGATGTGGGAGAGCCCAAATCATTGTGTGTTGTGTCATCCTTGTGTTGATGATCCTGGGTTCTATAAAGAAGCATGCCTAGCAAGCCATGAGGAGCAAGCCAGTAAGCAGCACTCCTTCATAGCCTCTGCATCAACTCCTGCCTCCAGGTTCCTGCTCGATTTGAGTTCCTGTCTAGGATTCCCTCAGTGGTTTGTCATTCAGTATACATAACCAAATATACCCTTTCTTCACCAAGTTGCTTTTAGTAATGATGTTTCATCCCAGCATTATTAACTATAAATAAACAGAAAGCTTATCTTTCTAACGGAATTTAAAAGCTTAGCATGGTTTGGTTAATAAAAAATAAACAATAAATCATTACTCTTGACTCCAGCAATTACACACATACAGGGTGGCAACCCTTTTAGAAAATGTACTTGTAATGAATCATTAGAAATCAAAGATTAACATTTTTCTTTTTAATACCATCTTGGGTATTCAAAAATTATAAAAGTATATGTTGATAAATAAGAAATAAGCACTATCAGTTTACAGAGTCCTGTTAGCTTGCCAAAGTTGACACAGTAAACACTTCAGACAGCTATCAGATAGTCTAAGAAGAGAGTTTGTGGTCACCAGATTACTATACATTACATCATTTGATTGATAGTTTATGCATTCATTGGTCAAATATCAAATGTCTGGCAAGGCAATGTGTTAGTTGGTTAGGTAGAATCTGACATGGTCCCTCCCTTCATGGTGCTTAGTCTAATCGTTTAAGCAATTTAATAATTATGACCAAATCATGTTTTGAGAGAAAAGCATTCAGTACTTGAAATAAAAGTTGGAGCTGATGAGAGGACTCAGCAGGTAAAAGGGCTTTGCTGCCAAGCCTGCTGACCTGAGTTTGATCTCTGGACTTCAAGGTAGAAAAACAGACCCAACTCCAAAGTTGTCATTCAACCTCTGGCCTCCACACACACATACACTACGGCACCTTCACACCTGAATTCACATCTACCCCCTACTCCCCACACATACAATCATAATGATACTAGAGTTTAAAGGTTAAGTGAGATAACCATGGCTTTAAGTTCTAGTATGTATAGGATTCATTTAACTTATGACTGTGCAATACAAGAAATCTCCATTTTAGTTCAGTAGCAGAATCCTAACCTACAGGCATTTCTCATGCAACCTTGTGTCTATTCTTTTGAGTATTGCCTTGCTGGGTATGCTATTGGAGATATCTGTTGTACTTTTGGTGGTCCCTTCTAACAATGAGAATGCTACCCAACTCTGAAATCTTGCTCAGTTTAGACCATTTAACCAATGAAACAAAAAATCATTTCCTCTTTTCTCTTCCTGCATAGGAAGAAAAGTATATCACATACTGAACCTTATCTGAACATCATTGGCTAGACCTATGCTTCTTTCATTAACATTCTTGTAGCACACTTGCACTAATTAAGAATTAATCTTTTAATTAATGGCATGGGGAACCTCTCACACACTTCTCTTATTCCATCAAACTTCCATTACTTGTACTTTCATTGTACTAAGAAATGTATTTTACTATAGTCAATCATGCATCCAAGTTACCAGAATTAGTCTGTTCGAGTGGCCATAAGATAGGAGGTAGAAGTCTCTTACACACCTCAAACACACACCTGTCACCCTGTCCTCAGCAGATCCTCTCTGGGCCTGAGATGGAGTACTGTGCTGCATTGGACCACTCTTTAGAGATGAAACCCTCAGTACACCAACTGCTAAGCACACTGGTGACACTGGTTCAGAGCTGGACCCCTTTCCTGGCACTATCTGTGACAGAAGGCAATTGATTTGTCTAGGGCATGCCTCCTCCCCAGGGCTGTTATCCTCCATCCAGTGACTGGCAAAGGTGGGGCAAGAGGGCCAGACCTCTTTCCTTGCTTTGGAACAACTCTGATGAGCTAATCTGGGTCAAAAGATACACCATCTGGCTCCTGTCTCGGGACAGTATTGCTGGTGAGCTCTCCTCTGTTTAATCTTCTTCTCTTATCTTCTCACCCCTGCCATTATCAAATAATATTCCAAACTTTGTGTCCATAGATTCCCCAGGAGTTTGTCTTCAGTGACATTAACAAAGAATGTGATAAGAATGTTACTCATTGTTTAAGACTGAAATTTAAGCATTTTTTTTTTAATTTTGTTTTTTCGAGACAGGGTTTCTCTGTGTAGTTTTGCACTTTTCCTGGATCTCGCTCCATAGACTACAAAGATCTACCTGCCTCTGCCTCCCGAGTGCTGGGATTAAAGGCATGCACCACCACTGCCAGGCAAAACTTAAACATTTTAATCCCCCAGTAGAGAAACAATTTTATAACCCCAACACTCCATTATGTCAAAATTTAATGTTAAGTTTAATACATTAGTATGTATTTGAGTTACTTGAGTCAACAACATATGTGATTTTTTCCAAATTATACATAAGTATTTTGGAATAGGAAGGAGATAACATAATTTATAGAGAAAGAGAAGAATTCACTAAGGATGTGATCATAGTAAACACTGTTAACTTTAAGATGACTAAATATTTGTCCTCTCTCCATCAAAGTTTGTCTTGTTAATTTAGGTGTTCATTCTCAGACTGTGTGATGGCTCTCCATCCAGGTGAGCAGAAAGATGGCTGGAAGGACAAACACACCAAGGCTGTTTAGCATCCACATCTGTGGATCCCCTCACTGCTCACAACTTCACTTGCTTATGCAGAACCTCAAAGCTGGTCTTTGAAGTCTCACAGAGGCAGAAGTTATTTTCTAGTGTTGTTAGTGAGTAAATGGAGACGGGAGTGGGGAAAATCTCTGTGAAATGATTGCTCTCAGAAGAATATCAGAAGCATGAGAAAAGAGCTCATGAAACGGAATTTTTAGCACTAAGACCTAAGCTCTGAGCAATGCTTCCATGGCATTATGATTGTGTCTAGCTTGTCCTGGAGAAGCACTGTAGAAATAGGGATGTGCCCTTGAATTAAAGAAAACATCACATGTAAAGTAGGTAGGGAGAGTGGTTTAAAGTGACTTTTAAAGCATTTTCTTCAAATGAAATCTAACACAGAAACCCAACATGTCAAACAGACAATAGAGAGACTAGATGTTTAATATTGGCAGTGTGAGTTGGGCATGTAATGTGGCACTCCTTTCAGACCCTGAGATACCTGTAGACAATATTTAGAACTCCAGGGCAGGTACACAAATCAATTGGAATGTTGGAAAGCTCTCAGCAGTAAGCAACCACAGCAAGCTTATTTTCATTTTTGTTGTGTTTTAGTATTCTCTTCTTCACAGCTCTTCCATATTCCCAGAAAATGGTTTGGATGGAATTGACTCCTTCTTGTCTCCGGAAGTGGACCCTGGTTAGTATAAGCCAGATAACATCTCATCTTCAGGTCACACTAATTGGTTCAGTAGTTCAGCAGGAACTACTGATTTTTGTATTGTGATGGTAACACAGGAAGTGAATAGGGCTGGAGCCAGCACTGAGCTGCAGTGAATATCAAGGCCAGAGTCATCCTAGCGAGTTCACTGCTGTACTGGATCAGGAGTCCACTGGAGTCAGCTGATTATTGTCTGTCCTCTTCAAGTCAACTCTTAATTGGGACTTCTGCAGGACTAGAGAAGTGTTGTGACTGCTGTCAGCACTATCTTAGCATCCACAAGGATACCCAGCACAAATAGACAGCTCTTTAGTTGTTGATTAGCACAGGTAAGAGCCATTGCTCAAATTCTGTGCTCAGCCTTATGTGGCAATTTATTTAACCACTCCAAGTCCCATTTC
Source organism: Peromyscus leucopus (assembly GCF_004664715.2). Lineage (NCBI taxonomy): Eukaryota > Metazoa > Chordata > Mammalia > Rodentia > Cricetidae > Peromyscus > Peromyscus leucopus. Next base: position 12,354,214 of record NC_051085.1, read on the forward strand.
CTTTATTTTTAAAATAAAAGAGTTCCCCAGATTCATCACAGACATAACCCATTCTCCTGTGCATACAAAGTCTCTGTGACTTTGTGCAGATTATTGCTTGTGAGTTTGCATCTCAGACACACTACCAGGACTGAGGGTTGATGCACCAGTTCAGAGCTAGATGAGCTAAGTCCTCTGAGAGTTTCTATTAGCCAAGGGTTAAGGCAGCCTTGTTTCTGCCTCAGCTGATCACCTGATGTGAAATTATGGTGGCCCATAGAAGATGGATGTTGGAAGACTATGGAAATCAAGTAGGGTTATCATTGTTCATTTAGTAACTTCTTCAACATGGAACTGGGACTCAGGGTGATTGAGGGAGAAACTTGTGATACTTGAATTCCTAATCAAAATTTCTGTCTACTGATGGGTCTTGTTTAGAGTATGGAGAGGAATGCTTTCTTTTGTGAAAATGCAATCTGTCTGTAGTGGGTCTTGTTTAAAGCTGTGTGGTGATATTGTGTTCCCCAAAATATTGTGCACCCTAATAAACTTATCTGGGGTCAGAGAATAGAACAGCCATTAGATATAGAGGCCAGAAAATGGTGGCACACACGCCTTTAATCCTAGCATTCCAGAGGCAGAGATCCATGTGGATCTCTGTGAAGTCAAAGCCACACTGGAAACAGCTAGGCAGGGTAACAAGAGCCTTCAATCCCAGGAAGTGATGGCAGGAAGCAGAAAGGTATTTAAGGTGTGAGGACGAGGAACTAGAGCTGGTTAAGCTTTTAGGCTTTTGAGCAACACAGTTCAGCTGAGAGGCATCTAGTCTGAGGAAACAGGATCAGCTGAGGAATTGGCAAGGTGAGGTGGTTGTGGCTTGTTCTGCTTCTCTGATCTTCCGGCATTCACCCCAATAACTGGCATCAGGTTTGATTTTATTAATAAGACCTGTTAAAATTCGTGCTACAAAGATGAGCCTGACTGAGGTTTATTGAAAAACACCATCAGCTCTATCACCTTTGACCTCAGGGCAGGTTGGGAGCAGGAGCTCTGCCTTTTTGTAATTCCCATGGTTAAGGTTGTTTTTAGCCACAACCTAGAGAAATGTTACTATAAAAATACAATGCAAGTGAGCTATACATGACATGTTAGTATTTTGCAATTTTAAATTTCTGATAGATATATTTGATAAAAAGGAAACAAGTTAACTTAATTTTAGTAATATTATTTAGCCGTCTATATTAAAACCTTATTTTAATATGTTAAAACTATAAAAATTGAGAAATATTTTGACTCTTTTTTGGTTCTAAATCATTTTACTGTTGTTCATTTTATTATAATTATTATTTTGTGTATGTGTATCTGCAGGAGGGCATGTGTGTGTGTGTGTGTGTGTGTGTGTGTGTGTGTGTGTGTGGTTTATGTGTGATGTGAATGTGTTAGTGTGGATAGGTATACACCACAGTCCAAGTGTGGAGGTCGGAGACAACCTCAGAAGTCAGTGTTGATTTCTACCGTGACTGTTCCTAATCATTAGCTATGTTTCCAAATCAAGCACCTCTACCTACTGAGCCGTCTCACCAATCCTGGGTCTGAATCTTTAAAATCTGAAATGACAACAATATTCAACAATATTCAACAAAGAGAGGAATTGCTCCCTCCTAGAATTCTGATGTCAAGATTGAAGGAGAAGCAGGGACAAGTGTTATCTTAGGCCTCTGTTCATCCCTGAGGAGCCAACTTTCCCCTTCAGAAACCAGTGAGACTTTAATATAGTCCAACACCGGAGAAACAGAAAGAAGTAGAAAGTGAGGAGAGTGGAGAAGGCTGAGGACTTTGTTACAACTTGCCCAAACCTGTAAAACTGCTCCAGATGTTTGCAAGTGCCAGTGTTCACAATCAGAAGTCACCAAAAATGTTCCTGTAAGGAGTGATAAGGGTCTTGTACCCGGTTGGTTTGTTGACTGAAAAGGGAGACAGTATTTCAGCTACTAATCAATGTGTTTTTTCTTTGTAACTCTTCCTTCCCCCCTTTTTATTTAAGCAGACAGCAGTCCCTCTGATCACTGCTGCAGAGAAGTAGTAAGGTAAGGTGAAAAATAGAAATGCTCTCTTTAGTTCTTTTGATCTGTAATTCCCTTAGGGCCATTTAGAGATGTGTGAGATAGTTACCAGGAAGATAATGTGGATGCATAGGACAAATGGTTGGAACAGAAATGGAGACAGGAAGGGCAGCCCCCAGGCAGAGAGGCCAGAGAGGAAAACACAGAAGAAAGGAGACATTATAGAGAGAAGACCTGTGGTCTGTCTCCTGAGTGGAAGAGCCATATGGAGGAGAGTCAAAGCCCAAGAGGAAAATGATTCTGTGCAAAGATGTGTCCACGGGCGTCCCAAAAGACAGTCTGGGGGGTTTGAATACAGAAAGGGCCGAGGAGAGCTGTAGACTGATGCATAGTGTATGTCTGTGGCGGCCAGCCAGGCCCAAGAGTGAGATTCTCCCTTGTTCCTGTACTGATAAGTTGGCAAGTGAAACTTCCAAGTAAATAAATTTACATGTCTGGCTAAACTGGAAGGGTCAACATAGCCTCAAAACAGCAATCAGCTAGGACTCTGGAAAATACTGTGATGTCCATCAGACATCCCAGCCTGTGAGCTGAGAGCCATTCTGGCTGTGAGAGCAGCTAGAGTTCACAGAAATGACGACTCTAATTCACGTGAGTGGAAAAGCCTGCGCTGGGGTAGCCGTTCTCCCAGAGAGATGAAATCTTGTCAAACTCTTGTTAGGAGGCAAGACCAAGACTGGGCAGAGTTGGGTGAACAGAAGCAGTGAAATAACAGAAAAGGTAGAGTCAGAGTATATCCCAAACATTTGAGCTAGAACTGTTGAAACACAATTACACTTCCGAGGTGCTTATAAACTCTAGTACAGCTCTAAGTAAGCTCTTGACAACTCATTTAACACACAGAGTAATCCTACCCTGCATACAATATTTTCATTGTCATTTTTATAGATGAGGGACACTGTGTTTCAGGAAACCCAAGCCATTTACCCCAAGTCATGGGTTATGAAGAGCAGGGCCATGGTTTTGAATATACTGGGTTCAGCATCGAGGCATACATCTCTACTGTCAGAGACGAGGCTGAACAAAGCTCTGAAACTGATTAAACAAGGAAAAGCCTACTTAATGCAACGCTGAGATTTTGATATCAAGGTACCAGATACTTGATAACTTTTGTCCAAATGCCAAGCCTGTCTTTATCCCTTTATTTGTATATGTCTTAGAGATGAGTCTCTTTTTAATAAGCCATTATGGACTTCAGACCCAAATGCAAGTGTTCTTAAGCCCATCGTCTAATAAGTTTAGCTTCAGAGTCATTAAATGCAGAGGACTCCAATTGCCTTTCCTTGTTCACAAATGAAAGACAGCGACTGCCTTTATTCATATGTGTGCTCCTTTGAATAGCCAGTTTAACTCTGCGAAGAGAGCATGAAGATTCTTCTGTTGCTTTAGCGCCTGAGGAGTTAAGATTTCCTTGAGGGGAAATTTGAATTTAGATTAAAAACAAAAAAAGATTCCACTCAAAAACCACCAACTCTGTGTCGGCAGCATGATGACAAGCAGCAGGGTGGTGATAAATAGAAGCAGGGTCAGCTTGGCATTGCTTCACACTTTGGGAGGAGCAGGAGGTCCCAAGGCGGGAAGGAAGATAGACAAGGTATCTACAGCATGGAGTGATTTTAGGTTTTACCATCAGGGCACCATCTGGGGCAGGGCATCCCTCAGCAGTTCCCCAGGCTTGTAGTTGAATCCATTTGCTCCATCTCCTTGCTCTGGCTCTCAATGCTTGCTGGCCAGCAGTTTTCCTCCAGTAAAAACTGCTGCTTGTCCTGACCTCATGCCATGTTCCTGGAGTCCAGGTTTTGATCTTCTTAGCGCTGACCTGTCCTGCCCACATTGTTTTCTATTAAATAAGGGCTGTGTTGACAACCAAACCACAGAGTTCAGGTTACTGAGAATCATAGAGACGGTAAAGCAAAAATGAATAGGGGTTTGAGGTACAGATGGTGTAGAAAACAAGTATTTACAGAGAGGCCTTGGGCAAAGGTCCCCCTCACTCAGGCTCAGACTCTCATCTGGTGGCATATTTACTCTTGTATAATCTACTCTTGGGCCACATCACAGGGTCTGGCCTTTAGTAGTGGGTAACATCAGCTGCTGATATTGTTGCTGTGTTGTGGAACTGAGCCTTCAGATTAACTTCAATTTCCCCAGATTCTCCCCAACAGCCTTTGTGTACAATGTACTATTCTATATTTTGACCAACTTACCAGTTCTAAGTAACAAAGAATCATTGCCTGTAGCCAATAAAGCCATTTTGTATATGATTTCTTGGAGAGAGCTTTTGTGTTTGTATTTTATGACATTGTTGCTTTTTCCTTAATCCTTGACTAAATTATATGTCCATATACACATGCATACATATACAATATCACTGTAATATTGAACTTCTATAAGCACACACCATTCTCCCTTTACTAGACTGTAAACATGAGTCAGGACTATTTCTCTTGGTGTTCTGTCTCCCCACATCATTTATTTATTTACTTATACATAGTAGGAATTCAATTAACACTGTCAAGTCTCTGTCTGTCTCTCTGTCTCTCTGTCTCTGTCTCTGTCTGTCTCTCTCTCTCTCTCTCTCTCTCTCTCTCTCTCTCTCTCTCTCTCTGTGTGTGTGTGTGTGTGTGTGTGTGTGTGTGTGTGTGTGCACCACAAGCAGCACACTCAAGATCTAAATTAGAATCTTCGGCATTCTGATAAGTTCTATACTTCTGAGTTATATCTTTATCTCTCAAGGGGTTCTTTCAAGAAAACCATAGGATATAAGTGCCATCACAGGGTAAAATGGGTCCTCTCTTGTAACTATTCATTGTGGTGATTTCATAGAGGTAACATATTAGATTAGTACTTGGTCTATTAAACACTCAAGGTAAAAACCAGGAACTTATGCAGGGACACTTGGCTTAGTCAGGGAGGAAGGGACTGGACCTGCCTGGACTGAGTCTACCAAGTTGATCACAGTCCTCGCGGGAGGACTTGTCCTGGAGGAGGTGGGAATGGAGGGTGGGCTGGGGGTAAGGGGAGGGCGTGGGAGGGGGGAGAATAGGGGAACCCATGGCTGATATGTAGAACTGAATGGTATTGTAAAATAAAAAATATATATCACAAAAAAAAAACAATCAATATAACAAGTCAATGATTCATCTTTATTTACTAGAAGTTCAACCACTAAGATTATTTAAGAACTTTTATGGAGTTCTTAAATATCGACCTTTATCTGTCTCCATATCACTATATTTAAGGACTCCATAAAAATTCTTCAAGAATCTTATTTATTTATTTATTTGTTTGTTTATTTATTTATTTATTTATTTCCAGAGCTGAGGACCGAACCCAGGGCCTTGCGCTCTCTACCACTGAGCTAAATCCCCAACCCCCCTTCAAGAATCTCAGGAGAAAAGCCATCGTCTGCTCCAGACATCTGCAAATGTAAGGCACTACTATGAATATTTAACAGAAAGCAACCAATGGCAGTAAAATTCTGTTAACAAGTTGATTTTTTAAATATAGTTTTTTGATATAATTACATCATGATAAAGCTCCCAAGATCAATTAACTTGAGTTGTTTATTTCACATTATTATGTATGTTTATTGCACATAGGGACATCATATAACTAGTAACCTCAAGGGCCATCTACAGTTAAATGATGACACTTTCTCTAACCAAAGATTTGTTGGAATGCATTTTAACACCAAGAACTTTAATAACTTCAATCTGACAATGTTTTTATTTCTTTTTTTAAATTTTTTTTTTAAATTTTATTTTACAATACTATTCAGCTCCACATAATAGCCACAGATTCCCTTGTTCTCTCCCTTCCCTTCCCGCCCCCTCCCCTTCCCCCCAGCCCATCCCCCATTTCCACCCCTCCCAGATCAAGGTCTCCCCCTAGGACTGGGATTGACCCAATAGACTCAGTCCAGGCAGGGCCAGTCCCTTCCTCCCAGACTGAGCCAAGTGTCCCTGCATAAGTCCCAGGTTTCAAACAGCTAACTCATGCAATGAGCCCAGGACCTGGTACCACTGCCTAGATGCCTCCCAAACAGATCAAGCCAATCAACCGTCTCACCTATTCAGAAGGCCTGATCCTAGCTGGATCACAATGTTTTTATTTCTAATGAGATAGGAAGTTGCAAAATTAGGTATATTTGATCACAACCTTATAGCCTCAATCCTAAGATGTCAAATTATATAAAACTTCCATGGATATAACAACAGTAATAAAAACTTTGGGAATATAAAAAAATTATCAAATTGTTGAAATTCTTTTATTATGCTTATTTATTTTATTATGCTTGTTATGATAACGTTTTCTAAAATAATTATAAGTATATTTTTCTAAAGTCCCTCTTTTAAATATATGATATTAATTTAAAGATATGGTATTCATAACAAGATATAAAAATGTAGTAAAACTTTTAAGTGAAAAGCCAAGATATTATCACTGTAGTATATAGAATTCCGTTGACAAATGTAGTGGAGAGTTTACAGGGTTCTGGGAGACACTGTCATTGTGATCTTCTCAACAATTCACAGTAATCTAAGTGAAAAGGTTCTAGGTATATAAGGTTCTGAATCATATTCTTTGCTAAATGTTGGCCTTCAGAAATTGTGTGCTCTAGGCAACAGCATTGGCACTTATAAGGTGTCAAAGCTGAAATAGTAGATTCTTTTGGCTAGATGAAAATGGAGAGGAAATCATGCTATGTCCAGAACTGTTGTAAGAAATTTGGAATTTACTCTGAAGTCCCCAGGACAAGACTATCTTAGTTTTCTAGAATTCTCATATATGTAAACTCAGTTTGTGTGAGGTAGAAGCTGCTTACATATTGCCGTGATGGTGATGATGACTACAGTGGTCATGACAAGACTAATATGGATGGCATCTGTTTGAGCAGCTCGTGTGAGTTCTTACGGCAGAAACTGGAGTTCTAAGATATGAATAATGCCTGGGAGGGAAAACACATGCATGCAGTGGGACAGTTGAGCAGTAAGGTGGAGAGGGTCACTTGGTCACAGGCAGCCAGAGAGAAAACTAATGGAAAGCTGTTGTTTTGAATCAGAAAAAAGCTCAGGGGATGAAACAGAGAACTATGTGAAAGGAGAAAAGGGTCACCGTGTGGAGTGAAGTCACAGGAAACTGAGGGATTTTACACATCCACAAAGGTAGAGATAAAGATTCCCCAGCCCTTTTCCTAATGTACCCCGGCATGTCAGCTCCCAGACAATATTTCTGCAGCCATACTGAGTACAGATTGAGAGCCTTGGGGGGGGGGGGGGGGGGAGGCATAAGCCATCTGAGAAAGATGATTTCTGTCTTCATAAGACTTACTGTCTCCTGGATCGTCCCCTTTCAACAGCCCAATTTCTCTGATATTACTAGAGAATGAGAATTATTTTCAATGAAACAATGAAATTCCATTAAGAGTGTTTCATGGGGGGCTGGAGAGATGGCTTAGCAGTTAAGAGAATTAACACAAAGCTACACAGAGAGACCCTATCTCGGGGGAAAAAAAAAAAGCATTAGCAGCTCTTCCAGAGGTCCCGAGTTCAATTCCCAGCAATCACATGGTGGCCCACATTCATCTATAATGGGATCTGTTGCCCTCTTCTGGCATAAAAATGTATATGCAGATAGAGTACCAGTTACATAAAATAAATAAATTTTAAAAAAGAACCCAGTTTTTTTTTAAAGGAGTGTTTCATGCATTATTGATGCCAGTCCTAAATCGTAACATTGAAATTTCTCAATTTTTTATTGTACTGATTTTTAAAGTTTTAAATTATTTATCTCAATAATTGAGGTACAACTCACCCACTGAGAAGTAATTTATGAAAGAAACTGTGTTCAGACCTGAGAAGTCTGCCTTGACTCTGAATGAGACCTTTGCTGACTCCTTTAGGATTATTTTGGAGCATACAATTTTGATTAGCTTGTGGCAAAATACTTCCTCTCAGTTTGAACATGAAATAAAAAGTCTTAGCATGCTTCAAACATTTTTATATGTATACATACTTTAGGAACAGAATTCATGAAATACTGGTACATAAATATCAAGTACCAATACAAATAAAAAAAATCAAAGGAATTTAAAAACAATTATTTGGAATTCATGGGAAACAGTAGATTGTTGCATTTCTGGTTAATTGATATGCAGTCTGTTAATCATTTTGTTTTTATTTCATTTTTATTCAGACAATTATGGCTTTTCATTATTCAAAAAGATAAAACATACTTGCAATGACAATAATTGGTCCTGTGTATTGGGTTCTTATTTTATATTATGTTTTCTTGTTAAAACTTAAAAAAAAAATCTCATTAGTCAGTTAATAAGCAAATTATGCAGTTATTCAGACAAGAAAAATGCTATATGAACTTCTAACATATTTTCTGATCTTTAAAGCCTTAAAATTTGTTATTTCCAGGTCACTTTCTGCCTGACTTATTTTAGATGATCGTTCATGTCTTTTAAAGTTTCTATAATTGATTTCTAGCTGAAAAATAAAAATGAAAAGCTTTCTGACAGCTTGACTCCAACTGAAGTAGTCAGAGTGTTCCCTCAGGTGTTTACCTACAGGGTAGGTATTGTAGGCAGCATCCTAAGCCCTCCTGGGAAGGCTGGAAGTGGGTGGCATAGCACCATGGTCCCATTGAAAATTGGTGATAAGAATAAATGTGCATGAAGAGAGCTCCTCTGTTTTAATGTGCCAATCCAAGTTAAAAATGAAAAGTGATATCTTTACAGGGATAACGTTTTTCATGGTCATCAGGCAAAAGCTGGCATCATAGTCATGAGGGGAGCATCTGAAATACACAAGCCACAAGGAACACAGGAGTTCTCACAAAACCATCACCCTAAACATGTACCCTCTGCTGAGTCTTGAATTTCTTTCCAAAATGATTTTTAGGCATGTCAAAAAATACATTTATATGCTTATTTGTAGGAGTGGGATTGAACCAAGGGTTTATGCAAGACAAGTACTCTACTACTGAGTTATATATATGTTATTCCATCCCAAACAATTACTAAAACAAAATGATCTAAAATAATTGCAAAAGCTTCTTTAAAATATAATATCACTGTTAGTTTCAAAACCAAATATGCAGTTATATAATTGCCTGTTATGATATATTCATATGCAGATAACACATACTTTATTTAGTTCATTCTTGGCCTGTTGAGATTTAGACGGCTTATACAGTTTTCCTCTTAGGAACTATAGTGGAAAACATTGTCTATTTATCACACATTTAGAATTTTACTTGACACATTTCTGGAAATATCTATGGTCAAAGGGACATTTGTGATTTGCCTTTTGTCATGTATTATAAATATGCTTTTAGATGTATAAAGATATTCCTCCCAAAATTATAGGAAAGTGCTAATTTCTTCAATATTATTCCTGAGCATTGTAATTAATTTTAATCTCACAAGGAATGAGATGAAAAAACTTGATTTTCGATTGCAAGTAATTTTTAATACATTTTTATGTGCTTATTGGCTATTTTGACATTTCCTTGTCTTTTCAGCTTCCTATGGAAATGTCTTCTCATTTTTTACAGAGTTGGGAATATTTTTTATGGTCCCTTTGGTGGGCAACTGTGTATCAAATGTTCAGGGAAAAGCTTGGGCTGGCATTGTAAATTTAAGAGCTTCAGCCTATGGGAGGCATTTAATGTCCAGGAACAGATGTGATCACTCTACCCCAAAAACTTAGGAAGTAAACAAATCGTGTCTAGGACCCAAATACAGTAAAACAGTGACATGTGTAAGCCGAATAAAAGATAACACAGCAAAGGATACCTAACAAGAATTACTGATAAGGCATAAGGGGGACCAAGAGAGTGTGTCATGACAACAAGAGAAGATAAACTATTCACATGTGATGATGTGTGATTCTGCTAAAAGGTCTACAAAGCTTGTGTGGTGGGCTTGGGGGGTTTAGTTGCCTGGGGGATATTGGTAGAAAGCTGGAGGAGGCAATGGAGCAGGCCAGCTCAATCCCAAGTGGCAGAGAGCATAAGCATACACTTCTGTGAAATATTCTGACTGTGAAAGCAGAGGAAAGAAACAGGCTGTGACTGGAGAGAGCAACTGGGTCAAGTTTGGATACATTAGCTCATTTGGATATAAATATCCTTGCTGAAGACTGAGTTGCCTTTAAAGAAAGGCAAGATGCAATGTGTCCATCTTCTCAAAAAAATCCCTGGCCTAGGTCATCAATGGCTTTCATACTAAATTAAGGATTGTTTTCAAATCTCATCTTCCTAGATACAGCTATCACGGGGCCACTTGTCCTCTCTACTCCTGTCTTCCATAGCATCTCTACTAGTTCTCTTCTGTCTTTTCAGAGGGTATTTTCTAATTTCTTTGGGGACAGATCTTCCCCAAGCACTCATTTTTAACCTGTTTCATCCTGCATTCCCCTCCACCCCTATTCTGCAGGCTCTTCCAAGGCGGTCTCTTTTCCCTTATGCACAAATCATCATTTATATGGCAATAGTCGTCATATTTACACCTAGTTGCTAAGTAGTTCCAGCCTCTGAAAATGTACTTTCTACTTGATGGATTGATACACACTTTGAAACAAATATGCCTCAGGAACCCCAAACTCAAGAATCCCAACCTAAGTTCTTCTGGATTTACCACTGGTTTCTACTCTTTTCTACACTGATAACTAATAGATGTCACATTTGGAAATCTTTATGGCACCACCTTTTACCACTAACATATAAAGCATAGTCATATTTAGTTGTTGATTTGAAGAAATTTTGAGAAAGTAAAGGGTTAATGATAAAGAATCTTTAAGAATCAAGGTTGACCCCCCAAATGGAGTTAGTTGATAAATGTATGAAGTATGTGATGGCTGCAAGCAAGTTAAGTTTGATACTATAATATAGAGCTACAAAGAGTGCATTAATAGTGTCAAGATTACACTGGGTCCATTGAGTACAAGGAAGATTAACGATACAATCCTTTTATCCATACCAACATTTAAAGGGGGTTTTATCATCTGATAGCTTCTAATATTCATTGAGAAATTTCTGGTATTTATTTTGACAATAGTTCTAGATGAGATTAATTATTGCTGGGCTCTGGGCACTTCAAAATTCGGGTTGCCAACCTTAGAAGACAGAAAACCAGATGATGAGTGGGCCTAATGATGCTGATGAAAAAAGTAAGTAGCTTGATTTCTCAGGTATTAGTGAATATACTCACTGCTTGAATTCTCTTTTCTCAGGCTTGTTGGCATCCTTAGTTTGTCAAGAGGAAAATACTTGAATTCAGATTACAATAAGGTCTACAAATTGGGAAATATTTAGCAAAAAATTTGAACTTTTAAAAGTTGAAAAAGTTTTCACAAGTAAATAAGAGTCAACTTTTCTTTTGCACTTTGAATTTCTTTGGTTAAATAGAGAGTCATTAGCTGACTATATATCTAAGGTAAGAGAAAATCATGTGAAACAATCACTGACTTGACTGTCACTGTTTTATTATAAAATGTAATGTGTGGGTTTCTTTTCCAAAAATTCTCACAAGTGCCTCAAATTATGAGGGAAAGAAAACAACAGTGCTTCTTATCATGCAGGTTTGAGAACAATAACTTGCCAGTATTCATTTTTCTGCACTACAGGGACACCATCAAGAAGCTTTTGGAAATGACAAGTACTAACTTTTTCCAAAGAATATGTTTGATCCAACTTCTGCTGATGAAAAAGCCACTGAATGACTGACTATTCAAGACACTTGCCTTCAAAATTGTCAACATGATTGGCCAAACTCAGCATCTGGTTCATAACCAGGATACAATGATTGGTTCAACATTCAAACACAGTCATGGCAAAAATAAATTTCAATTGTGGACAGCAGGAGTACATCTACTAGATGCACTGTTTGGTACTTGATCCTCTCATAATGATAGAGAAAAATGACTCCCAAATTCATATACTTATGTCTTGACATCGAAGCCCAGGAATGGCAAATGTGATAAGATGAATTGATCTAGCAAGAGTGACAAAGGAAATAACTATCTGCTTATTGGTGCATAATTCAATAGCGATCAGAATGGAGATGATAAAGATGAGGAGTCAGCATGATTACATTATTTTTTTTGCAACCACAATGCAGGTATTTTCTTTAGTAAGGAGGGTTGTTACTTTCATGAAAAAAATTGTATTAAGCTGGAATCTTTTTTAAGAAAGTTAAAATCCTCAGGTGGAATAGTTTTTACTGTCCATGAAAATGGTTAATGTACTCCTAGACATAAGATATTCCTACTCCCTACCCCTTGTCACTGTTATACAGGTTAGGACACAGCTGTGAGCACCTTGAACATTTTGGATTCAGGTGAGTCTCCAGGCAGGAGGGTGAGACAGACCACAGTTCCAAAGGACTAGCTGAGAATCAGATATAGAGAAGGCTTGGGTGCCTTAGAATAATGGTAGTGGATATAATACAACTCCAGCCTCTAATATTTGGGTACTTGATTATTTATTTACTTTTATAATGTAGGAATTTGAATAAAAGAACAACTTGCTGGATTTAAGAAATAAACAGGACTAGCCAGACTGTTAAGCCAAGGTGTTGAGCCATTGGTCCTTAGAATTTCAGAGAATCTTGGAGAGCAGGTCATAGGACCCAGAAGCTAGGCATATCTACCTAATCTGTCTGTTTGTCTATCATATCTACTTGTCTGTCTGTATGTCTATCTATTATCTATTATCTATCTATCTATCTATCTATCTAGCCATCCATCCACCCACCTACCCACCTATCCACCCACCCACCCATCCCTCCCTCCCTCCCTCCCTCCCTCCCTCCCTCCATCCATCCATCCATCCATCCATCCATCTATTTATTTTGGCACAATATGCATGAATGAATACTCTTTCAGGAGTTCTAGGTCTTTAGTACAGGACATATGGCTTTTGAACACCCCCTGTCCTCAGAAAACATTTGTTACCACTCTTCTTTCCTCTAGTTCTCATGATGTAATACCCCATTTACACAATTAATGAACAGGAAACAATCTAATTATAGAATTTTGGCACCCCTCATATGTATATGCATGTAAGTCTCTGTGTTCTGTGTAGGTCTGAAGCTTTCTGGTGGACAGTAATGACAGATGTCCACTTTCTTCAATGTCAACAGTCACTAGGATTGGGATGGAAAACCTCTGGCCACTGGTTTCTGTCTGTCTATGGCTCAGGCACTCACACTACACTCCAAGCTCTCAGGCAGCCTTTGTGTTACTGTATGGGTCAATTTGCTTTTATTCACACTCCAAAGTAGCCACAGCAGGTGGAGGGGCTCACTTAATTTTCTCAGTTAGGATATTTGGGGTTCAAAGTATTGGGTTTTTTTTTGCCATTGCTGCTTTTCTTCATGATTTACAGAAATGGAAAATAAATAAGAAGCATGACAACCAGAGACATTCCCTAAACAGGCCCCCAATATCATTTGTCTATCTATCTATCTATCTATCTATCTATCTATCTATCTATCTATCTATTAATTGATTAATTAATTCTCCGTGTCTCTCACATCATGCCCCCCAATCCCACCCATCTCCTGTCCCTACCCCAAATTAAAGCAAAATAATATTTAGGAGAAAAAGAGGGAGAATAAAAGGAAAAAAAAGGGGGAAAATCTCATCATGAAGCTGCAGTGTGACACAGTGAGTCACAATAAACCCTTTTATTCATATGTTTTTATGTGTTGGCATTTATCCAGGAGCATCATTGGTCTGGTTTGAGGCCCCTGGTCTCTGCTACACCATTGACTCTGGGCCCTCACTGGGATTCCTGAACATCCCATTGCTGCCCTGTGTCTTGGAGATCCTGAAGGACCTCCCATATCCTTCCCCATCTCCACCTGTGCTCCAACCCGTGTCACAGACAGGGTGGATTTTGGGGTGGGCCAACACTTAATCTTGGTCCTGGGCCTGGGTAGTTGCAGGGTTGGTCCGCCCTCCAGCTCTCTGTCCTCACCACCAGGGGAAGCTCTCTAGCATTGCCCTGGCTAGTTCACCCCTGGCAGCAATGACTCGCCAGTTCTCCTGCTTTCATATCTCAGGGTGGGTTCACCCACACCTACTCCTTCAGGGCCAGATCTACTGTGTTGCCAAGGCGAGGTGTGGGGGCCACACTCCGGAGTACTACAGCTGATGAGGGGCAGGGACAGCTTTTCCACTCTTATGGCCTCAGGGCCGGGTCTCCCACCTGCCCCACATGTTGATGGGCAAGGGCAGGGGAAGGGCATGTCTCACCCTCCTGTACCACTTCAAGACAGATGAGTAATGGGGCTAGCTCTCCCATGGTCACAACTTCAGGGCTGCTTCACCCACACCTCCGCCAACAGAGCTAGCTCTCTATTGTGCTGCCCAGGTGACGTTCAGGGCCTGCTTTCCCAGAGTTCTGTAGCAGGTGAGGGGTTGGGTCAGGTTTCTGAGCTGCCGCAGGTGGCAAGAGTTAGGGGAGGAGAGAATTTTTTCCTCATCCATGACACCACATAGCATGCAATAGGCGTCTGGCCTGCTCTCCAATTTTCCCATCCCCAGGGCCAGTTCGCCCATGCCCCTGCAAACAAGGTCAGCTCTATCGTGCTACCCAGGCAAGGTGTAGGACCCTCTCTCCTGAGTGCTTCCCTCAGTGAGGGGCAGGGCCAGGTCTCCCTAGTGTTACAACCAGTGAGCAGCGTGGGGCCAACTCTGTACCTTACCTATTCTCTCATTTTTGGTGGTGTCAAGAGCCACAGACATCAACAGAGTCAGTGGCTGCATCAGGGCCATAAACCTAGACATGGGACCCTGCAGCCGCCCAGGCCTAGACTACCACGGCCCAAGCCACCCACCTCTGCTGTGGATATCATTATATATAAATAAAACACTGATGGCCAGTGACCAGACAGGAAGTAGGTGGCCAGGCAGGAAGTAGGTGGGACAAAGAGAGAGGAGAATGCTGGGAAGTGGAAGGCTGAGGGAGAGACACTGCAGCCACCGCCAGGACAAGCAGCATGTGAAGACGCTGGTAAGCCACCAGCCACGTGGCAAGGTATAGATTTATAGAAATGGGTTAACTTAAGATAAAAGAACAGTTAACAAGAAGCCTGCCACGGCCATACAGTTTATAAGTGATATAAGCGTCTGAGTGATTATTTTATAAGTGGATTGTGGGACTACGGGGCTTGGGGAACCTGGAGAGAAGCCCTCCAGCAACACACCTCAGCCTGCTCCTCATCTCTTCTGCTTTTCAGGTATGCCTCTGTTCATGGACATGAACCATTCTCTCTCTCTCTCTCTCTCTCTCTCTCTCTCTCTCTCTCTCTCTCTCTCTCTCTCTCTCTCCCATATCACTCCATACATTTGCTCACTGTAGTAGTGCTTGTGTGCCTGGTGACACAAGGTACCGGGCGGGCCACGATTTTCTTCTTGGAGCCTGGGGTGGACTGCCCCAGGCCAGCGTGTGGGTCTCCTTGTCACGTTTAAACTGTCATGGCCCCGGGCAGGAGCATACTACCTAATCGCAGAGATTATAGTAGTGCCCAAACGCCTGGCACCCGGCTCCTAATTGGTGCAGAGGTGTGGCTGGAGACCTCTTGTAAGCCTGGGCTAGAAAGTCCGGGCTGTGATCTGTTGAGTTCTGCTGCATCGTGTGTGTGTGTGTGTGTGTGTGTGTGTGTGTGTGTGTGTGTGTAATCCCTAATATTTTTATAAGTAGTAGTTTAAAACTCTTCTTTTTTAACTTCCATTCTAGCACAACACATAGAAGAAACTTGTCTGACGCAGCATGAGTTCTACTCTCACCAAATACTAGTTTCCTTTTCTCAAAGTGTAACTGAGGGCTACTCGCAGCTGCTCGCTTGACAAGCAGTGAGTTAGCAATGTGTCACCAAATCCCACCTGTTTCCTTTCGTTTCCTTGGGCAGCAAGTGCAGAAGGAGGAGCCAAGGAGCTAGAGGTACTGTGTCAAGTACCTTCTCATTTTAACATTTTAGTAGCCGGGGATAGGCTTTCATGAGAAGGGAAGCAGAGGTTGTTGTCTGGACCACTTCCTGACCGGCATGAAGCCCGCCCCGCCCGGGGGTCAGAGCTGACCAGAACTCAGAAGATGCTGCCTAGGCCATAGTGCAGTTCTCCAGCATCCCACGTTACAGAGATCGATTATGTTTTGAAGTTGTATTTTCATTTAATTATTTATTTTGGGTTGAGGGGGGTGGTGCAAGTGCCGTGTGCACATATGGAAATTAGAAGACAATTTGCAGAACTCAGCTCTCTTTTTTTCTGCCATGTGGGTGCTGGAGATTGAACTCAGGCTTGGCTGGAGATGCCTTTATCTGTTGAGCCATCTCATTGGTCCTCAGGAGTTCAAAACATGACAATAATATTATCATTCAGAAATTTTATTATTCGTCTTTCAAAATCTTATCTAAAACATGTCTTTCTAAAAGAAGTAGGAAATAGATTGGTTGAACGCCTCCTCTGTGCCAAATAGGAGTTTAGACAATGTATGGATTTGGTATCATACAGTCCACAGGTCTATGAAGGAGATATCTATTCTTATTTAAGGGGAAGAAAACAGATTCACTGTGATTAATCATCTTCCGTATTTTACAACTTAAGTAATAAAGCTTGAAGCTCTGATTCCAGAGTTTACATTACTGTATCAATACCATTGCGTTGTGAGAAGTTAGCCATAGAGCCATCAAACCAGTGATGGTTAGTGGAGGCACAGGTAACACTAAAGATGTGGGTGTTCTCTTTGAAGTTAAAACCAAGTTGGAATGTGTGTGTGTGTGTGTGTGTGTGTGTGTGTGTGTGTGTGTGTGAGGGCTCTGTGAAGAGACAATTATTCACACTTTTCATCATGTTCTCAAAGGGTTAACACATTTAAGGAGCCACTGTAATTAGTACATGGAGAAAATGACCGCCATTTTCCTCCAATTCTACCATATGGCATCTCAAGCTTATTCCCAAAATGCTCAGTTTTCTCCACTGATTGGAGGAAGGATAGAAACCTTAGAAATAAAGAGATTAAATAATAATGAAGCATACGAAAGTCCATTTAGCTCAGTCTGCTGTTGGGCAGCTGCCCAGAGCCCTTTTGGTTATCAGCACCCCCAGGGGCTATTGTAGATTCATTAATATAATTTTAGACTAGAAGATTCTTGGAGATCATATAGTCTGATTCCCTCAGTTTATAGATGACAAAAGGAAGACCCAGAGAACTCCAGTGACTCACATAACCTTTCCTGGCTTGATAATGGATACATTTGCCCAGGTATCAGTAGCTTTTGGCCGTCCTCAGTGCTTTCATGGTCAATGAAAGGAGAAACTTTGGGCTCATGTTCAAATCGACCATTCCAGTTCTTGGATTGATTTAGTATAACTAGATACTATTTAGCTCTGGGGCCTTAATCCTATTAGCCATGGTGGCACCACATCTGTCTGGCACCAGTGTGGTCTGGGGAAGATATCAGGAAAAGTTGAAATGATGCTGAGAATTCTTGTATTCTGAATTAGTAAACCTGAAAAAAAAAGATGCTCTTCTCAGATGTAGCTTAATGAGTCAGACATTGCCAGTTTCACTAATATTAGCCAAGTCATGACAAAAATCGGTAATTTAATTAGTCTCTCACAAATAAAAACATTCCATCCACACCATTATTTAAAGCATTATGATTTTATGGGTTTCTACTTGGTTGGAAATGAAGAAAAAAATATTTTTTTTAAAAAAGAATCTGTTTAAAATTCTAGATCTTTACACCTCTAGAAGATGAAGTGACTAAAATAACATTTTTAGACTGCATCTTTAAGTTTTATCTTGGTACATGCCCTTGGTCATCTGACATGATTCCAGCCACTGAAATAAATTGTATTTTGGAATGAAAACATTCTGGGAAGCTTCCTTGAAGTGGAAAGGAGGCAGTTTGTGGGTAGAAATACTTCTTGAAGTGGGACAAGAGGTTTTTGCGAAGCAAATTGGAACGGTCAGCCTCTACAGATTTCTGTTTTCTTCTGGTCAAGTGTTAATGTTTGTATGTACAGTTTTGTAAAACTTGTTCTGGCTTTAAAAATTAAAGAAATTAAAGTGTATGATTCTATCATGACATGTTTATACCTGAATATGAAGTTAAGTAGTTTGTGCTCCTTATAGGAAAAAAACAAGTTTCAATCATCTAAATGACATTCAAAATGCTTTGCTCAGAATGTCTGTGGAGAATCAACACTGAGGGTCTGGAGAGATGGCTCAGTCATTAAGTGCACTGGCTAATCTTCCAGAGAACCCAGGTTCAATTACAGTACACACATCTGTAACTCAAGTACTAGGCAACCCAGTGCATTCTTCTGGAATCTATGGGCACCAGGGATACACATGGTACACAGATATACATGCAGGCAAAATACCCATACACATAAAAAAAATAGCAATTAGCACAAGAAAGTAGAGAGAAAATATCTGTATGATTTGTCTGGGATTTTATGTTTCAAGAGAATGTTCTAAATAGACTCATTATCATAGTTTATCTCAGCATCTTGAACTCAGAGGGAGGTTTGACAGGCTGACACCTTCTTTCACTCATGATAAAAGTTCCTCAAGTATCAGACAGCTATAATGTGAACCTGTTGCTAGAACATTTCAATTAATTAATGATACAGGGGAGTTCATCTGAATAAGTATAATTGTCACAGAGTTCTTAATAGTAATTAAAATTTGGTACTCAGGCATTTTTACTTATTTATGTTACTCAATTCTGTGTATACTTTTCTCAGGTGTGGTAGATATTGTTCTCAGTTTTAGTGTGTATTGGTGTTTTGCTTGATTGTGGAGGACAGGTTTGTCATGTCATGACTGTTCCTGTGTCCTTTTGCCTATTCTACTGGTCCTTGTTGGTTTCTATGGTTTGGTTTCCAGTATATAATGTTTAAAGTCTCTTAAACCTTTAACCTATATTATTTTTATTTAAAAAGCCAATTATCATCAAACTTTAGCTTCTTTATTACTTATTGCTGATGCATTATTTCTTCCACTAGAGTTGTAGTCTACATTTTTTTTCTACTTTCATTAAATTTTGCCCCATCTTTGTTTGTGACCTGTAGGGCTCAGGAAATCTAATACGGGGTTCCAATTAGGCTTTCTCTTAGAAGATGATTATTTATCTAAAGACAAGCCTTTATTCATTTTCTTCATCTGCCCTACCTGAGGCAAGGAGTTGCCGCCTTCTGGAGAAAATGAATTTCTACTACTAATGCAATTCCTGCCTGCCTACAGGAGAGCCCTCCTCCACTACGTGTTATCTTTCTCTCAAATCTTTCTCCTTTCTCTGCAAACTAATAACATGATATCAACACACCAGAAAGGGCAGGAGAATGGTGATGATTTAGGTGGATAACAAAGGAGAATGATAAGCTACAGAATCACACATATCTGCACTACTTTTAAACATAGTTTTCTTTAATTTTTGAACAGATCTGTCATGAATTTTTTTATTGTAAATTGTTAGAAACTTTTAAGTATTTGTGTATTTGTAGGTGTGCGAGTCTCTGTGTGGGTATGTGCACATGAATTCAGGTGCCAGCAGAAGCCAGAAGAAGGTATTGAATCCCCTGGACCTGAAATTACAGATGGCTCTGACCTGTGCAATGTAGGTACTGGGAAGCAAAACTGGTCCTCTGGAAGAGCAGAAAGTGCTCTTGACTGAGATCCAATTCTCCAGCCTCTAGTTCTTTAAACTTTGCTGAGTTCATCGGCATCATCTAGCCCTGTGTCCATGGTTCTTTGTTCCACTATCGTGATTCACACTTTCCTATTCCTCTCTATGTATAGTAATTATTGACCCAATTCTGGTTTTGATGGATGATAATTACCCTTGAGGAATATTTACGTTATTCTAGTAGATAGTTGATTACTTTGCATAGAGCAAGAATCAAAGCTACAATCCTTCCATCTGGAGAAGACATAACTGAAGCACTACCTCCCTAAAAATCCTGTCATACCTTTTTACATGTTTCACAGAAAAAGGTATGGTCCCAAGCTGAAAGCAGCCCCTGTCTAGTATAGCATCACATATCGGGGCCATAGTGAGGTACAGAGAAAGCGCTGAGCTGGCTAGGATGAAAGTCCAGAGCTTTCCCCATGCTTTTCAAGTCTCAAACCCATTGTGGCCACTTATTTCTATGCCTCCGGGATTTTTGTCATCTGAGTCCATTCCCTAACCCCAGATCCATATGAGATTCCCACAGAGACATGTAGGACTCCCTCTACAAATTCTCTTCTGCTGTGACACATGTATTTACACATGTGTTTACTGAGATGACATTTGATTAGCGCAGTGACAGAGTGAGGCGTGTAGACATCACAGGAATGAATATTCTGGAGGCAGTAGATGCAAAAACCTTAAAGCGTAAAAACATCTGGTCAACTTTAGGACTTACAAGGTGGCTAATATGTGACTAGACTGGGTTGCGATAAGATTAGCCAGAGATGCATTCAGAGACATGTGAGAGCAGGATTAGGGCCAAGAACATCCTTGCAGACCACAGCAGAGCTCTCACTTTGAGGAAAAACACCAACATTTGAGGGGGGTGACATGATTAAGTTGAAAAATGATCATTTCAACTTCTGTGTTAACTCTAGGGGAGTAAAGGAAGAGGAGACAGGAGGATACCAAAACAGGGCAGTGGAGAGGTTATTGTGGAAAGGACAAGGGTAATAGGGCAGGCATGGTGGGGAGCAGTTGGCAATGTTGAAGATTGGGGCCAGCAGGTAGGTTATTTTGGCGGATCTGCTATGGAGTGTGAGGTACAGTGCTCTGTCTTAATGAACGATAAGAACTCCCCAGCTTCTACTGGGATGCAACAAAGTGATTCAAGAAAATTAACTAGAATATTGGAATGAGCTTTGGATCTTCATTCCTAAAATACTTATTAGAATTCTAATACCATAATTCTTGTATAGTTCTAGGGTGAGGTCCAAGAGAGTGTTACCAAGCTACTGATTGTATTTAATGTCACAGACTGGATTGACCATCAAAGAGTAAAGACAGAAAGAGAATGAGTCTCTGAGCTATGTGACACCCAAGTTAAATGGTTTAAGGATATGAAAGGAAAATATTCAGGATAATAAGAGAGATTAGCAAACTGTCTTCTGAAAGGCAAGTGAAAACCAGCTATGTTTAAAGAAACATGGAGCAAATGACTGTTATATGTGAGCAGATCATGGGAATGAGCAATGAGAAATGATCAGGTTTTGTGCAACACAGAGCTCCTGGTGATCCTGAAAGAGCTATTTTAGGCGAATGGTCAGGACAAGGTTCCTGAGGATCTAAGGAGAGAAAGTAGGGATGGAGTCTTGATGACTGCTTAGAGAAGTTCTAGTCATCAAGCAAGAGTTAGATGAGATGGAGTGTAAGTGTGGTATGGCTGTAGATTATAAGCAAGAATTAAATGTGGGGTTGTGGTTTGAGAGAGAGTAGGGCAAGGGGAAATTAATTAAAGTTGAAAGTAAATACAACATTTTTTAAAAATGCGTAACAGAAGGTATTAAAATATAAATTGAGGAAATAGGCTCAGGAATACAGAATGAAGTAGGTAGCTGAAGTTGTCCTTTGATCTGACCGGGAGTGAATCCACCTCACAGGCAGGAGCAGGGATCAGGGGCATGTGACCCTTCCTCAACTTATTGTAAGAGGTCTTGTACACCAGCAGGAAGCATCACCTCCTTTGGGCCTTATAGACCAAGGTCATGGGTGGGGTAAATAATACTACACAATATGTTACGTGCTGTGGGATTGTCCAGTGAAGGAGCTCCTTTGGTACTTCAAGATAAAGAGAGTGAAGTGATGTTTGGGTAACATTTAAAGATGAAATACATGAAATGACCTCAGCATTACGTTTTCAAATATTATCTTCATAGATCATATTTCATAAATGACAGGACAATTTCCAAATATAAAGGGGGTCTAATGGGCACAATTTCCCAAGTATCTACAATTGTTCCTATTGGACCACGTTATCCACCTTGGGTCAAGTCTTTGTTCTCTCTCATGTCCTTCTATTTCCACAAGGAAGAAATGAAGTGACATGCTTTTCAGCATGCAATCAGTTAGACATTGCAAAAAGGTGCTGTGGTGCTCTGGCGACCTTAGAGCAATCTGTAGCTCCTGAAGCTACAGTCTCAGGACAGTGTCTCTCTTGGAAAAGAAAGGGAATCCGTGTGGCGCTGGCTTCTTTCTGTTTTCAGCTTGGCTTTCCTTTGCAAAAGAAAGGCTATATGCAGAGAAATATATAAACCCATCTGCAAGGGGGCTGGGCATGGCTGAGGCAGGAGGATATGGAATATGAGGTCAGCCTGAGATGCAAACAAAACAAACAAATAGCAACAATGCAAAATTCACAAGGTTCTGTTTTTTCAGCTTAAAGTCTCAAGCATTTAGAGGTTCCACTCTATTCGTGATAGGGATGCATGCTATTAATCATTTCTAATTCTCGATTTAACTGCTTTTTTTTCTGAACTCTGTAGGACAGGGTAGCTGATAATGTCAATAGACTATAGACTGCCAGTGGTGAGTAAGTAAAAACATAGGATTAGGAAAGGATAAAAATACATTCTGCTCCTCTTACTTTCTTACAATAGGAAACACACTGTGGCTTTTAAGAGCAACACTATGAACAGTAACAGTAATTATATCAAAATAAAACTGTTTATATAAATGCAAATCTCAAGGTTTATTTTTTTCCTCTCCTCCTTTTTAGTTGTGGCAGTTTTATCATTTGTGTCTGCTGAATAAACAGACATGTTTCTGAGCATGATGTTTGTTGCACAAAACATTTCACAGGTGAAGGGAAGCAGGGAGCAGTTTCTGATAAGGGAATTCATTCTATACCGCTCCATGCTTGAGTACACATGTGGAAATTTCATCGACTCCAGGAAAAGCCATATGCAGATATTATTCAAGGATGGTTTAAAGGGTTAGTCCCAGAGGTTTATTCCTATATCCCTTCTTGAGTAAAAAAAAAACGCTCTCCTGAATGGCTGCTTGGCCTTAGGTTGCATCTGGAATTCCAGATGAACAAGAAGTGATGGCCCTTTTCTTCTTCCTTTTGCTGTTTTAAAATATATTTTAAAATTCTGCAAACATGAAAAGGTCATCATAATTGTAGTTGATGAGAGCATCACAGCTTTCATTTCTTACCTTTGGGGAAAGCAGCCTGGGCTGGGATTTGAGGTGGGCAGGTTAATGGGAGAAACAATAGATGATTAAACACAGCCACTGACTGGCAGCTGCTTCCCGACATTTGGGTTAAGTCATGAGGGAGGCGACCCAAACAGGGCAAAGGAGCAGGTTTACACGTGCTCTTCAATTATTCTTATGAGATTTATATAGCTCCATAAATGAACACCATGCTGTAATAAAAAATATGTCAAAATCAATAGAAATCCTTGCTGTTCAATTCTTCTGCGTGGATTTGAATGTAGGCGATTTAAGGAGTTATTCTTTTTTTCTTGTCATTATTACTAATTTCCCTGTCTCAAGAATTACCTTTTCTGTATAATTTTGCTTGCAAATTTAGCAGCTTTCCAAGGTTTGAGTCAAAAGGAACAGAAAAAAATTTTCTTTAGTAAATAGTAAAACACAATAAAATGAGAGTTGAAGTGATTGAGAAGCACAGGGGCAGATAGGAGGCCTTTATGTATTCATCTGAAAACACCAACGTTTCAGTGTCCTGTAAAAATTTAGTAAAGTTGGGGCTCTTAAGCTCTTATGAGGAACCTTCAATGGTTTTAATCACTATATTCAGATCTCTGCATCTTGACTTCTAGAAGTCTGGGAGCTCATGGCAGAGGGTGGGTGGGTGGGTACACAGTTGAGGTAGAATGGAAATGGACAGGGAGCAATAAGAACCACTGCATGGATTTACATTAAAAAAAAGAGGAAAGCTAAGAGGGCGTGCTTTATTTTCCTCTTCCTAAAATTTCACATATGCACACAGGCCTCAAAGGATTCCCTTTGAAAACAAGATGAAAATGTGTTCTCCATTGAAAATAAGAGAGGGCAGTTAGCTAGACCACTGGCCAGGAAACCCACAGTCCCAGAAGGACCCAGCCCCTATGGGGAAAGTTCTCTCTCCATTCCTTTCTATCTAACTGCTCCCATTCCACTTAGTGGTCCTCAACCTGTGGGTTGTGACCCCTTTGGGAATTGAGTGACTCATTCACAGGGGCTGCATATCAGATATCCTGCAATCAGATATTTACATTATGATTCATAACAGAAGCAAAATTATAGTTATAAAGTAGCAATGAAAATAATTGTATGGTCAGGGGGTCATCACAACATGAGGAACTCTGTTAAAGGGTCACAGCATTAGGAAGGTTGAGAACCACTGACTGAGATAAACAGGCAGCGCAATGCAGGATTACTTATCAAAACCAGGCAATTTTAATGGCAAGAAATAAGCTATAATCTCTTTAGCTGACTATTAGACAAAAATTCTGGAGCTACTTAAGAATGTTAACTGGGTTATTCCAAATCCATGTTTCCTTACAAGAAACATCAGCATCTAACTCAGTATTGAGATGTGTATGCTTGTGTGTTCACCTGTATGAAATTGAAAGACCATATTTTTTTTGTCTGTACAACTGAAATCCAGAGTATGCATACAATGAGGAAGTGCTGTTTCAGAAAATGCCCATGATTGATTCTTCAATTTAATGTGATAAAAGAGAAATAAGAGACATTGAGTGATAACATGGCACTCTACAATGGAATCACAGTTTCAGTGGCAACTATAACCCATTCTTTTTACTTAGGGGAAGTTAGATGGGATCTATGCTTTGCATGCGATATGCATTTCTGAGACTATGCAGTGATGGTGCGTAACAAAGCTGGCCCAGGTGTATGTTGGAATTGCAAGATGAGGGTGCTTTCTATCCAAGACAGATTTCACATTTCTATTAGCTCCCCCAAATTGTCTTCATTTCATTGCACGCTCAAAACTGCCTCATTGTGTTTAGACATGGCTCAGTATCGTAGTTCTTACCTTGAAGGGACAGGATAGAATAGACATAATGCATGCCTGTGGCAGTGGCATGGCAGGAGAAGGAGGGCTACCTTTTAGAAATTTGAAGAATTTGGACAGGTTGGCTCCAAACAATTTGTTCATTCGGTTGACAGGTATTTACTGAGAAATTACTATGTAGAGTCACTAGGGCAGGTGGCAAGAACCCTATGGCCATTCATAGTCCAAAGCCTCAGATAGCGTATGCGGCAGCTATGAGGCCTTTCCCCAGGGAATGGGAAAGGTAGAAGTCTTAGTCTGGATTTCTGTTGCTGCAATAAAGACTGCAACCCAAACAGCTTGGGGAAGAAAGGGTTTATTTCGGTTTACAACTCCCAGGTCACACTGAGGAAATCCAGGGCAAGAAATTTAGCAGGAACCTGAAGGCAGGAACCAAAGCAGAGGCCATGGAAGAATGCTGCTTCCTGGTTTGCTCTCCCTGGCTTGCTCAGCCTTCTTTGTTATATAGCTCAGGTCCACCTACCCAAGGTTCATGCAGCTCACAATAGGCTTGTCCCTCCCACATCAATCACTAATGCACCACAGGCCTGCCTAAAGGTCAATCTGATGGGGGCAATTTTTTTTCAATAGATTTTTTTCTCATCCTGGATGACCTTAGTGTGTGTTAAGTTGATAAAAACAAAAACACAACACAATGAAACAAGCAAATGACTACCAGAATAGCAGGGAATTCAAATTTAGAGTGAGAAAGAGCAGAACCAAAGAACATGGTATTAGAAGTAGGAAAGATTTTAGACAAGGAGGCCAGCCTGGGGAAGTGTTAGCTAAGTGGGGCCTGCACTTTCCAGGATAGAAGTGTTGTGTTCATTCATGCAATGCATGTGTGCATGTATCTGTGTATGTGGAGAGAGGTGTGCAGACAGAGACAGTGTGAGAGGAAGAATGTCATAAAATGTATTTTAGGCAGAGAGAAAGAGAGCTCAAAGAATGCAGGAAGGGCAAAATTGCCCAGGTGACCGAGGCATGAAAAGGTGAGGCCACATGGTGAAGAGCAGATTCAGAAGACCAATGGCTGTTTTATGTTGGAGTCAAAATTCTTCACCTGTTCCTTAGGGGGTGGTATGCAATAATTCAGGGGCAATGTGATAACTTGGGTCTCTCCACATGTGGTCCTCAAGGACACATAGAAACCTTTCATGGAAGTGTGGAGGTTTGAGCCTGAGTGAGGACTCTCGGCCAATGTCACAGAGCACGTGTCACGTAAGGTGAACATTTGGCAACAGGCTAAGATTCAGGACTCCCCGCTACCAAGCAGAGGGAGAGCAGGCACATGACTGACTGGGAAAGGGGGCCAAGGAGTTGCCACTGAAGTCCACTCAGTAAAATATCTCCAATTAGGTTTGCCCTAGTGACATAGTTGATTGTTAGTAAGTCTTTTAGAGGCTGAACTGCTCAATGATGTCAGATGATGTTCTCCTTCCTTCTACAGGGTGAGTACACTATGTAAAGTTTATTTCAGGGCAGTTTTGAAAACTTCAAAAAGTATGATTCTTAAAAAAGTTTGAAGGCGGTAAATATTATATTTCTTCTGTTCTCCCCAACCCCCTGAATGAGCCTTCAGAGACTCACTTTCAATTTGTATACCTTTGAAGATTATCTGACCTGCTTATTCACAATTCAGTATTAAAGCCAAAGTAGGGCACCACCGGCTGTAGACAGAGCCTCTAGGAATTATAACTAATGAGTAATAGTCATGAGACCTCAAATCATCACTAGACTGCAGTGCACCTATCAGCGTGAGTTTTAACAGGCTTGCGGTATTGCTCCAACCATAAACGTCTATTCCTTTAAGTAACTTAATAATTTTACAAGCTTGACAAAGTTCTTACTAAGGAGCAGTTTTTTTTTTTCAGCATGAAAATAAGGACCTGGTATTTAATTTTGAATTCAAAATCAGGAAACATACTCTAGAATTTGTGATAGGCCATTTTCCCCATTGGGTATCATTCAATACATCTCAATGATTCATCGTATCTTACCATTTCTCTGTCAACAGAGCAACTTCCACAGTGGCATGTGATGACATTCCTTAATTAAACCACCGGCTTAAAAAAAAGTCATAGTTTGTGAAGAAGAACACCTGTGACTTAAGAGGTAAGAGACATTTCTTGCCATGTTAGTCCTAGGTAACAGAGTTTTATCATGAGCATTTTGGACTATGTCCTAAAGGAATGGAAAGTTCCTTTGAAAAGTCACACCAGTTTTCTACTCAGCTTTTTCAATAGCTTGACAGCAATAAACTTCTTTTCTCTCCGGAGCTATAACCATCAGATTCCTTGTTTTCCATTTTGCTTTTGCAATCTCTTGTGGCCACTTGAAAAACAACTGCCACTGCGCTGGGCATTAGGGGGAGCGAGGGAGTGGGCAATCAAACTTGAAGAGAGGTAAGCCTTTAAATCTGCTGTCAAGAAGGGAAACGCTGGGCTGCCTCCCGCGGCTTCCACCTTTCTGAGCCCTGGCATGGGGTGAGGCCCCCCAGGGAACACCCTGCTGTGTTTTATCTCCTCAAAGTGTGGCAAGGCCCCTGGGAAAACACTGAATTGTTTATTTCAGATAAGCCCTGGACTCCTCTGTTCACACTGGGGAGAAAAAAAAAAAAAAAAAAAGAAGAAGAATGTTGATTAGCATTTTTGCTGGAGAAACTGGGAGATGGCAGGACATAGGAGGAAGGAAATGCCCTGGAGGGGAAAGCCAGCATGTGTTCCCAAATGCAAGGTGCTGATGAGAGGAACTGAAATCACTTGGGGGTTTACAATTTAGAGGAATGGGTTGAGGTTCGGGAGGTTTTTCGTGGTGCAGAAACACTCTCAAACTTTAAGTACCATATCCAGACACCATAGGTGGCAGAACATGGCAGCCCTGGTAGCTCTAGCAGGCAGAATGATGAAACCAGGGAATCTCGACTTTGAGGCCAGCATAAATATGAATGTGTATTTGTTTATCTGTTTTTCAACCCCCGTCATTTATCTGTCTGTCTATCTATTTATCTATTGATATCTATCTATCTATCTATCTATCTATCTATCTATCTATCTATCTATCTATCTATCATATATCATCTATCTAATCCAAAGTTGGAAACTGTAAGTTTCATATGTGGAGATAGTTTGTGAAGAAACAACCCATTCTAAAATGAGTTCTATATTGATACAAAAGCAAAAAACAAATCCAACCTATGCATTTTCCATGCCTTCTCAAAACTGTAATGTGCAGACACGGGCGTTTTTGCATCTTTGAACTCAAGATTCCATTTACAGGCAGTCTCTCAGAGTTGAATCCTGCATTCTTGCCATATGCCAGGGGTTAGGTCATTAATATGTAAAAGAAGCTGGTATCCAGAGAATTGACTTTATAATTGGAGAACACCAGAATAAACCTAACACTTCTCCAACAATGCCCTCCACAGCTCCCTGTTCTCTCGGCTATTAGGCCATGTCCAATTTTCTCGGTCTGTTGGAAGAAGCAGCTGCCTCGGTGTGCTGGAGAAACTTTAATTACGGGGCCTTTTCCTCCCACTGGAAAGCCTCTTCCTGTGGTTTGGAAGTTTGAATTATTCAAGTTCATGTTAATACACTGTGCTGAATGTGCAGCTTGCTTACTGGGGTGCACGTGGGACTGTTTGCATTCCGTGGATCTGATTTCTCTCCCTCCTCTGCCTTCCTTTCTTTTCTCATTTCGTTCTCTTCTCCTTGTAAGGCAGGAACCAAGGGACACTTATCACTGAGACTCACAGAAATCATGGGCAGAAAATCCAATGGAAGTTTCCCAAGCACAACTCTATCTTCCTTGAAATTCTTTTTACAGGAGGTAACATGATAGATAAGCACTGTGACAGCCGTTCTCAGAACCATTAAGTGTATTTCGTCCAAATCCAAGCCACACAATTGCTTTATCCCCCCTGAAAACTGCACTCAATAAGACCAACTTCAACCTTCCTGTTGAAGCTACAAAGCACAAATGAAGAGCCATGAATGCTGGCCTTAACTTCATTTTCATTTTTTTTTTAAACCAAATGCTGTGAAAATAACCAATTCTGAATTTCAGTTTTTGATTAGTCTTTTTAGTGATTTGCTCAAAACACCAGTCCTAATGTTCCTTTACTCTATTTTTTTAGTCTAGAGTTTAAGTTCTTCATTATGATTTCTCAACAAACAAAATCAGCATTGAGATGCTCAGGACGATGACGGGATTAAGAGTCATTGTGATCTCTGGGCTTGGTTGGTCTTTGAACACTTGCAAAGCCTCATAGGTTCTATTTCCTTGTAGTAGTGGGAACAATCATAGTAACTATTAAAAGTAGTAGTAGCAATGTGAACACTATCAAGAGACTGCATAAATCAAATAGATCATATTTACTATATTTTTTCAAAATTATGAGTATGAATTAAGCAATTTTACTGTCACTTTCACATCTTGAAGTGAGTATCATTATCAAACTTTCTGTTCCAATTTACTCAACTAAATGAAATTGCCTTAGAAATCAAGAGTCCATGATGCAGAATTCTCTTCCCTCCCTACAAATTAAAACTTCTCCATGGAGAAAAACAGCAAAAGCCAGGGAGAAGATATGCACCCAGTAAATGACTAGAGAGATGCAAGAGTCCTCGAACTCATAATTGAAAGCCTTGGTGCAAGTGACTGGCAGAGACATGCTGCTAGGGATTATTTTAGGTATAGAAGGCAAGGGTCTGCAAAGGGAACCACTGGTGGGTTTTTTCTTTGTTTGTTTTTTGCTTGTTTGTTTGTTTTTTTCCAGAGAGGTAGATTATTCAAGCAGAAAATGCAAACAGAAGGAATATATTCAAACTAACATTGCGTAGACTTTTTTTTTTTAAATCAACCAGTTTTTTGAAGTTTTGCTGTTAAATGATTGCATGTTATAATCTTTGAGCTAAGGGAATAAATCTCAGTTATAACTTGATAACAAAAAACCTGTCACTGTGTATCTCCTCAATCATATTCCAAGGAACATAAACTCTTCTAGACTGTGGTCTGTGTTTATGACAACAGAACCCCAAGAAAAGAGTAGAGGTAGGCACAAGTGTAACTTGGGGGTACACAGGCAGGATCCTCAAAACACAGTGATAACAAGGGATTCTCCAATGCACTTTGTGTCCATAGTACACCCTTACAGCCATGTGTCACATACTCATACTTCAGCCTATGACAGCTACACATATGATGGGGATTCCATGAAATTTTTTTTTCTTTTGATACAGGGTCTTACCAAGTAGTCCTGATTGGTCTGGAGCTCACTATGTAGACAAGGCTCACCGAAATCTGTCTGTCTGTGCTTCCCAAATTCTGAGCTTTAAAGTACAAACCATCACACTCAGGGATCCCATAAGATTATAATGGACCTGAGGGTTCCTATTGCCAGGGAGATTGGACACATAGCCTCACAGTATGCTGGTCATATTTTTGTGGTGAAACTACAATAACAAAACCTATTCAGTGCCAAACATATGTAAGTATAGAAGATACATACATTTATAGCCTATATGTAGTGCCCAATCCTCATGAATGATAATAAAATGTCATTGACTTATGTATTTTGAACTATAATTTTAATCTTTAGAGTATACTCTCCCTACTTAAGCAAAGATTACCGTAGAACAATATACCATATTATATTGGAAGTGGCCTTCAACATCTCATGGTCACCAGGCTCCTTGACTGCTTAAAGAGACTGTGTTAACTGACTGACCATCTAGGATATGGAATCATGCTCCATAATTTTAGCACAAGGACAAATCAGTGTATGCCAAGGGCCGTGGGAGTATACAGCTCTAGAGACCTACTTTGGAGCACTATAACCTAGTCAACAACAATGCACTATGCCTTTTACACTTCCTGCAAAGGGTAAACTTCATGTTAAGAGTTTTTATCAACATTATACTTGAAAAGATTTGAATATATATTAGCCAAATATATCATATTGTATTGTTTAATTTGGTTAACACAACACATATATCATAATGCTTTCAGGAATAATCTTGTTTCTATTTTCAATTTAATGTATAATTGCTGATTTTGAGTCTTCTGTTGTATTAGCTAACCTTGAATTAGCAAAAAGAGAGCTAATAAATTTTTTCCTTAAGCATGCAATTTTTGATCCATATTTCCAAGTGATTCACTTCAAGTTAGAACAAATAAGTAATTAACTTCAGAAGACAATACAGGAAGTCAAAATAACTAATGTCTTAACAGATCAGATGTCTCAGTCTGTCTGACAACGCCCTCTTCTTTGCTGTGAGTGGATGAGATGGCTTACAGGGTAAAGGCCACCAAGCCTGATGACCCCACTTGATCCCTGGAACACATGCTGTAGAGGGAGAGAACCAACTTTATGAAGTTTTCATCTGACTTCCACATGTGTGCCATGGCATGTGCCCTTCCCTCACACATAAAACAAAACAAACAGACAGATAAATGTGATTTTTTTTTTTTTAAAAAAAAGGAAATATGAACCTTTCATTTTCGGATGCTAACTCTCCCCTGGTGGAGCTGCTGCAGTCTTACCACTTACTATTACAATAACAATACACTGAGAAAACAAATAAAAATAAAAAACATGCAGCTGATGCATAGTAACTCCTCTTCAGAAGGGGCTAAAGATGAATGGAACTGGAGTATTTCTACTACAACTTAGAGCGTTTGGTTTTAGTCTCCATTTAAATCATACGTGCAACCATTATTCATATTTATTTTAGACAAACGAGGAAAATTGCACAATTAAGAAGAAGGAAGTGATCACTTTTAATGACATTTTGAGCATTAATCACTAAGATTCTGCATTAATAGTAATAATATCACTTTAACAATATTGGGCACTCACTCCAAACCAGCCTTGAATCTGAATTACTTATATATATATAGTTAATTTTATCATACAGATTCTTATTTTTGTCTTCATTTGAAAAATGAGGAAATGGAGGCATGGAAATGTTGATTATCCTTCTCAGGGCCTTATCTCCCAGAAGCTCTAAACTCACCCACGTCCTATGCAGGTGATGTAGCCCAACTTTCCCCTACAAGGCTTTCCACTATAGGTTGAACATCGTTTATGCACATCTGCAAATATGACATGAGAATAGGAAGGGCATTGTGTAAGAACAAGAGCAGTGGACAGAGAAGGAGGTGACAGGTCAGGGCAGTGTGACAGGGATATGGGCAAAGTAGAGGAGATGCTACAATGGAAATGTCACATGACACTCATCATGACACAGTGGCTATCCACCAATGACATTTTTAAAAAGTACAAGTGAGCCTGCAGTTGGTATAGCCACCACCTTTTAAAATCCATGTGATTCTCTCTCTCTCTCTCTCTCTCTCTCTCTCTCTCTCTCTCTCTCTCTCTCTCTCTCTCTCTCTCTCTTTCTCAATGTTATTAAGCAATCTCCTGCTGCAACAACAGGAAAAGCAGAGTCTTGATGAATAAGAAACCTTCAAGTTTGGCTCTTTCTATCATGGTGTAACTCAGGAGGCCTGAATAGAAAGAACAAGACTGACTTTCTAACGTGTATCCAGATCAAATATCCCTTCTCTAGACAGACAGAAACTGCTATGGCAAAACTGACCGATGGTCTCATTACCCCAATACCCTACTTCTAAAAGTGCTCTGTACTGGCTGGTTTATTAAAAGACATACCTCAACCCCTGCCATGAAGTGACTAATTGTGCACTACATTGAAACATAACAATTTTCCCTTTATTAGTGTCTAATTAATTTCCACTTAAAAGCTTCCAGGAATCCTCGAACTCTTCTTCTACTGAGACTAGAGCATGTGAACCTCTTATTCCAACACACATGAACACACAGTCACATTTGCATGGTCAATAAAAAATTAGTTTATTCTTGTGGAACTTGAGAAAGTTGGGAATTACTTAGAACCATCATTATAAATATCCTATACAAAGAATGTGCATAAATGATCAAACCATTAGAATTATGCAATCACATTTGCTAAATAATGTCTAATGGTAGTGAAATCAACCAGGAAACAGCATTTGATAAGTAACAATAAGTACGGATCCAAAAGGGCAGTAACTAAATGACAAAATTTACTGAATGTGTTTGAAATCAGAAAATCTATGCTGCGGTACATTTTATTTTGTTTCATAATGCACTCCACTAATCACTGGTATTATATTTAGGATTGATGTGGTTCTAAAAATACCACTAGTGTGTTGGTGTGTAGCTAGGTGGACATCACAAGGCTCCTAAAAGCATTGTTTTCTGAGATTTTGCCTTTCTTTAATATAAAAGGACATAAGACCATCAGAGTCTCATGCTGTTCACTTTCTATTTCTCTGAGCTCTTACTCTTAGAGCCCTGAGTGATCACACTGAGACAGAAGATAGGTAGGTAGAGGCCTGGATCCAGATATATGACACAAGTTTGGTCAATGTGAGTGATAATTATCTGGAGCAGGATAGACCGCTAAAGGTTTTATGGAGAAGGCATTTATTCCATCATTGTCCCAACTCTTTCCAGAATACGTCCCCTGGGTGCCTTGTCCCAAGATGACCAGGATGCTAGATACAGTTTCTACTCAAAGAAATAAATGAAAGCAATTCATTTTGATAGTGATAACAGTTGCCGCCCCGTCTTGTTAGAGCTAATAGCGGTAAAATCATTGTCTCTACTTCTCCCTACAATAAAGATACATGGCTCCTGAAGAACATGGACTGCACTGTGGACTTTGTAGTCTAAATGCTTTGCCTAATTATTAAGACAGAGAATTATGTTCCACACATATTCACTGGACAGTATCCGACACATAATGGGCCTTTAGAAAATGTTACTGGTGGAGTACCTGAATGGATGAGTGAATTATATTTCATCACAAACTTGGTTTTTCTAACTAACCTTCTCCTAGAGTTTTCAACCTGGAAATTACACATTTTCAAATATATTCCATAGTCAGGCTCGCAATACCACATTGCGTTTTTAACACTAAAAATACATACCCCAAAGACAATTCAGTCACCAGCTAAAAAAAGAACCCACATTGGGCACTGATCAGTGCTATTTATAAGTTTTCCTTGGGTAGGAAAAATGATGCCATAACCAACTGTAACTGCTTCCAAATCAGCAGAGAGTAGAGCCAATAATTCAAGAGACGAAAATTGCTTTGGATATTCATATTAAAATGAAAGACAAAATCTCCAGACACACTACCCATCCCTTCATCCCTGCTATTTTTAAATAGCCCCAGCCAGGAAGAAAGCACTTTGGACCACCTGTGTCTCCCCATTTTCAGCACCCTGATCTTGCCTGAGGCAGGCTGCCGAGACCCCTTCCCATTTCCCAGAGCTCTGCAAATGTTGAAGTCACAAGCTGCGCTGTAGTTTTTAGCTGATAAGATTATCACTTCTTGTGTATTTTCTTCTGGAAGATTGTGAAGGCCAGTATGTTCTGGAACTTTCACTTGCTAAGCTCCTCAGAAAGAATTGTTTAATATGTGCAGATTTTATACTTTGTAATCAGTGAAGTCAGAGAGGTTAACCAAGATGAAGTTTGTATTTTGCCAACTGCTTTCCTGTGGGCTTTTTCATCGAAGCTAAATGCTTTATGCTCTGGTCCCTCTCTTGATCAGTTCTTAAATACAAAACTGCCCTGTTGCCTGCCTTTAATCCCAGCACTCGGGAGGCAGAGCCAGGCGGATCTCTGTGAGTTTGAGACCAGCCTGGTCTACAGAACGAGATCCAGGACAGGCACCAAAACTCAAAACTACATGATGAAACCCTGTCTCAAAAAACAAAAACAAAAAACAAAAAAAAAACAAAAACAAAAAACAAAAAAACAAAAACAAACAAACAAACAAAAACAAAAAACAAAAAACCAAACCAAACCAAACCAAAACAAAACAAAAAACCTGCCCTGTAGGTAGCGTAATAGCGAGCATTGTAGCTTGTGTGCGAAATGAAAGGTGATAAAACTTCTCCTGTAATAATAGCAGTTGTGGAAGGACTGCTCCATTATTGTACACGAGCGCTCTTCCTTCAATTTTCACAGAGACACAGCAGAGTTATAAACGGCATCTTTCCTTAAATCCCACACTGGCCCATTATTCCAAAGTGATTCACTATAGCAAAAACACCACACGGTTTTTGTTTCTATTGTAATTACATTTTTAGAATCTAATTAGCACATCAGAAGTAGTCCTTTGAAAGACAGTAAACAGTGTGGATCAGCTTTCCTGGTGTGCCCTCTACCAATGGTACTGTCTGTTCTTCCTGGAGCTGGCCGGAGGAGACAGGTTCATCTTTTATTATTTACTTTTTTTTTTTTTTTTTTGAGCATCTGAATAATTGGTGGTGAGTCGGGTTTAAAGGGAGAATCCAGAAGTGTTTTACAGATATCATGGAAAAAGCCGAAAACAGTTGAAGTTCCATCCTGAAATTTCTCCTGTAAATGATCCCCTTTGGATGTAGCTCAGACTGAAATTGGGGATCACACAGTGAGGTGCAGAGGGATTTCACTCTCTTGAGGTTGCTCTGTTCTGTCTCCGGCTTCTCATCAGCCTTGTCCTAGGAGGACCGGCCCTACTGAGACCCCTTAATTGTTCCATTGTTCCAGGAGATTTCAATACCAGATGGTCTCTCAGAGTAGATGCTATTTATTTATTTTTTCCTTTTGAAATATATGCTTGTTTGGGAATACATTTTTATTTTTAAAATCATAGCCGGACAGTTTCTAGGTGACATTTGTGTTGACATCATCACATTTACTAAGAATCTTAAAAAATATTAAAAGGAGATAGCTCCTGTATCAGACTGTGTGGCTCGAATTTTTAAAAAAGAAAATTATTTAATTGAAAGACATTAGCTGTCATGGAAAGATGTTGTCAAAAATGTGTTGTAAACGACCTGTTTTTAAACTTTCTCCACTGGTCCTGCCGATTGCACTATGTTTATTTCGAGTGTAAAGGTGGAGCTGAGGACCTCACAGGGCCTGGCTCTGTGGAGCTGGGGACCTCACAGTGCCCGGCTCTAGGGAGCTGGCTCTCACCAGTGCTTTATCTTGGAGTAACTGTCAGAAGGGCATTCTTCCTCAGGCCCTCCTGGAAGCAGACTGACAAGCCTGTCCTCTAGAGATGATGAACATCGGGGGATGGATGTGTTCAGTCCACCTACCCTGACACAGCGCCGTGGCACTATTGCTAATTGAATGGTGTGTGACATCAGAGATCTTCCCTTTGAATCAAATGGCAGGCTAATTAAACAGAGCCATGTACATTTTGCATAAGGGAGCCAGCCAATCCCTGAACAGAGCTCCTGTTTGGTATTCACCTGTCAGTATGCTAGCACACTTAAGGCCTTGAAGATCTATTGCACTCAGCATCCATGCAGCTACAGGTTAGTACTGAATATAATGGAAAGAAAAGAATACAAAGTCAAGTCACTCATTAATTTGACAGGTATTTATGAGGCTGTGTGTTGGGCAGGCACTGAACCTCGGGTCATGTAGTCCACTTTCGCGTTGATAGATCAGATAAAGTCTGTGCCATGGAAAGGGCAAATCTGATTTCTGTGAGGCATTAGTAAGCTCTTATAATGCCCTTGTGGACAGGATGAAAAAAGGTGGGTTGTCTCATAGGATGATTGATATGAGTGTCGGATAAATGGATGGTGCCACCATGAAAGAGATCCATGATGCCAGGCCTGGGAGCTCAGAGTTCAGCTCTTTCTGATTCCACATTTGTTATCAGCGCCTTCAATGAAGACTTTACAAAGGGCCTCTTTATCAGCTTAGTGGAAAGTGCTTTGGCTCCAGGTTTAAGTTTCTGCTTTGACAGAAGCCAGGATTTAAAATCTGCAAGTGTCTGTATTCTCATATGTGAAAAAGGAATACCTATACTGTCATTACAGAGTTACTCTGAGAAGAAAAGGAAATGTGTGTTAGCTGAGCACATGCCTACTCACTCAAAACATGTTTCAAGGAACAACTCCTCAGAAGACACAGACAAAAACAACAACAACAAAAAACCTAGCTATTGTGGCCTATAGCAAAATCAAGATTTAAATGACCTTAAATAGTAGAAAAAAGAATATAATAACACTAAAGACATAATGAGGCTATGTAATCATTTTTAAGTTTCACAAGTCCTTTATAATCTTGCTTTTCAGTTAATTCTATTATAAAGTCTGATAGATAGCAGAGTCTTGATCCCTTTTGCACTGTGATAACAGTCTCTCTCTCTCTCTCTCTCTCTCTCTCTCTCTCTCTCTCTCTCTCTCTGTGTGTGTGTGTGTGTGTGTGTGTGTGTGTGTGTGTGTGTGTGTGTGCAAAGATAGTTATTTCTCATGGTTCTGGAGGTTGGGCCATCCAAAGCTCAAGGCAACCATATCTGGTGTGTATCTTCCTGCTGTGTTTTCACACAAGGCTATATTCAGGGAGAGTGTGCTTAGTCCCTTTTCCTTATTCTCCCATTTTCTTTTCTTATACATATACATTTAACAAAATAAAGGATGTAGGTTAAAAAAAGAGTGGCAACACTACTTTAAATCATAATTATCTATTTTCCATCACCACCCTTTCAATTCAGGTAATATATTTTCATCAAAGAACAAAACTTTGTATAGAAAATGGTAATAAATGGCCCTCATACAAGGAGGCATCTCTGGTGAGGACGTTAGGCCCAGGAAATTCATCCATAAACTCAAATTCCTCTTCAACAAGAGACTAAGTGCTTCATTAGGGCAAGAAAAATAAGACTAAAAGTAGAAAATAATATTCAATCTGCCACAATTACAGGCAGTCTAAATTCTGTGAACATATTTTTAGTACGGACAGAGCTACACCCATTACATTGAGAAATACAAGGTCATTTAGCCCACTGTCTTTCCTTCCTTTACAATCTTTTGTATGGTCTGCTACTTAGAGCACAGATACACAATAGAAGGAACTTCAAAATCTAATAGAAATATGTGACACAGATACACGGGATTATTCAAATAACTGACCCACTTCCACTTACATCTGGTGTTTTTTGTTGTTGTTGTTGTTGTTTTTGTTTTTGTTTTTTGTTTTTTTTAACCACTTGGTGTAGACCTGAAAAAGTTGTGAAGTTGCAAAGAAACTGCTTGGATATAGTCTGGGAGTCTCTCAATAATCATTTTAGCTTCTGTCACAGTAGACCAAATTTGTAGAGTACTAAGGGTCTCTGGCCTCATGAATATTAAGGATGCAAACATGGGTTCTGAGTGTCTGCATCCCTTCTGTGAAACTCCTACACTGACACTGATATTCTCAACATTGAACTCTCAGACAACATTGAACTCTCAGATATCAGAATATCTGTGGTCACATACATGGCAGAATCCATCAATGGACAATGAAACTAAAGGAGATCTCAACCCCAAAAGGCATTACATGCGGGGATGCAGGGTTGGATGGGGCGGGGCAGGGCAGAGATTAACACTTACCTTGACACCAATAAATGGCTACAGTCCTCCTAAAACAAAATTTGTTCAAAAAAATTTTTGACAAAGTTCCCAAGTAAAATAATGAATTAATTGACTGCTGCTTCAGAGGTGAGTTGCTGTGGAATAAGGCCATCTCTTCTATGACCACACACATCCTTTGCCGGATTCACAAACAATAGAAGTGTGTGTCTCACAGTTTTGGGGTGGGGAAGTCCACATCCAAGGCGTAAGTGCTGAGCATCTGGTGTGAGCCTTCCTCCTCTGTCTTCACTTGGAAGAAGGGACAGAAAGGGACCCAAGTTCGTGCCTGCCTGCATTTTAATTCTTAAAACCATAACTAGACAGATTCTAGGTGGTTCGTGTTGATACTGTCACCTCTATCTGAGAAGGTTTAAAACGTTTAAAACTATTAAAAGGAGATAGCTCCTGTATCCAACTGTGTGGCAAGTAAAACTTGGACTGAAAATGAAACTGGCATTGTAAAGAAACAGAGAAATGCAATCAGCATGCATTAAAAATGGAATTCTTACTGACTGTGGTGGTTTGGATGAGTGATGCCCCCATAGGGTCACATACAAGGACACTTAGTTCCCACTTGGTGGTGATGTTTGGAAATGTTCAGGTAGTACATCCTTGTTGGAGGAAGTGTGCCCCTGGGGACCGGCTTTGAGAGTTTAAAGCCTTGCTCCATTTCCAGTTCGCTCTTTGCTTCGTGGTCATAGTAAAGATGGGCTCTCTAAGCTTCCTCCTATGCCAGCATGCCTACCGCTTGCTGTCACGCCTCCCCACCAGGACGGACTCTTAGGCCTCTGGAACTATAAAGCAACATTAAACCCTTTCTTCTGTAAGTTGTACTCGTCACGACATTTTATCACAGCAACAGAAAAGTAACCAAAAACATG
The DNA here is from genome assembly GCF_004664715.2 of Peromyscus leucopus. Lineage (NCBI taxonomy): Eukaryota > Metazoa > Chordata > Mammalia > Rodentia > Cricetidae > Peromyscus > Peromyscus leucopus. The sequence continues at coordinate 12,393,736 of NC_051085.1, forward strand.
GATTATACAGCCAATATCAATCAATTATGTCACAACTGAGATATAGGCACAATTCCATGAAAAATTCTTCCTGACTTTCTGATAGCTGGGAGAGCATGATTTGTTTCTGTTGGATCAAAATGTTTTCCTCTGTCACTCTCTTTACTTAATATGGTATTTCACTTCGAAACTTTGTTAAAGGTTTTTTTTGAACAACTTTTGTTTTAGGGGGTTATAGCCATTTATAGGTACCAGGATGAGTGTTAAGCCCACCCGGCACCCCTGTAAGTAATGCCTTTGGGGCTGAGATCTCCTTTAGTTTCATTATCCATTGATGGATTTCTACCATGTGTGTGACCACAAATATTCTGATGTCTGAGAGTTCAGTGTTGAGAATATCAGTGTCAGTGTGGAGTTTCACAGAAGGGATGCAGACACTCAGAACCCATGTTTGCATCCTTAATATTCATGAGGCCAGAGACCCTTAGTACTCTACAAACTTGGTCTACTGTGACAGAAGCTAAAATGGTTGTTGAGAGACTCCCAGACTATATCCAAGCAGTTTCTTCACAACATTTTCAGGTCTATACCAAGTGGCAAAACAACAACACCCTCCCCAGAAAAAAAAAAAACACCCAGATATCGATGGAAGAGGGTCTGTGTCTGTGTCACATATTTCTATTAGATTTTGAAGTTCCTTCTATTGTGTATCTGTGCTCCAAGTAGCAGACCATACAAAAGATTGTAAAGGAAGGAAAGACAGTGGGCTAAATGACCTTGTATTTCTCAACGTAATGGGTGTAGCTCTGTCTGTACTGAAAATATGTTCACAAAATGTGGGTTTCCTTTATTTTTAAGTATAAAATTTGCAGCAGCTCATCTCACTCCTCACAAAATACTGTTATATTAATATTTCCCCATTAGTGGCCTTTTATAAGCCACTCGACTATTAATAAATACTGACCCAGGTCTGATAAGCAGCAATTTTTAACAGAATAATATCTCATGGTGGTAACTAGATATCAAGTAAAGATTCATCAAAATGAAGACTAAATTTTTATGTGTTTTTGTCTCAAAGAGGAGAAATGCTGGTGCATAAATAATCACATACACTTATTAGTGTGCCTAATTAGGGTCATGTAAATTAATGCATAATAGTTCTGATAAGTACCTAGTCAAAATATATTCGTACAGCTCTATAGCAAACACCAAGATGATAGTCACATATATTACATTTTAAATATTTTTGCTGCAACATTTAATCTTTTACAGAATCCTGATAATTAGGATCTTGAAAGAGACTAATAAAATATCGACACAGGAAATGCAAACGTATATAATCACCTCTGTCACAGCGCAGGGTAGAGTCAGGAGCAGGCATTTGTGGGCTTGGCAATCCATACGTTTTACCAGGTAGAAAGAGTTGAACAAAGGATCTTCAAGGGCATATGCAAGTGGAATATGTAAACAGATGCATAAAATCCCATACTGTTTTTTAAAAAGGCTCTACAAATTCAAAACCTCAGCACTGAAAACGTTCATAAAAATCTTCCCTAGATGAGAGTGATAGTTTTGAAAGCCTCCAGGAGCTGGTGATGGGACATGGACCAAAAAGTGAAAGTAGAAACGGTGTTTGCAGCAAGATGAGAGTGCATGGTTCTTTAAAATGGATTGGGGTGGGGTGGGGGCTGGGAGAGGGGCATGGGAGGAGGGATGAGAGGGGAATCTGTGGTTGGTATGCAAAATGAATAAAAAATTTCTTAATAAAGAAAAAAAAAGAATACAACTAAAAGCATGGGAGTAGGTCAGAATCAACAAGTGGACTCTGTTGAGAACAGCTTCATCCTTTGACAGAGAGAAAGTGGCCCCGAGACACTCCTTGCATTGCTCAGGATAACACAGTTAATAGTATAGGGTTAGCCATGTCTTCAACCAATCCACAAATATTTGAATTACATACTATGTTAGTGTGCAGTGGATAAAGAGAATACAACAGAGGACAAAAATGGTTTTGTTTCTCATGGAACCCCAGTTTATGTACTGAAAACAGCAAGAGAACCTGCAGCACTATGAGGAAACGCTGGGCGGCATGGGAACATTCAAGCCAGGAGTGGCCTTGGGCATCTGTATTCTGGGAACATAAACGAAGGCATAAGGAACCAGATTTGAAAACTCAAAGTCACAAAGGAAATACTGCTTATGGGGAAGGTGCCCGTGAGGACTTTTGTCATGTCTTTTAATGTAGACTTAATAAATTCTTCTTCTGAAATTACTTTCATACCCACCAACTTTATCTACTAGTAAAAAAAGGCCTTTCTCTCATATCTCCAAAATTGTGCCATTCTGTAGGCATCTAGTAAGTACTTTTTGTGAATAAGGCACTGTGTTAGATTTGAGCAACACAGAATGAGTGTGGTTGATGCCTTCCCCCCGGGAGTAACAGTACCACAGCAGACAAGAGGCAGGCAAGGGGTAGGTGCATACTATACGTCAGTACTGTGCACTAGTCTCAGTTCATAAGAGCACACCTGTAACTGCCAGTGTGTCTCAAGTAGTGCATACAATAAGACATTTGGGAAATAAAACCAGAACAGTGCTTTTAAGAACCTCCACATTAATGCTTCTCTGACTTCTTGTCACTTTTTTAAAAAGTTACTGTAGATGTTTAAAATGTCCGTTCTCTATGTGATGGCGGTATACCTACTCTTCTTTACTTACATAAAATATTAATATACTTGCAGAAATTTAAAGTAACTGAGAACTCTTGATTAATTAGTGCTTTCTTTGGGAAAAGATTTGTTTATTTTTTTATGTGTGCATTTTTTATGTGTATGTTTGTTATTTTATGAATTCATGTGCCTCACATGTGTACTTGTGCCTGGAATTCAGAAGGAGACATGAAGGTGCCCTACAACTGGAGTTTGAGCCATTTGATACGGTTACTGGGAAATGTACCTAGATATTCTACAAGAGCAGTAAATGCCTTTAGCTACTGAGGGCCCCATGTTAGTGCTGTCTTAATGACTGAAATCAAAATAAATTAAACAACGAAGATTGACTGAGGTGATTTCCCCACTGTCAGAATGTATAAATTATCTTATTAAGAGGAAAAAATCTTAATAAAATAGAAATACATAGTTGATTTTGATTATTTTTTTCCTATTCCAGATGTTTATGTCTAGTAGGGCTCATGTGCTAGGTACATTTTTATTTTTTTCTGAGATCATTTAACAGTGAAAAAGAGAACATTTATTAGAATCTGCACTGGCAAGTTTTTCCAAAGATGTTAATTTTATAATGTAAAAAAATTCATGCTATCATCTTCCAACATTCTCAGGTGCTTCGTACATGTCAGACATTTCAAAATAAATTTTCCTGTAATATCTTGGTTAGCCATCACAACTTGATAAGGTTGGGGATACTGTTATTCTAGTTTCATAGATGAGAATTATGGTGGTTAATTTTTATAGTCAACTTGACTGGATTTAGAGACACTGAGGAGATACACTGATATCTTTGCTAATGTTTTCTTTGGAAAGCCAGCTTCCTTCTGCGGGTTGTACAAATGTACTAGCATCATTGGGGAGAGGTAAAGTGTTGTCCAGAGGGCAAGATGCTCTCAGTTCCTCAGTTGCAAACCCGTTGTCAAAAGCCTCTAGTCAGCCCATGGGAGTTAATGACGAACAAGGCATCTGTGATTCAGTGAGTCCCATCCCTAGGGGTAAATAAGGTCTATATATTTAGCCTTGGCACCTGTTATGGGTACAATGTGAACTGTCCTTAAGAAAGTGCCCTTGTGTTAAGGTTACCCAGCAAGTAATACTGAGGGGGTGCTGCCTTTCAACAATGCTAAAAACACTATGTATTTAGCCACTGAAGGGTTGCTGGGGATAGGAACAAGTTTGAGGAAATAGCTAACTGAGGACATGCCTTGGAAGGATACGTTCCTAGACCTTCTTCCTTGCCTGTGATTTCTGGCCACCATGGGGTGGGCAGCTTCCTTCTTTCAGATCATTCCGCCGTTGTAGAGTTCCTCATCTCAGACCCTGAGCAACAACCCTCTGCCCGTGAACAGAAACCAAAACAACTCTTTTCTATTATTTGTAAGTCCTTTATATCAGACGTTTGGTAATAGCAATAACATTTAGTAACACAGTATTTATGGTGCTAGTGTATGTTTAAGGCACCTGTATTCCAAATAAGCCATTCTCTATTCTATAAGGACCAGGGCTGCCCACACTGCATGTTTTCCCAAATATGATAACTCTTAGGTTTCTTTCTTTTTTTATATAGGTTTTTTAAAATACCATTCAGTTCTACATAACAGCCACAGATTCCCTTGTTCTCCCCCTTCCTGCCCCCTCCCCTTCCCCCCAGCCCACCCCTCATTCCCACCTCCTCCAGGGCAAAGTCTCCCCCGAGGACTGAGATCGACCTGGTAGACTCAGTCCAGGCAGGTCCAGTCCCCTCCTCCCAGACTGAGCCAAGCGTCCCTGCATAAGTCCCAGGTTTCAAACAGCCAACTCATGCAATGAGCCCAGGACCTGGTACCACTGCCTAGATGCCTACCAAACAGATCAAGCCAATCAACTGTCTCACCTATTCAGAGGGCCTGATCCAGTTGGGGGCCCCTCAGCCTTTGGTTCATAGTTCACGTGTTTCCATTCGTTTGGCTATTTGTCCCTGTGCTTTATCCAACCTTGGTTTCAACAATTCTCGCTCATATAAACCCTCCTCTTTCTCGCTAATTAGACTCCCGGCGCTCCACTCGGGCGCGCGCGGGGGTGGGGTGGGGGTGGGGGGTGTTTCTTTCTTATCTACCTGGGGCTGAATCCTTGACTTGAACTCAGTTTCGGGACATGACCACTCTCCTCCTCATCTCTCCCAGAGGATGTGAGCATATGGCTGAGTTATCAACAGCATCCTGGGGCTCTATTCAGAATGGGCTAGGTCTCCCAGGACCATGACACAGGGCTGCCATGGGCCACTATCTGCTCATCACCACTTAGGAATGCCTGCCAAATTTAGGAGAAAGGAAGGGCAGTCAAGGTCTTAGAAGAATCTTTTAAAAGGCAAAAGCAACCTCATGGATAATTAAACACCATTCCCAATGTTAGAGCGACAGCATGTGTTCATTAGGTCTCCGTTGGCTTTCACCACCATCGATGACTCACCAGCTTTTCTATCCAAGCTGCAAACCCCACTGTTTGCTGCTCTTCTCTCCAAGATCAGCAAACATTTGAACTTACTCAGAATGGTGCTGAGTTATTTGGCCAAAGTGTCATCCTGAAGGCTATACTTCAGGTAGGTAAAAAGTATGCATTCGTCTAATGTGTGATGAGTCTGGCTGTCCTTAAGTATATCTTACAGGCTAAACCAGGTCATAAGAAAGATAGAAAGATCACTCATTTTAGTCAACATAATCTTCAAAATGTAGTCTCAAGGTAACAGTAACCTGGACCTGCTGGAAGCCACAGAAAATGATTATTAAGTGATCAATGGGCTATGGCAGCATATGAGAAATACTAAGGGAGGTCACGCTTAAGTTTATTAATGATAGAGTTTACCTGGTTTTATTTCTTCACTGTGGCTATAAGCAAAATTAAACCATCAATCATATTCCTACTTAAGTAAAACCTGGGACAATAATTCAGATACATAAATGCCAGGCTAAAAGACATTAAAACATCTGAAAAGCAATGAGGAATAATGAAAATTCCGTAGAAAAAAATCAGAGAGCAGATATTTGGGGCATAATATGGGGCTGGAAATAATAATTGGTCTTTTTTTCTGGATAAGCTTCAGCTCAGTGAGTCCATGAACTAAAGCTTTTTTCTAGTCTCCTTCTCATGCTTTTCATTCCTTTAAGAGCATTAGGGTGCATCTTCAGCCCCCAGTCCTTCATCGTGTGCCCAAATCACATTGTCTTTATTCACAGAGAGAGGATGTCACTCCATCTCAAGCAAGGACAAAAAGATCACATACTGGATCTCTCAATAGAGCAGCAACATTGACACTACTCTTGCTGAATTAGGTTTGATCATGTTTGAAATATGCCTGCTTAGGAAGAAGACGAATCAATGAGGGAAGCAGAACAAGAGCAGGTAATGGTGGTTATATAAACAAGGCACAGTGACACTTACAAATGAAAATGTAAAAAAAGGGGGGGGGAGAAAAAATACATTTAAGGAGATTCTTTTTCTGAGGGGAGAAGAATTCATAACACAACAAATGATTGGCTTCTGTAGAAATGTGATTCTCTGTTGACTTCAGAAAAGGGAAGAAATAGCTCACTGAATGGCCATTCCTTTCAGGGCAAAGCCATTCCCATGCATGCATATGAACATCCCTGGGCAAAACAGAAGATGCAAGAAGTGTTTTTCACCTCCATTCAATCAGCAGTTACCCAACAGCCAGCCAAAAGAAAGAAACGTCATTCTGCTATGATAAGGCTGTCATCAGCGAATACATAATGACTTCTTTCCATAATGCAAGATATGTTAAGAACCCATGGTGATTTCTTACACATATGGCATCATATGCTAAGAACCCATGGTGTCTTCTTCTTACACATATGTCATCATATATGAAGAACATATGGTATCTTCTTCAATGGATGTATTGTTAGGCACAGTATTGGGCTACAAATGAAATGGGGCATCCTTACAGGTAAATTTTATTGCCTCTACACTATATATTTATGTAAAATGAAAGTGCCCTCTAGTGGTTAGTGAAGATTTCTTTTAGATTTGAATACCTTCCTGCATAACCCACCTTTAATGGTTTATAATCACTAATTCTCAAGACTTTTTGTTTTGTAAGTTTTTGATTATATAGATATTATCCACCACTCCTTATGATGTTAGAAATTTAAACCTATACTACTTAAGTTTTAAAAAGTATTGGTTCATTTTAAAATAATAACAATGAATCTGTTAACATCAACAATATTGTTACAAAAGATATTACACGTGCAAATAAAAAAGTTTAGGAAGTTAGGAAAGTACCTACTATTTTATACATTTCCAAATCTACTTAACATATGGCTTACTACAGGCTCCTTGTGGACTGTCTTAAATGCTTCACTAGTCTATTGTCATGTGCTTTTTGTGTTGGTAGAGAAATAAAAAAAAGACCTCATGCAGATCTGTAGTTGAGAAGGGGAAAAGCAATTTAATATCTTTTATGTGATTTTGAGCATTATTCTTTATACTACACTCAAATTTGACAAGCAATAGTGTCTTAAAGGGTCGTTGTAATGTTGAATCTGAAACCATATCAATCAATTCCAGCACATTAAAATATATTGAACTATTTTTCACTTTAAATGGATGGATTTTCAGCAAGCATAAAGTCTAAAGTAATACACTGGACTCTTACAAAGTACTGGAGTGATTTCTGAAAATTTTCTAAATGTTGACACATTTCATTACCCAAAACTGACATTCATTAATATCATCAATTACTTCATCAGAAAAGCTGTCACACTAGCGGTGGCATAAATATAGATTTTATATTACTTTCACTTAAAATCTTGAGTGCTGTCATTATAAACAAATATTACTCACCTTGTTCGTTTCTTGACAAAATGTTTGTAAAATAACTAAGTATGAATAACGATACATTGTCAATTCTTCTTTCAGGTAAATAACTAATGAAAAAGTGGCTAGTTCAGCTGGCAACTCAAACAATTCATGTGACCTTTTCTCTCAGGAAAACATTCATATTGGTGTATGCAGCAGAAATGTTTGGTATGTATACTGTAATTCAGGACATAGCATATTAGTAAAAGCACACTTAAGGGTTGATAGTGTAGTTAGTAATTTTTACTGTTTCATTACATTCCTAAGTAAAGTTGCCTCTTCTTGCTCTCCTCTTAACAAGAATGCTTGACAATCAGTTTTGTGCCACTCACCACTTAGTTTTTGCACCAACCATATAAAGTACCAATGTAATGAAAAGAACAAAATCACTGTTGTTTTCTAAGACCCTTCCAACAATGATTAGAGGAATACAGGAGTCTATGGGCCACACTCTGATTTTTCCCCCTTTATGCTCACTGTAAATGTTTAACCATCAAAATGATCACAGACTAAAATCGTTCCACTTGACCCTAAAAGAAAAAGAGATAACTATGCTAAAATGTTATATGTGATGTACTATGTAGACATCCGGTTTAAATAAAAATATAATACATGATTTATAACATGGGAATCCAATAGGTTTAATAAACATCTCATAATTCTTGTGTGTTTGTTTGTTAGAAAACATGATCACTCGGAGAAATCCTGAATTCTAAGCATCCACTATCTGTCTATGAAACATACATTCAGATAAGATTGCTTCTTCGGTCCATTTCAAAATCTCCTCATTTCTCCTGAAACCCAGTTCTGATCATCAAAATACATGTCGTAGCAGCAACAACTGGAGAAGCGTGGAGGGAGCTATGTACAATTAACAGTAGTAGTAAGAGCAGAATGGCCATATTGCATGCCTGTTAATCAAGGAAAGCTTCCAAAAAATGTTGACTGGACTTCCATCCTTGTTGATATAGAAAATCCAAAGTAAGACATTGTGGATTTTGAGAAGTAATTCTACACATTGATTCCTAAGCCCATATTTTGCCATACCCATTGTATCGTCTAGGGTAGATTTGCTAGGACATCATTCTGATTGTTACAGGATACCCGTGACTACATACTGTGTTCAGTGGTTAAATCATATCAAAACTATTTCCCCTTCCCATATGAGAATACTGTAGATGGTCACATTTGAAAAATGTGTACCACACATGGATGACCCTGTGAAGGAGAAGTGGATGAGATCTACATGAGTGGACTGGGTGTGTGGGGGGGCATGGAAGAGGGTGAGGAGGACATGCAGAGATGACCGGCCACACTAGTGGAAGCCCATGAACTGTGGACTGGTGGCTGTGGAGCCCCCATGGGTCTGGACTAGGCCCTCTGGATACAGAAGATGGTTATTTGGCTCGAACTGCTTGGGGTGCACCCAGGCAGGGGGATTGGGATCTGTCCTTGGTCTTTGGGCAGGCTTCTGGGAATCCGGTGCCTATGGTGTGACGCCTTACACAGCCTTGGTGTAGTTGGAAGGGGCTTGGACCTGCTTAGGCTCAGTATGCTGGGCTCTGTTGACTCCCCATGGGAGACCTTGATTTGGAGGATGTGGGGATGCGGGGTGGCTTGGGAAAAAGGGCTAGGGGGTAGGAGGAGGTAGGAGGGGGTATCTGTGGATGGTATGTGGAATGAGTAGAAAATTTCTTAATAAAGAATAATGAAAAGAAAAAAGAAAAATGTGTACCACAACTGTTTTCACTTCTTTTCCCACATAATAAACTATTGAAAATTATACATGGATTTTTAAGAACTACAATAAAACTCCACTGCTGTTTTCTAAAACCAACAGAGGTCTAAGAGTTTTATTGCCATATTAAAACTTAATGTCTAAACTAAGATTAAAAACTGGATGTTTTGATGCTGGTCTAAAATGAGCACTCAGAGGAAATTAATAAAATAATTTTGATATTAAAACCCATGTAAAATGCTACATAGCATATGCAATTTCTACTTTGACATCTCTCTGCAAAGGTAAGGAGAGGGGAAATTTTGCATTTAAGTGTAAAAAGCTGATGAATTGGCATTTACTAGTGAGATGAAATTAGCTTTCTTTTAAAGGACAGTGTGCGATGTTGATAGTAACACAGCTTGGAAAATGTGTAAATACTACTATTTTAATTAACAGAGATATGAGGTGAGTTCACATTTATCCTCAAAGATATTTGTGTTTGTCAGCTTTATGTAGTGTAAGGGATTTATGCATTTTGACCATTTTGATACATATAACATTGAGATTTATAAGATAATTACTCAATTTGCTGTTTTAAGACCAATACAGTAAAAAATTTAATGAATTGCATCACAGTGGATATTTAGAAGATGTTTTAGAGAAGCACATTATTTGGGACAACATGTGTCCTGCCTCTGCTCATGGAGAAGAAATAAATAATTATCAGAATTGTCTTTATTTCATGAGATAAGACAAAAATGCCTATTAATAAAACATTGAGTTAAAATTTTACATACTAATAAGTATAGGAATATATCAGGAAAAAAAAACCTGGAGCTTTGCAAGTTCTTTCCAGACCCTAAGTCTCAATAACTTACTTATCCTTGTTTGACTGGCCTGTATAGTGGAAAATAGTCCAATTTTATACTTACCCCATGGTTCAGTGAACACGTAAATATAAATACAAGAAGAAAACAACTCTTTCACAATATTTTGACTTAGCCACTGAAGTACCTTGGCATCTGCTTCTTGAAGCAGGAAAAGCCCAAGTAAGGGAGCCACAGACAGAGCAGTGAGGTGGCTCTCCTGGCAGCGGCGGCGGCACCCCATATAAGAGCGAAACTGTGAAATGCCCTTAGAGCCATCCTCGCTCCCTGGGAGCTGATGCCAGGCTGTCGTGGAGGACCCATGATTCTCAGTCAAGAAAGTACAAAACAAGAGGGCAGCAGTCTGCAGAACAGCTTTGCAAAAACTGGCAAGAAGGAAGCAAGGGTGAACGACCTGGTTCCAATAAGCCAGGCCTTCTTGGGAGAGAACATTCAACTCCTCAGCACTCCCTCTTTAACAATGCAGATGCAGAGGAGGTAAGGCCAAGGAGGCTGACTTTCCACCAGAAGTCTCCCGGAGGCTGGAAAGGGAGTCTGTTGGTCATGATCTAAGAAGTCCTTTCTCATTACCTACATATATACCAGAGAAAGTGAACTCTCTAGAAGGCATTTTCCTCAAAACAACGAAGCTTCTAAGATGCTAAAGTACAAGAGAGTTGGCAAGGGATGGGTAATTAGTAGATGAAAACTCTTCTTATAGAAGTGACTTGTCAATCAGACATATCCATATATTTCTAAAGTATTATCCAGTATAATGAATTAAATAGTAACCTTGGATTGAGAATGTCATATATCCTTTTGTATTAAGCATCATCATTTTTTAATATGAAGCCCAAGAGACTGGAAAATATAGAACTACATTTGTCTTTGAGCCAAGATTGTTGAACATTTTAAGCAGAAAATTAAGTTTACATTAAATATTGCCTGCCAGGGCTTTTTTCCAATTTCTCTTCCATAAATATAAAAGTCGATCTAAAGAAAAGAGTTGCTAGACTTATTTATAGTTTTCAACAAGCTTTTCACTGAGGTCTGAAGGGTAATATGTAGAGAATCAAACTTATGAGCTAATGAAAACATTGCATGTGAACTTATTCTCTCCATACCATAGTAGCAGGGAAACGTTTTACCATGGAATGGTTGGGGGGGAAATTATGCCATAGTTTCCAAAGAAGACAAATCTAACTACAACCTCAAATTCTTATAGCTAACAAAACTCTTTCAAGTTTTCAAGTCCCTAGTAGGAGGCTCCTTGAGGATGATCAACACATTTATTGTACAATAGCACCCAAGGATGCTATTAATTGTATTATTTATATAATAGCATTCCAAGGATGTTTAATGCATTTATTACCTATAGCAACTAAGGAACAAAAGCTCTGCCTATATCAGATACCAATTAAGGATTCAGGAGAAGTAGATCAATAAGAAAATTTTTGGGATTCTAGACTCTTTACCTCAGAGGGGAAGGAAATCAAAAGTTTCATTCAGCTTATCTGGGTGATGTGTAAGGCTCTAAGAAAGGAATGTCTAGAGCATTACCACTCCAAGTCTCCAAACTCACATGTACTGTAAATGTATTAAAAATGCCTTTAGTAGTAGAAAGGCAACTTTATTTCCTAACCACATAGCTTATTTCTTCCTCATTGATGCTCAGAAAAATCTATTGCTTTTCAAGTCATTTGTATTGTAGATATGGCCTTGAACATGATTAATATTTGCTGTATGTATGCTTAACTGATGATAGAATTATATTCTCCCATAATTTTCAACAATAAGTGCATGTAACAGAACTTTCAATATATTTCCACTTATATAAACTCATTTAAGCAATCAAATGTCCTTTGGAAAAACAGAGTTTGGCAACTCCATGGTGTAAACTTGCAGAGTATAAATATCTCCTGAGGTTGAATAATGCAGGCAGAGGCACCAAAATTAGATGTTCAGGCTGAACAATAAATTATATAAATGAAGAAACAGAACTGTCATTTTTTATTCATTGAAACAAATACTTCCATTTAGAAGAATCAAACAGGAATGAAATATTATGTATAGTACATTGAAAACTACAGTATTGATTATAATGACCAAAATAAAACCCAAAAAACTAATAATAATTAAAAATATATTATGTCTTCATCCCCAGAGAAGTTATTAGGCCAAATGTGTGACTGTTAAATAATAGGATGCTGTACTATTTTGGTCTTCGTTTAAGGTAGGGCTAACTATACAGTGTCTTAAGGGAAACAATACCAGGTGTCATATGCTTTCATTTTGGCATTGTGATTTCATACTTGAAAATACATATACTAGTAAATTATGAGGACTTACTTCTGAGCAGAAAGATTATGGTTCAATTAAACTATTCTGTTTATATCTTAATTTTAAAATAGATCTGGCACAGCCATATCTGAATCGAATGGCAGAAGTCATAAAGCCAGCACAGCTGCTTGACAAAGATCCAGCAAAGCTGAGCTGCATGATGGCTGACACAACACCTTTGGTTTTCATCTCCATCTGTTGCATACTTTTAATATTCCTATAATTTGGGGATATTAGATTGATGGAAAATTCCTTATGAATCATTTATGCCTTCTCCCAGGAATGCTGCTTCTAAGCTTCCCCCAGGACAGTCCTGAACATACTATTCTGCCTGCTTTTAGGGAGATATCCTTATCTACTTGAAGGTCTTCCTTATACCTTGGAGGTTGTAACACATAAAGAATCCAGAGGTCTCTTTAGGAAGCTATGAGACATTCTTGGAACATCTGTCCCTGTACTTACACAGGAACAAGATATTCAAAACAAAGTAAGCTTAAAAAGGTCACCAAGATTTGTTGGGCTAGAGGAGCTGGCCACAGTTCAGATTACAAGCTTCTTCCCACTTTACATTCAGACAATTATGTGGCATATACCTCTGCCCTGCACAGAGACATATTGATGAGCAAAGTATGGAGTGAAAAGATGATAAATGAAATGTCAGGACCTCTCTCTCTTAGAAAAGTTAGCTCATGCAGAGCCACTATGGTGATGTATGACCAAGGAACAATAGAATGCCAGGATTAGACATATAGCAAATTCTATAAAGATATAAAATATAAACATTGTATTATGCCAAAATTTGAATAAAAACTGTAGCAGCTTTTGCCTGAGGATTTTTTCCTGGGAACTCTGATCACTAAGAGTTAATATTACACTGCTTGGGACACGGCAAAATACCCAGGATTGCTTGAGGATTTTGTTTTGGTCTAGTGTCCTTGAAGTAACCAAAGCTACCAGCCTGAGAACAGGCACTCATGTACCTCTAGATTCTTAAAATTGTGTTATGGGTTTAATCAGTAAGAATGATAACTTTGTTTATTAATGAGGTCAACACTTGAGGGAAAAGTGATTGGAAATGATAACTCTGTTCTGTCATAGTTTATTAATGATGACTAAAAGGTGAGCAAAAGGAAGTAAAACACATGTCCAAAACCAACAATGACATGATCTATATTTTGGAATATCATGAATGTACTTCTGCTTGCTTAACTTTGTATTAATAAAGAAACATTCTGGCTGCTAGTCAGTCAGGCTGTAAGATTCTCCCAACTACCGTGGCCTGGCTCACTTCCTTCCCCAGCTGCCAACTTCTTATATCCTCTGCTGGGACCTATCCCTCTGGGAATGACTCTCGTATGTTTCCTCTCTGTCCATCTCTCCTAAAATGAAACTAAGAAGTGTCCTGTGTCTAATTCATCTGTCACTGCTCTTGCATCCACCCATCTTCTGATCCTGCCCTCATCTGGAGCTGAACTCCAACATAGAGGTATTTGAAAAGTTACCACTACTTAAGAAGACATCCATGTGCAAAATACTTTCTACAGTCATTGCTAAATCATGGCTTGTTTTCCTAATTATTTCATTATTTAAGTCTTTTTATTTGACATTTAATATTCCCCTCTGAAAGTCAGTAGCATGAGCATTTTTGACTTCTCTTTCTAGGAAAAATTAAAACAAACTAGTACTTATATTTAGGCCAATACTACATTTTGCAAGAATAGTTGGATCTCTTGTTAAGTTTGAAACCTAACATCAAATCACACATCTGTTCAAAATCTAAGAATGATGGAGAACGTTTTAAAAAAATTTAAAGGAAATGTAAAACATTTATGAAAGCTAAAACACAAATGAGTGTCTGAACTTTTGAAAATTTGCTGAAACAACTAGATACCTAAAATGGAGACAAACAACAAACAAAATACTGGTCCTGATCTTCCCTGGTGCATAAAATATGGTTAGTCCTAACTAGAATGCAAACTATTTTCATTAACATACAAGCTTGATGTGCATCTTATTCATGATGTATCACTGGAGAAGTTCCTTGAGACAGATAAAGGTTTCTAAACCAAATACAAAAGTTAAATAAACAAACCACACAAAGCCCAGCAGAGCTGGCAATCTGCTGCTAAGGAAGCTGAGGTGAGAAGATTCTTAAGTTTAAGTCTTAGCTGGGTGAGATTTCAAATAGACTGTCAAAAGAAGTTTGGGGGTATAGTGTAAGGGTAGAGCACTTGACTATGAAACCCCAAATCTAATCATTAGTGCCACAAAGTGAAAAAAGAAAAATGAAAAGCTTATAAAAATATAGAATAAAGCATATAAAAAAAAAAAAACAAGAAAGCAAACACAGCTGAAGCAAAATCTAATAATATAAATCAATAAAAAAACCTAAACCAGGGAAATATAAATGAAAAATAAACCTGAATAGTAACAAAGTCAACTATACTGGCTAGTTTTATATCAACTTGATACAAGTCATCAGAGAGGATGGAATCTCAATTAAGAAGATGCCTCTATGAGATCAAGCAGTAGGCAAGCCTGTAAGGCATTTTCTTAGCTAGTGATTGATGGAGAGCACGGGGCAGCCCATTGTGTGTGGTGCTATCTCTGGGCTGGTGGTCCTGGATTCTATAAGAAATCAGACTGAGCAAGCCATGGGGTATGGTGGTATTTTATTTGTACTGAAATGTGATTTTAATTGTATGTTAATAAATAAAGTTGCCCGGGGGTCAGAGTTATTAGAGCCATAGAAAGAGTGTGGCAGTGGTGGCGCACACTTTTAATCCCAGCACTTGGTAGGCAGAGCTAGGTAGATCTCTGTGTGTTCAGGGATACAGCCAGCATTAGAGACATATACCTTTAAGACCTGGAGGGCTGTACTTACAGGCAGTGACGAGGCAGTCAGGTGTTTGGGTTTACAACCAATAAGAAGGCAGAACAGCAAGACTATATTAAAGACAAACACACAGGAAGTAGCTCTCTTTCGGTGAGGTAGGACCACCACAGGAGGAATGGTAAGGTTTTAGCTCTGAGCTCTGACCTCGTGGCTTTCTCTTTTACATTGGTTCTGTGTTTCTTATTTAATAAGACAGTTGGTTACATCTACAATGGGGAGCAAGCCATAAGCAGCACCCCTCCATGGTCTTTGCAACTGCATCTGCATCTGCCTCCAAGTTCTTGCCCTGTTTGAGATCCTGTCTTGACTTCCTTCAGTGATGAACTACAATGTGAAAGTGTAAACCAAACAAACCCTGTCCTCCCCAAGATTTTTGGTCATGATATTTATCACAGCAATAGCAACTCTAACTAGGACATCATCTCAATTGAAAATGGCCATAAGAAGTGATCAGGGGCATCATTAGAAGAGATAAACTCATGGCCAATAAAAATATGAAAACAAAAGAAACCTAAACATCATTCATCAGCTGGGAAAATATCAGCTTCAGTCACAAAACAATTAGAATCTCCAATCTGGGTGGCTATCCAATCCAAACATGGATTCTCATGCTCCCATGGGAATGAAGTTTCTGTATAAAACACCCTAACCACAACATTAAGCAGCTCCAGCCCTAGCCTGAGACAGACAGAAACATATCCCACCAGACATACAGAAGAATGTTCCTGGTAGCTTTATTCGCAAGAACCCTAAACCATAATCAAAGCAAGTGTCTAAGGACAGGTGAACAGACAAAGATGGTGGCATATCCATTTAATACATCATGCCTGGGTGTTAAAACTTAATGAATTTTTAAATTAATGGTGAAATTAGATGAGTAAATTTCAAGACAAATTATCTTAAGGAAATAAAGATGGGTTTCATCTGTATGAAGTTCTAGAACAAAGAACACTAACCGATGGTGGAAAAAAATCAGATGACTTACTGGGGGTAGATGGGATTTATGAGTACAAAGATATAAGGGGATAGGTAGAAGCATTCAATATCTTGACTATAAGAGTCATTAAAAGGATAGGAGAATTTTTTAAAACTGATGAAGATGCATATTTAAGGTGCATTCCTTTTATTAAATATAAATTACATATTTTGAAATGATTAAAATAGACTCTCTGATATGAATTAGATAAAGGCATTTTTCACATCAGTTAGTGGGAAGGCTATTTAGTGTAGACAGACAGATGGACTTAGGTTTCTGATTCAGTGGACATGGATTTATAAGTTCTCATTGCTGCTGCTGCTGTGCTGCTCAAATACCACATTTGAGAAGGTTGGCTTTATAATACACAGGGAAATAGTTACAGAAGGAGAGCCTTGCAGCAGTTGGACAGACAGCAATCATTAAAGCCACAATGCCTCTCTACTTAATGGAATGAAATCCAGCATTTTGAATAAAAATAAAAATGAGTTTTCATTTGTTTTCATGGGCTCAAGAACTCTGTGGAAACTCATATGGCTGTACGGCATATGCTTTCTTTCTCTGCCTCTGTAGATCAGTCAGACTTTTCATCAGATTCCCAAGAGAATACAATCAGAAAAAAAATTCAAAAGAACTGAAGTAACTTATGACCATCTTTTTCGTTTTAAAATTTCACGTTTTCTTCATCCATAAACAATAGGCACACATGGATGCTTACAACTTCATTTTTTATTCATGCCTAACACTCAGAAGTTTTAGACATGAGACTTGGCACAGATATTATGTAGGTCACTAACTGCAAAGAGGATTGATAGGCACATAGCATCCAGAGAGTAACTTCAAGAACCTTCTGGGGCAATAAAATTGCCTCTGTTAGGGCAATTCTTTTTCAAACAAGTTTGAAATGAAAATATTCTGTTTGATATTATTTTACCACATCCATCCTTCACTGTCCCCAGGTTCAATGTAGTGTACATTCATGTAAAATGAATAATTCTATTGTATACTTGGATAACATATAAACAATACAGCATTTATGGATATAGGATCATTTTTATTTGTCCAAATAAAATTTCATGTGGAGATATGTAAGCATTATACATGGTCAGGATTACTTATCAGTCTCTTGACAGAATTGTCAAATCTCATATTAGAAAGTGGCACACCTCTCCACTCACTCTCTTCTACAATTCTCCTTCTTCCTTACAGAAATACAAGGTGTATATTTTTAGTTTTCTGCTTCATTTGGTCTCTATCCTAGAGACATATTTAGGGGGTCATTTTAGCTTTCCAACAGATTTCCAGAAATCTCTCCATATTCAATTATTTTCCAAAAAATAGACAATGGTAAACACTCTCCCAGCTCTACTACTAGTGGATTACACACACACACACACACACACACACACACACACACACACACACACACATACATTTCACAATAAATAAAGGAAAATCTTTACATGCACAGTCCACTGATACATCATGAGGCAGAGATGGACAGAAAACAATCTGAGTGTCAGGTGTTATGAACATCACCTTTTTCTATATGCTCAATTTTATACAAAAGGTTTGATTTTTTATTCATTTATGTGTTTCAACAGGTTACAGTGTGTTCTAGATACCATATGCACATTGCACTGTGATGAAAAAGAAAACATTTCTTTTATCTGAATTTTGTTTCCTTCTTCATTTGCTAGTGTTTGCATAAAATCACCTTGCAGAGTAATATCTTTTCTCTCTTCTTGTCTGGACAGTTGCTGTTGGCTTTTAATTTGGGAAGTCTTACTGCGCCTCACTGGTTTCAGCTCAATTGTTCCCCCAGCCAGCAGAGTATTTCATCTCTACTGAAGGTCACTGCGGGCTGCCGAGGCTCTGAAAACACACCATATTTTCATTCTTGCTGCAGTCTACCCCTGCAGGGCCATTAAGAGAAATGGAAGCAGGCATGCGACTTTTTCTATTAACCATTATTGAGTTTGTTGTGATATAAAGTGAATTAGGCCATCAGCGAGCAAGGCTCCTCCATAGCGGTTATTTTGGTATTTAAGCAGTTTGCCTGTGTACTGATAATTATTTGCGTAAATTATACCATGTCATCTGCTTTTGGATGCTACTCTTCCAACCATGTCACTACCAGTTGCAACAAGCCAGTGATGCAGGAAGAGGCTGGTCTAAGGACACCCGTAAAGCGAGCACCACGTTGGCCATCTGTTGGAGGTGGGATGGCACTAAGCATAATGTGGACCTGGAATACATCCAGTATTGTTTATTCTGTCACATATCAAATGAGCGCTGAAATCAAATTGATGATTTTTTTTTTCCATTCTAAGGGGACAAGAAATGGAAAGCAGAAACTGAGCTGAGTTTAACTCTAATCCAAGTGCATAAGTGACAACTTCATCAAAGGGTGGGCAAAAAATGAATAAGAGAACATTTTACAAGAAAGAACTTAATCAGTGGGCCACAGATACACTAAAATGATATCTCTGTACTCTTATATTAATGTTACTACCAAAATCAATCTCTCCCGTGTGAGTAAGTTAAATAAATCATCATCGGGACAATTTATTTCTAAGATTGTAAAAGCAAAAAAAAAAGTTTTTTAAATTCACATTTCAGGACTTTAAGAATGTTTTAGATCATTTTATAAGTCAGTGTTTCAGGTTAGCTTACATAAAAGGAATAAACTATGAATCAGGAAGGTGTTTTTTATGTTTTGCTGCCATTTTTAAGTTTTAGGGCCATGAAATTGTCTCACAGTCAGCTTGAGAAATGAGATTTTTCTTCTAAAAACAAGTTACACTGCTGTGTTTCAGAGGGAAACCCACTGAAGGTTGATACAGACATGTGATTTAAGGTCCTAGAAGTTCCAATAATTTGTAAGGTGACTGTGCAAGTCATTAAATTTCTAATTCCCAGTGTCTTTAAAATGTGAAAATGCCAGGCTGCAGATTAATGTTTGACATCTTCAGAAGGCTGAAGCTCCTTTAAAATGTAAATCTTCATTTTGTTTTTATTTTTGTAAAGCACCTAGGTCAGTCTTGGAGGCAATTCCTCGAGGACAGCACGTGGTCAGTAGAAGCGATGTCCTCCTTCCCAGGTGACTCTTTGCACTGTGATACTGACAAAAGCAGCTTCTGACATGGTTGGAGTCCAGCTGCAGATCTTCCCTAAGAACGCAGGCTCCTATGCCTCCTCCTCGAGGACTAGCTTTCATCATGCCAGTTCGTGGCATCCAAGCTTCCTAAGCAGGGATGCAGCCAATATCTCTACTCATCGATGATGCCTACGGACTACAACAATGACCAGCATGGTGCAATCACCCTAAGGGTGCAGTAGTGGCATGAATTCCTTGCTGGTAACCAACAGCTCTCTAGTTGGACTTAAACATCACTCAACAAGGAGAAAATCATGCCTGGTACTAGAAACCTAGACAACTATTCAATAATAGTGAAGTCATGATTATTGGAGGAGAACCCAAAACAACTACTTTCCTAAGCCAGAGTTACCCTTAGCAACACTCTAAACATTTGTTCTATACCAACAGATAAGTGTGGTCCCCACCCCTTACCAAGGAAACTTCTCTTTAAAGCAGACAGAGACCACTACAGATTGGCTATGGTCAATCTGTAGTGGTCTCTAATCTACAATCTACATGCAGTACCAGCTGATATATCTCCAACACAACCCCTGCACCTAAGGCTCAGGAAACATCGTGGAAGATGGAGGCAGAAAGATTGTAAGGGCCAGATGTGGTGGTATTTGTTCCCCAAAATATTGTGTACGCTAATAAATTTATCTGGGGTCAGAGAACAGACAGCCACTAGATACAAAGGCTAGAAAATGGTGGCACTCACACCTTTAATCCTAGCATTCCAGAGACAGAAATCCCTCTGGATCTCTGTGAGTTCAAGGCCACATTGGAAATTGCCAAGCATGGTGACACACGCCTTTAAATCTAGAAAGCCAGCCTTTAATCCCAGGGAGTGGTGGTAGAAAGCAAAAAGATATATAAGGCGTGAGGACGAGAAACTAGAAGCATTTGGCTGGTTAAGCATGTGGCTGGTTAAGCTTCAGGCTTTCCAGCAGCAGTTCAGCTGAGAGCCATTGGGCTGAGGACACAGAAGCTTCCAGTTTGAGGAAACAAGACCAGCTGAGGAATTGGCAAGGTGAGATAGCTGTGGCTTGTTCTGTCTCTGTGATCTACCAGCATTGACCCCAATAACTGGCCTCAGGTTTGTTTTTATTAATAAGAACTTTGAAGATTCATGCTACAGCCAGAGGACCAGAAGTTTTCTGTCTGATATTCTGTGTCTCCTAGTAATGTCAGAAGCTACGCACCCATAAAATCTCACCAACATGGCTGCTTAAACATGAGCTGAACAAGGAGGATACCAATAAACATGTCAACATGTAACGGCATTTAGTGAAAAAAAAAAAAAGAGCTGTGATTTTGAAAGAGAGCAAGTAGGGTATATGGGATGCATCGGAATGAGAAAAGGGAAGGGGGAAATTAATTATATTATAATTTCAAAAACAAAAAAACAAAGACTCTTGCTGAAAACATGAGGAACTATTCAGCAGTTTTCAAATGCTATTTAAAAAAACCCTCAGTGTGGTGAGACATCGATGGATATGATACTTTAATAGTACAATGTAACATTTTATGCTCTGCTCTGTTATTTAACAGATATTCCTCGAGTTCTCAGAGTGGTAGCCATACTGCCAACCAAGTTAGGAACAAAATGTGATGTAGTGCCTTACTTAATAGAGCTTATTCTTTAGAGGGGAAGTGACACTAACATCAGGTACCCAGAAATAGTCACAGATTATCCTAAGGACTACAGAATAATGATTGTGCCTGTGGGTGGGCTGGATGGAAGAGAAGGATGGGAAAAGGAACTTACTTTAGAAGGCATGACTAGTGTTCTGCTTCCATATTATCTAGACATTAGTGCTCACCAAGAAGGAGGCAAGATGTCCTTGTTAACATCATCACTGTTGATTCAATGTGAAACTCAGAACACTTTATTCGATAAAGTGAGATCTTCTCCCTTTTGAAAGTTCATGTAGCTGGCGAGAGTTGAGCTTACTGCAGTGTGAGCAGATGCCGCCCCAGAACCCCTACCCTGACCTGCCAAGGCTCATTAATCTCTACCATCTAGCAGCTCACTGTTCACGGCTTCCCATCCTGGGAAGCGCAGTATAGTCTGTCCACATCATGTATAGCCCATGGCATAAGGTGATTAGAAAGAGTTTTAATGTCTATACTAACCAAAAGCATAGCCCATACTTTAATAAAATGCTAACAATGTTCCAACTCAATTTCAGTCTTCATAATTTCAAATTCCATGTGAATTACTTTCCTAAGTAACCTACCTAGTCATTACTGGCCTGCTCAGCTTAATGTGTTTCCTTCTCACCAACCATTCTCAGAACTCTAATCTCAGACACTTTAGATGGATTTACAGTTTTTTACATCTATTTATTTATTTAGTGTATACATGCATGCCCTAGCTAATCATGACATATGCATGGAAGTCAGTGGGCAAATTATATGAGTCACTTCTCTCCTTCCTGTACATGGGTTCCACGGGATTGAGCTCAAGTCACCTGAGTGGAAAGTGCCTTTACCTCATGAGCCATCTTACCAGCCCTCAGCAGATTATTTCTTAAAAATAACTGTCACGTGACAGAGACCTTCTCATGGGCCAACTTATGTTAGTCAAATATAGACCCTTGCTTCCGCCCATCAAAGCCTTGCACAACATCATCTCCTGTTTCTATAGTGGACACCAGCCTTTCAAGTCATCACTCTTCTGGTTCTGAATAACTTTTCTAGTACCACCTTCCTCCTGAAGGTTATGTGGAAGCTTAGAGCAGCCAGCGTCTTGGTTATCTGTGCTCTGGGATCAGCAGACCTAAGCCCCAATGTCTGCTTGGGCTCTCTTGGCTACTGCGGGAGCATGGATCA